>NC_062537.1:18191400-18528900 GCF_022655615.1 Tachysurus fulvidraco
GACCAAACTGTCTACAATCACACCCCATCCTCTCAGGATTCATAGTAAAATATCACAGGGTTTGTATCAACAAATTGTTTCCATGATGACTCAAAGATTGCAGAAAAGACTTAAAACAAAACACTCTGCTTTCTATCTCTCAGGAACCGAACTACGCTTTAACTGGACGTCCCGAGAGCAACAGCTAGAACTTTTGGTGATAATACACTGAGGAAAGCCATCAACCCAGACTCCAAATATCAACACATTTTGGTTAAAATATCTACTACTAAATAGTAATATACACCATATGAGCAAAAGTATGTGCACCTGTGTGCATGTGCATTTGTGATCAGTAGCGTCACAATTTCCCTTCACCGGACCCGAGAAGCCCAAACCTGTTCCAGCGTGAAGATTAATGAAGATTGAACAGTGTCCAAAGATCAACCCCACTGAATGATCGCAAGTCCCCGAAGCCTCGCTCCAACATCTAGTGGAAAACCTTACAGAGTGGAGGTTATAACAACAACACAGCTGGAACAGGATGTTCGACAAGCACCAAAGTACGACTAGTCTTTCAAGTACTACAAACTTTTGGCCATGTAATGTATATAAAAGAGGTGTTTTCATCAGTCTGAAAAACAGATTTATGGATTTATGTATATGCATATTATGCATATGTATATACATTATTTCTTCATCTATATTTTCATATTTTTATCTAGTTTTCTTATACAGTTTATACTTGTTATTATTTTATTTCTTGCTTTTTTATATACTTTTTATATATCATTTTTATTCTTATACTGGACAGTCGCATAAAGCATTTCACTGCATATCGTACCTTGTATGTATGTGACAAATAAAATTTGATTTGATTTGATTTGAGATCTGTCCACCATGTTTTTCAGCCTTTAGAAGATGCTGCATTTTTTTTTAGAATAGAAGCACAAACCCAGTGCATTTCTAAGAGCTGAACAATTTTAATTTCCCATTGATGGTTACAATACTGTCAAAGCTGAATAGGGCGAGACATCGTGGAACACAACAAACACTCGCCGGCCGCTCTGCTGACCTGTCATTCGAGCCTCTCTTCGTGAGAAAGAGATCGGATACAAACGTCGAATTGTGCAGGACACATAACGGACCATTCATAGTGAACACAATCGCCTTATAAGATTTAATTACCTCCAAATGTAAAACTTGATTTGAATCCTGTAAAGTCCAGGCCTCGCTGCTAACAACAAGGCTGCGCTGTTTGGAAACCCACTTCAGTCATTTTAGCAAACAGATTGTCTCTAAAGTCTGGTTTCGCAAAAAAAAAAAAAGACTGAGCTTTTTCTTTCAGCTGTACTAAAGCTAAATGTTAACTACCAGCTTCCAGTAAAAACTAAAGATTACCGCTAGACAACAGACTACACTGGACTTTACATTAGCGCAATTATCAGGAAACACTCGCACTTTACCGCGATCATCTCTAATTAAAAGAATTATTTTTTACAAGGCTTGCAAAAATCTGCATATATTGAAGCTGGCTGACGGCTACAAACAGGCCAAGCATAAAAACTTCTACAACATATTTTTGTATTAGAATGCAATTGATATCAACAGGCTTGATATCTGCCGTTGTCTTCAATCAATAATAATCATGAGGCTGTAAATGATTTCGTTTACATGACCTTCTTCCTGGAAGTCATAGTGTCATACTTACGGTGGAGACACCATTATTTCATCGCCTATGTCAGGGACATTGCAAAACCCTTTTTACTGAGGCACGAGTCTATGTAAAACGTTACAGTGCTCCAGTAAAAAATTTTAATCAAGGTCCGATGCAGTAGATCACTTAAAAATAGGCTTTTGGTTCACTGCATTTGCTGTATGTCGTTATCATATACATCTACTGAATTATTAATTATTAATGCCAGATGCTGCGCATCATCTTCAGTCATAGTCAGCAGTCTACTTTGGCTGGGCGAATGGGTAAAGAGGAAGATTTTCAGAGTCCAGAAGTGTCTCTGCTTTTATATAAAAGTCTGAGAAATAGTCTGAGAAGAAAAATTACAGAGCATCGGAAAGAGCAGACATGATGGTGAATTCTGTTTTCTTTGCAACCGGTGTTATCAGTGCCGGTTTTATCAGATTATTCATATTCAGAAGTGTACAAGCATGATGTCAACCCCACATCCACGCTGTACCCGTCTCCTACACATTGATTACAAGTCAAGACTTTTCCATTTTGCTGTATATACCAACATAGCACGGTGCTGCATAGTTCATGCTAATTATCTACAGTCATATCAATCTGTGTAAGTTTCCAGCCTGAAATATTAAACAGGACATTGTGGCAAGCCCAGAGAGAACAAAGAGCTGCAGTAGCCCATTTAAAAGCAAATGCATGTACCACTTGTAGATGATTCCGACCATGCATGCTGCATACGTGACTAACTCAGCTAACCACAGCTGACCACATACACCAGCGAGCTGGTACAAGGGAACAGAGAGCTTGTGCCAGATTTCTCTTGTTTACCAGCACAGATCAGTTGCAGCACCTGTGGACACAGACGGTGCTTCTATACAGACGATGACTTGAACCGTGACTGTATCCTACGGCTTTGTTTTCACATGAGAAGTGCACACAAACGTTCTCAAGTCAACTATTATCTCTTATAACTTTATTTACAAGGAAACTAGTCTAGCATATATTGCCCAACCTGCTGAATACATGTAAAATGTTACATATCAGGGTTTAAGGAGACATCTCATTCATTTATCTATACGTTTTCCCTCACGTTTATATGTATAGACAAACCGACGTGATTTAAAGTAACTGCGCTGAACATTTTATTTTAGCTGATTAGACAGCTCATTTAATAAGAGCAGGCTCTCAAACTTTTGTCAAAACATATCCATTGAATTCCTCAGTGTTGTTTTACTTTATTTAAGACAAAAAAAACACTTGAGAGCATGCTGTTATAGAAAAATAATTAACGGTATTAAACTTCACAGCTCCTGAGCTTAGGTTAATCCTCTGTGTACAGTTTCATGTGTTAGTCCTGAAGCCAAATATCTTGTCTGACATTCAGACACATGCGGTGAATTTGACTGCTACTTATTTGAACCAGTCATGAATGTGAATGTGTGTGTGTGTGTGTGAGAGAGAGAGAGAGAGAGAGAGAGAGAGAGAGAGAGAGAGAGAGAGAGAGAGAACATTATATTGGTCATTGTAGATCTTTAATGAAATTCTCTCTCTAGATCTCTATCTGTGTGTTTTTGCATATGTGAATTTCCCTTTAAATCAGAATGAATTTCTATTTAAGTTTGTTTACACAATAGTGTGTGTGTGTGTGTGTGTGTGTGTGTGTGTGTGTGTGTGTGTGTGTGTGTTGCTTTGACATCCAAACAATGCCTACAGGGATATACTCTAGATCTTCTGTGACCCTGACTAGCATAATGACTTGGACATGGATGGATGGATGGATGGATGGATGGGCAGACAGATAAACGGATGTATTTCTTTCCTTTACAGACCCAGATCTAGTACCGTGATTCTCGAGCAAGTCAGCAAGGACACAAACTTATTATAAATTAAACGCTGATCTAAACCCACCTGTTAACATTTGAGATGTCTAAACGAGCCACTATGTTCAAATTAAATGAACCTTCTTAGAAAATGACATTAAAATTATGATACACACTTTGACCCTGTACATGAATGGGGTGCCCAAACTTTTGCACTCCACTCCAGTAACTCGGTACGAACGTGTTCATCTCTTCTAGAGTCTTGTAATTCTTAATAGCAAAATTAAGTATGTATTTTATCGTGAGGGAAAAAAATAAGAAACTACTAAATTACTCACGGATCCACGGAACTCTGCTGAGATCCGCCGATGAAGCCGTATTTATCCGCTTGGGTTTCGGCGACGCCGTTCGGCTCAGAGCCCAAAGATTCGCCTTCCTGTCCGGCTAAACTCTCCGTCGTGCCCCGTAGATTTTTCCCATCTTTTGCCTGAAATCCGTTCCCTTGAATATGAATTTTAGCCATTTCCCACAGGCTTCTCACAGGTCTAACACTAACGTCTCGCTGATCAGCTTAGTGCGAGAGTCTGAAGCTCCGCCGACTGACAACACTTCTTCCTTATGGATGCTTATCTTAGCTTAGCTTACTTTAGCTTAGCATAGCCGGCTAGCTTCAGAAGTATTCATCTGGCATTTTTATTTCATTACCTTTTATTTTTTTTGTATAATGGCATGTCTTTCAAAAAGTGCTCAAAGATTGCATTCTGAGTTTCTGATGTACCAATACATTTAGAGAAAATGAACCTTTCGTGATTTTGACGCATTTACTTTAAATCTAACGGTGATTATCCCTTAGCTACCAACTGTTAGCTGATGCTAAGTTACTGTCAAGCGAATGTTGGAAGCAGGGTTGCCAGAATTGTTTTTTTTAATCCTTACATTTTATATAACTCGAGTCAAGTCAATTCAAGTCACTTTTATTGTCACATCACAGCTCATGTGCCTTGGTGAGTGAAATTCTTGGGAGCGAACTCCAGGAATTGCAGAAACATACAGGTGAAATTATCAGATGAAAATGTTCAATATGCTCATACATATAGTCACACACTGTACTATTAGACATACAGTAGCACTACACTTTATATGCAATATGTACCTATATATGTATAAATATACATAGAAATTATATATAAAATACGCTAAGGTGCAACAGATTGTACGGATACAGAAACGTCATGGATGCATCGGATGGTATCCAGTGGTAACAGATAGATTATTGTATTAAATGCAGTGTGTATGTATAGTTCAGTGTTGAAATGTTGAAGTTAAAGTGCAGTGTGTGGCATACAATATTGTGGAAGTATGCCGTAGGTTGTATTAGATTTGACGGAGTGTTAAGGGCCTTTCTCAGGGTCCCAGCAGTGGCAGCTTTGGTGGACACCTTAACCACTGAGCAACCACATTGCTTTTAAACTCCTAGTAGATTTTGATGTAGTTGAAAATCCCCAAATAATTGAATTCGTAGTATACCTTACAGCAGAAATTAAAAACTCTTATACCCTCTTGTCATGAACTTAAAAATAAAACACAGCTTGTCATGTTACGATAAACCAGAAAGCACAAGGTTCTCTGTTCTTAAGACTTATATGTATCGTAAAAATTACTGATTGCTAGAAAGTTTTAAATATTTGTATATTATTATTATTATTTCTTAAATACCTATAATGAGATTTGACCTACATTATTGCATGTCTGAGTCACAGAGATCTCTGTTATGTATGTATGTTTAATCGTGATAAATAAAATCAGATTTGTAAGAAAAGAGCTGCAGTATAATTATTCCAAGCTGCCCTGTTTTTGCTTGTTTAATTTCGTTTTTTGTTGAAATTATTTTAATTTTTTTGTTTGTTTGTTTGTTTGTTTTGACCACAGAAATTTTTGTAGGAGCTCTGGAACACATTTGTTACAGAATTTTGTAGATTTCAAGGTAAAAAGGCAAAGTTTGGGGAGCAGATTGCTGAACTTTTTGTCACTTGACCCAATAACATTTAATACTCATACTGTCTATGTTGTAACGTGACGTGACATGACATACAGCTAAGTATGGAGACCTATAATCAGAATTCGTTCTCTGCATTTAACCCATCCAAAGTGCACACACACCGTGAACACATACCCGGAGCAGTGGGCAGCCATTTATGCTGCGGTGCATGGGCATCAATGTGGTGGTGGTGGTGGTTGTATCACATCGTCTGCATTTTCTTGTATAGTTTGTATAGTATAATGTATTTATGTCTGTACTTTTGAGAGTCGCAAACAGCTGGAATAATTCCTTGTGTGTGTCAACACACTTGGGCAATAAACCTGATTCTGATGATTCTGATTCTGAAAACCCAACCCCAACAATGTTAGGTGGAAAAGTGTCACAATTGCTCCATGCTTGTACACAAGTGTCAGGACAACTCAAAGTAAGTCATTACGCCTCAAACATGCAGCTGTGTTTAACAGAAACACCGTGGAAACGCATTTAATGACACGTTAGTAATGACATGTTAAGGTGGCTTCAATTCCATTGTTATTTAAACGGTGAAAAGTGTCCAATCTGGCAACATTAAAAATCTTGCCGCCCCAGGCGCCGTGTATTTGTGCTTTGACAGATATGTTTGGATTCTCTTTAGTCCTATATAATTATATAATTAAGTGCAAAAGTTTGTATACCCTTCCTACCCCTCCAAAGTGGAAACCAGCCAAACATGTAAATCAAGTTTATCATCAGTGTCAAATTTGTGTGTAAAGATTAAAAGTAAAATAAATAAGAAGGCGTGGTCTCCGTACCTGTCACTCTTCTTTCGGGAGGCGTGAACCGTGTACCTGTCAATCACAGTAAAGGAGGCGTGGCCTATATATATATATATATATATATATATATATATATATATATATATATATATATATATATATATATATATATATATATATATATATATCTCAATTATAGAACGTCAATTGTCATGATGGAGCTGGTTGTCTGTCACATGAGTGACTCCTGAATGCATGAGAAATATAATATAATCTCAGGCTGACAAGTTTAAGTCATAAAGCATTTTCATGAGGATTTAAATTAATTGTGATAATGTGACTGGATGTGATTTGACACCATTAAATAGATATAACAATCTAAAATGATTTGTAAATAAAAGTGTATAATAGAAAATTATGATAATTATTATAAAAATTCTGCACTAATGTATAACTCTATACACTAATGAAGTGTATCCTGGAGCCTATGAAAGTATACCATGAATACAAACATAAAACAGAGGGTAATATCTCTGTAAATACCTTTTATCTGCAACAGGTTATTGCTGTTTTTAGTGGGGGGGTTTTTAATGGGATCTAAATATTCTATCCTATCTCGGGGTAATTACAGTATATGAACACTAGATGTCGCTCATTCATCACACCTAGATTAAACTTCACATGTAAGTATAAATACTATATTCCTTTATTTCTATAATTTACAAGTTGGAAAACCAATTAACAAGAAAAAAATTTTTTTTTTGTAGTTACAGATACACTGAACACACACACTGCTCAATTAAAAAGTGTCTCTTTATACGAGATAACGTTACTTTACACGCCATAATCAGAGAGACAGTGAGTTTTAAATCAGGGAGAGAAAGAGAGATGGAGAAAAAGAACAAAAATACAGAAATATGAATGGGAAGGGAAGAAATACAGAGACATGGAATACAAGCAAAGAGTTGAAAAAAGTCGAAGGAGTCGAAGGAGAAAGATTGACAGAAATAAAAGGTCACATATGAGGAGACAAAATAAATAGAGAAAGCAAGGAAAGAGCAAATAAAAGCAAATAAAACACATGAAAAAAAACAGATGTTGGCAGAGTTAAAAGGAAAACCTCAATAGAGACTAGAAAAGGTAGGAAAGAGAAGGAATGGACAGGTAGAACAGAGGATAAGTATTACAAAGACAGCGGTCTCCAATCTTATCCGCAAAGGGTCGGTGGAGGTGCAGGTTTTCATTCCAACCAAGCAGAAGTCACTCCTGATTCCAGCTGTTTAATCAGTTGTTCTTGGCTTTTAGTAGACTCTGGTGTGGCTTCTGCTTGGTCGGAATGAAAACCTGCTCCCACACCGGCCCTTTCTGGATAAGACCCCTGATTTAAAGGGACAATTTGTGAAGATTTACACATGCAAAGATGACCGCAGTTAGCCAACAGCTGATGCCCATTAAAGCAAGAATTATATGGCTAACACACACACACACACACACACACACACACACACACACACACACACACACACACACACACACACACACACACACGATCAGACTTAATTGGATCCATTTTGAAAGTCAAAAGATTATTAACATGACATAACATGACAGGGGCAGATGATGACTTTGAGTGAGTGAGAGAGATTGAGGTATGCAAAAACTTTTCATACCAGCGAATCATGCAGTCACACATCAAGCAGAAAATCATGAACACTTTTGGATTTTCTTAACAAGCACATACAGTTATGCACGCACGCACACACACACGCACGCACACGCACACGCACACGCACACGCACACACACACACACACACACACACACACACACACACACACACACACACACACTTTGCGATCTGGAGAACTACACAGCATTACATTCTTTTGTATACAAATGTGTATAACAGACACGCTCATATTCTTGTTTTTTTTCCATATTACAATAATATAAATGGTGAGAATATCACAAGATTCATTTATTCATTCGCCTTATCGAGGTCAGGGTCATGCTAACGTTATCAACATATTATACTTAAAAAAAAGATTTTCAGGAATACTAAAGAGAATAACAGAACAGTTTAAAATGATGCCAAAGATAATTGGCAAAAAAAAGGAGGAATAAACATCCTAAATGTTCACATAATCCAGTCTACTTACACAGCCTCCTGTATACAGCAAAAGTGCTGAAGAGGTGGGATAAAGTGCTGAAGAGGTGGGATAAATCAAGAGGAAAAGATAAACAAAAGAGAAGAGAGAGAAAAAATTCGGAAGTACAGAAAGAGAGGGAGGCAAAAGAGAGCCAGGCTGTCACACAGGAGAGAGAGAGAGAAAGACAGAGAACAACAGAGAAATAGACAGAGGACAGATCACCAACTCGGACACCACAGAGCCTCGCTTCCCATGTAGCTTTAATAATGTGTACTGCCTGAAAACATCTCAATATATACTCTAACTGATTATCAGCACGTCCCTATACACAAGATATACACAATCCAACATCACACACTGATTCAGTTCTGAACAGATGTATGGCTTCAATACTTCATGGCTGTTTCTTAAAGCATGCTCTTGAAGTATGCAATACCTGGAAATGAGGGAAAGAATAAAATACAACAAAAGAATAACAAATAAAACATAACAGTATTTCCCATTACTGAGTATAGACTTACTGAACGCTTAGGAGATTAATACAGGATTTAGGACAGTTTGATCATCTTTAGCTTCAGTTTCTTTTTATTTCAGTAATAGATCCTCTCTCTGTGCTGAGAAACACTTTAGGCACTTGATATTTTTTCTTTTGCACTAATGCTAAGTTCACACAAAGTAAAATCATTCATTTTTCGCTGAGAGCTGCTGACCTCGACATTGTTGACATCTAGATGTGGGCGTGTCAACAACAACAACAACAACCAATCACAGTGAAGACAGTAGAACGCAGGTGATCCGTGGCAAAGGCTTGGTCTTCTTCTTCTTTCTTTTTATATCTCGTATAATATGATGTTGATATACACTGCTGAATTTTATATCCAAACGTCCCCCAAAAACGTTTTATTTCAGCCGCATTAAAACTTTACTAAAATGCTAGTTGCTCCGCCCACTGATAAATGTTACTAATGTTATTAATATGGCTCTCTCATTGTAAGACTACTGTATGTTAAAATAGAAATTACATCAAATGTGATCTGAATTGAAAAAAAAAATTAAATAAGGAGATATTTGTCCACTCATTAGGCATGTGCCGATTAACGCCACAATATAATATACAACATATAAATGCATCATCTTGGACAACTATTTTGTCAGTAGTCAGTGATGTAATATTTCTCATATCGTAATTCTCATTTGGACCTCATCAAGCGACACAGTCATTTGTTTTCTTTTGACGTCTTATTTATTCAGAAAAATAAAGTCCATCTTTACACATGTATTTTTTTTTAAATACAATATAGTAATAATATTGCAAAACCGTGGTAAAAGAACAGGCAGTCATCATGAATTAATGTCATTAATGTCAGAATTCATGAAAATGAACTTGTGCCGTATTTTCCGGACTATAGGTTGCTTCAATGGGGAAAAAACTGATTATATATATATATAATGTTTTTAAATTTTCTGTAGGACTATAGATTCTGAGGATCTCTACACTACAACGTTTAACGCTTAACGTAAAAAAAAGGCTTCACTTAGGAAACGATGACAAGTGGGTATATTTATGTTTAGGTATATATGTACACAAATATTTTACATTTATGTTCTAGGAAATAGTCATCAACGATCTTCCGGATACATGAGCTCACAGACGCATACAATTGGTTAGTGTCGCTGTGATTGACAGGCGAGAAAGTATAAGCCCCTCCCACCCAGAAAGCACCTGCAGTTTTGCTCTCATGGGGCTTCTGGCTACAAAAGTTCTATATGGCTTAATGCAAAAAAATCTTGTTTTTTTTTTTAATGACTTTTTTCCTTCAGACAGTGAATAATATTTGACAAGATACGATTGTGAGATTTGTAGTCAGTCAGTCATTTTAGTGTATTAAGCCAGGTTTTCCCAATAGTTATGACATTAGGCTTAATCCTCACATGCGGTACAAATTCTAACAAACTGACACTGAGAAAATGAATAAAAAAAAAATAAAGCAACTTATAGTCCGGACATCCATGTAAAAATCATACGTTACTGTACTGCATATTGCTTTGTATTTCTTAATCCAAATATACAAAATAAGACCAAAAGATTGAATGATATTCAAAAATAATAACAGCGAGGGGGGGGGGGGGGCATGTGTCTTTGGTTCACCAGAACTCTTGTAGCTTATTAACAGCAGGAGAAATTAATAAATGAGCCAAACTGAGTATTTACTTTCTTCTTCTTTTTTTTTGCCTTTTGTCCTTTGCTTTTAAACATTAAGGACATGAAGAACATCTGCCCCCACCCGGCACTTTTTACACAGACATATTAAATACATGAACTCACATGCACACACATCATTTACAAAGTAAAAGCAGCAGGTAAGAAAATCCACTAGAACTTAAAATAGAAAAAAAAACCCTCTTATACAAAGCTTCACACACACGCACACACGTCTAACTCGTCTAACAGCTCGACTATCGGTTTCTTCTCAGCTCTGCTAAAAACGAAGAGCTTATAAAAATAAAACTTTTTTGTGTTTTTTTTGTTTTGTTTTTTTACATACCTGACCTAGTGATTTCATGAACAGACTTCCACGCATGCAATTGTGCGCGTGCAGCTCCTCTAAAACACACCTACGCTACAGACGTCGGCTCGCAACACAATTTCGACCTCACCTGATAATAGATAACAGGGATGAAAGAGTCTATCTGTGGTCCAGTGTGGCTGGAGTGGCAGGCAAAAACAAACAAACAAAAAAAAACACTGTACATCAACAGAACCTATGAGAAATAAATAACTTGAGAAGAAAAAGTAAGGGGAATAAAGATGAATATCTGGTACTTTGTTACTGTCTGGATTCACACTTAACTTAGTAGTTATAGAGGTCTATGATCATTTGACTGGAATACCGTGGGGTGTTATTGAGGTGTCCAACAGGACAGGGAAAAAAGTTTTGGGAACAGGAATTCAAAGTTCATGAACACACGAGCGTGTTGGACGTGACGTGTTGCTCGTACAGTGCTGTTTTTTTTTTTCAGTGTTCACTCATTCGTCTTTGTCCCGGTCAGGGGTACATGTTTTTACATTTTACTTTAGAAAAGAGAGCCAAATACGTTTATGAGAAAATACTGCAGGCGACATACAGGAAAAATAACTATAAATAGAAATACAGTAAGGATTTAAGGAAACTTTTAGAGTAAAAGTCTGCTTTAGAAAAAAAAACAAAAAACAGCCAAAGGAATACTTTTTATAGAGTCCACAAATGTGTTTTTAAAACTTTCAGACACGGCCGTAGACCTCCTGCGGGACCTTCGTGGACCTCTAGAGTTCACAGAACCCCTACTGTGAACTGCTGCTTTTGACAAATTACATGCATCTGAATTTCCAAACTGCAACCCGAGATAAAACACAAATCAAATCAGAATTCCTTTACAAACTCGACACCGAGTTCTCACTCTGTAGCTTTAACGCAGAGAGGTCGAAGTTAACGCAATCCAGAGTTCCAACTTCCCACTTCTAAGGTGAAGCATAAAGCAATAAGTATGCAAAACCAAAATAAGTTACTTTTAACTGATAAGACTTCGGTCTCTCTGGATCAGATGCTTCTCTTAAACAGTTAGTTTTTTTCATCCTGAAAGACCAGAGAACTAAAAGACAGATGGAAACAGAGAAACACACAGAGAGAGATGAAATACAGATGCAATGAATCCATCAACACCACCGAAGTCTGAAATGTCTGTATCTTAAATTTTTTAAATCAGCAGAACTGCTAAACTGGAGTTAAAGCAGAAAGACCACTGCACTGTACTCGAGCCACACAAGACCAGGATACAGACAAACCTCAACTAGGAAATCGCAAAGAATTTATTTATTTTAAGACTAGTATGGCTGGGTTTATTATGGGAATTTTTGAACTGTGCACAGTCATGAACCGAGGCTTTAATTTGTAAGCACATTATAGACCCCTGCACTAGCTACATACCCACTTACCCATAATGCAGTTCAGTAAGCCATTAATACCACTCTAAACCCCCCCCATGTGTCTAACAATGCATAAATTCTCCCTCGGACACACGTTACAGTATCAGCTTACAGTCTTTCTAAGAAAAAAAAAAGCACACAAATGACCAAAAACCAGTTTTGCATCTTTGCCCTGCTTCTTCTGTGCAGTGATCCGCTGGCCAAGCCCACATTTTAATATCACCATAGAGAAGCACCGCATAATATCACCGCATTGTCTGCTTAGTCTTTTAAAAAGGGGGCGGAGCCTTGTCACCATATCCTGAGCTGCACTTGCTGAGCCGAGTGACATGAAACACAAACGTTAACCCCCCAATTACACGACACACTCTTTCTCTCTCACACACACACACAGACACACACACAAGCATAATCTCAAACAGCAGACGATCTTAACCGAACGCTTTACATTCTCCCAGCTATAAAAGGGGCTAAAAATAAAAACATCCCCTACGTTGTCCATGCTGAGAGATTGCTCTCATTTCGAAGCACCTTGGGTAACACAGCTCGCTCTTGGATCCGCAACCTACAACTTGAGGCGTAGGATGAGCAGGTGACTCATCCTCCCATAATGCTCTAGTATGTCAGCACAAAACAGCCTCCTATAGAATCTATTGTCCACCAAAAATGGCAAGTCCATGCTCTCCTCTTTCTTCCCATGAGCTACTCAAGACAAGGACAGAAAAGGATGGGCGAGAGACGGTTCCAGACGAGCAGCAGACGAAGAGGAAGACACGAGGACTAGAGAGATAGAAAGGGAGAGAAAGAAAGGCCGAAGCTCCGTCGATCAGTCCGTGTATTCGGCCACGATGGAGAGCAGCACCGTGATGTCATCTGGTTTTCCTCCTGAAAAAAAGAATTAATTGATTAATTGATTTCCTCCTGATTAAAAAGAAATTCAGATTTGATTTGTATACAAGGGTTCCTGACTAATTTGGAGGAGCATCGGTTTTAATTCCATCACCTATTTTTACCCTTAAACACATCTTTGGCTCCTTGGATCAACATTTTTAACAACAAGATTTATTTAGGCTGAGATTGTGTTCGTTTCTTAAGAGCAGGTTCTTTCTGGTTCTCACCTCTGACGTTGAGGCCGTTATCACAGGCGAACTGAGCGAATGGGGACATGTAGTTTGGGTCGTAGGCGAGCTCGTGGGCCTGCTCCGCTATACTGCGTGCCGTCTGCTGGATGCTGTCGTAATTCGTGTTCTGTCATTGAACACAGTCATATCAAAATGTATTTTCAAACACATGCCTGATAGACAGCTTTTGTTTGTGAGTGTGTGTGTGAGAGAGAGAGAACTTACCTTCAGCTTCTTGAGCTCCTGTAGGATCATGTAGTCTGGCATGTTGTCGAAAAGACCATCCGTGGCAGTGAGGATGATGTCACCGAGCTGGACGTCAAACGAAGACCTGTCTGCCATTTCAGGACTGAGAGACAGAGACAGACAGAGAGACAGAGCACAAGTTCACGATGGCACAGTAACTACAGTAACACGAGCCCTGATGTAGGGTGCCGTGTCCTGGCCTGACGTGCCCCCTACCCTGAGCTCATAGTATTAGTCTGACTTCCAGGAAACAGAATCAGATTCTAATGCCCAGTTTCCATCTAAGCCGCCAGTGCTGGCTGGTGGAAACACTTTACGAGGGGAAAAGAGGCGAAGGGGGAGGAACGGATACTCTTCCTGACAGACAAAATGGGTCAAAACAGTAATCCCGAGTGTAGTACAGACGTCAACCTCTTGCATTTTTTATACCTCTGCACTAATACTGTTACAGTCTGTGTCTGTAGACACCGAGTCTGTAGATCTTTAATCACTGATGCTGTGATGAGGTTTCACTAGCCAAGAGTGTATTAAACTCGTTTCTGGTAATAAAAGAATTACTGCTGCTGTAGTCACATGCTGTAACACTCTATAGTATAAAGCTGCATCACCAACCCCAGGTTTTCATCTCATTTACACACAGAACATCCAATGGAAATCTTCATCATGAGCAGCCTATCAATAACAGACTCGAGTAAGAGCCGTTAGTCAGTCAGAACGGGATGAAAGATTAGACGGTTTTCGATAAAAGAGAAGCTGATATTAAAGCTAAAAGAGGTAATAAACAAACAAACAAAAGGTTTTGCTTATCACTCTCATGTGAAGAGCATTAGGCCATGACACAAGGCAGACGTTTAATGGTAATCTATATAGTGATTACTAAATTGTTGTTTTATTTATAAAAAATCTTGTATTTTATCCTGTATTTCATTGCTTGGCTCTGTTTCATAAGGGAAAACATGCTTATCAGCACATGTTCTACAGCATGTTTGGAGTCAAATGAGTTCAAGCCAGCGATTGAGGGGAAAAAATAAATAAACCAATTTAGAAATAAAAAAAAAAACCAGCCCTAAAGTGGTTGTAGTACTCCAAAAGGAACTTCCATTACCAAGTAGGGATTTTCCCCACGGTTTTCACTGCTGTCAGATGTGTTCACATTCTGTTCGCATTCAATCAGCTGATAAATAGATTGCTTCATTTTGGTCACTTTAAGTCCTTCAGAGGTGAGTTGAACCCCTGGATCTACAAATCACAGATCTACATGTCGGATCTGAATTCATGACTTAACGAGGCAGTGATGTACGACTGCCTAGAAACTTTGACATTTGCATCGTGTAAATGAAGTCCGTAAACAAGCAGGTGTACTTTCTGTTCCTTGAAATGCTGGGCTCATGGAAAAGTCCTAAAAAGGAGGCAGAGTAATGGTCGAAATGTCTCGGGTCGGAAACCATTTCACTACATAAAAGATTAAAATGTCCTGTTTAATTTTAGCGTCACATGAGGAGTCTAAAATAGTCTTTCCCTTGCCAAGACCGAGTGGGAACGAGAACCCAGGATGGTGATTGCTCAAGCTGAGCGTCTGTCTGCTATCTGATTTCTGATTGGCTAGTTCAGTTCTGGCTTTGGGTTGCTGGCAGGACAGTGAGGTTAAAAGGACAGTCACGTGGACTGACTTTGGCCTTCATGAAAAATTTTAGCACTACCCATTAAAATCAATCTTTTACTCACTCACTAAAACTCTCTTGCGCTTTACAATGTTGATTAGTCTGTAGATTGCCAGCAGTTGTTGCCAAAGTTACATTAAACCAGATAAAGTAATGTAAAGTTGTGTATGAAACTCACCAGAAGTGAATCACAACATTGAAGAGTTCTCTCAGTCCCACAACAATACTATACCTCTAAATTACCAGCTTTATATATACAACATGTTCAGTTGTTTCAATTTTCACTGTTGTTATGGCCCCTTGATTTTTTTTTTGCCTCATTTACTCAACAAAGCCTTGGCCCTCTTTCCAGCTTCCATTAGTCCCATGACGATGCCCAGATCTGCTTACAGTACCAGTATCCATAACTCAATGATAGCTTGGCCACTTTACAAGTTTCCTCACTGGCTTGAAAATGCCTCGTCATCTTCACCAACACCGTTGCTGCTTACCAGCTTCCCCACTCCCTGAATGACACCATTACTCCTTACCAACTCCCTTAAAGATAACCAGACTCTTCCTATTTCCTCAGTTCCTCACAAATGCCATGACCCCCATAAAAGTTCCTGTTACACCCTTAATACCGCACCCATACCATCTCCCTGACTTTTTAATACCACACCCATACCATCTCCCTGACTTTAATATTGCACCCATACCATCTCCCTGAAAATGCCCTGGTCCCATTTACCCCCTTACAGCTTACTTATTACATCAACAATGCCCGTGTCTACTTGACACACTTCCTTGACTATGCAAATAACCCTTCTTGGCTTCCTCTCCCCTTTAGCAATACCATGGCCCCTTTACCAGCTCCCTCACAAGTACCCGAACACACTACACAGCTCTCCTGACTCTCTGAAGAGATACCTCATTCACTCATTGAAGCCCAGGCGGTCTCATCAGCTTATTTCTTGCACCAGTCCCAACAACTGCTAATGGAACCTATCCCCTTGTTAGCACAGATAGATAGCACAGAGCACTAATATTTCTGATCATAACAATACAATACTGACTGACTGGGAATGTCAAATAAACATGCTTGTCCAATTGAAGCCCAGGAACACCGAATTTACAGAACCTCTATTGATGAGAGACACACAGTGAGATTGTGGAACAATAAAAGGCTTGTTTAGACATCTCAATCTCAGGCTCCACCCACCTGTCACTCAGCACAGACCCCTCGGCCCCTGGTGGGGCGATTGACAGCTGAAAGGGGGTGTTAAAGTAGTGCTGCTGCTCGTCTGAACGATGGACCACCTCACCGCCACGGACCACCAGGAAGCCTGAATCGCCCAGATTACACGTGTGAATTTGATGACTCCTCCGATCCAGCACGACTATACACGCTGTACTGCTGCCTGCAAGGAAGAGAGAAGAACATTGGAGGAACTGAGCATTCTCAAGAGAAATGACCTACAGGACAACACGACATTCTAGAAATTTTGCATCCCGTCAAGCTGACGTTCATATAAACTGAAAATTTGCCTCTTAGCCATGCATTTAGTTCTATTTATTTAATTTAATGCTAGCACTCTGTTAACTTTAAACACTGACGGTTATGTTGTAGCTAATTAACGGTTCTTGCTAGCATGAACTCTAATATGTACTCCTCTATAAAATATTAGCATTTAGGTCACCTCTAAAGCTTACATGAGTAGAGACATAACATCATACGAGATAATTACATGATACATAGAATACAATATTATTTGCATACAACAAACGTGAATGTCCAGATTCACAGGATCTCACACACACACACACACACACACACACACACCTTTTCTGACTCACTCCGACATTCTCCAAAATTCCTTTGTAAACCAAACTGCGTGTACGTGTATGAGTCATGAAATGCTGCATCTCGTTAAACAAGCGGTTTGTTCCATAGAATTCCACAGCTGTGAGCTGTGTGTGTTCCTAGTGGTGAAAAAAATCCTGTGTTTTCACTAAAAAGGTTCTTCTAGCTATTACGGTTGTGTCCCAAATGCGTTGAAGAATGTGGGAAGACACCAGCTTTAAGACGTTATGGATTATACGGTGTTATATTCTGCTAGAATGTTTCACCCAAAGTGCTCACCAAGACAGGTGTAATAAATAAAACAGAAAATTTCACTCTGCTGTCCATCACAAGATTTATTTGCTTATGTACAGATGATGGATTAAGGAGAGAAATGGTGTTCCCATATACTGCGGGGTGGGGTGGAGGGTTTTCTTTTTATTGCTGGGGTTTGTGCGCTTAGAGGAGAGCATCGATATGGCTACAAATCAATGCTGCAGCTCTTCTAACCAATCGCATTATACTATGATGAAACATTTCTGATGGGCGTGGCCTACTCCGAGATGACTCCGCCCCTTACACACCCCATACCCCAATAGGCTCAGTGAATGGTTTTGATGAAAATGGTTGTTGATGTTGGTTTATCTCTTTAATCCCTAGCAGTGTGCGTGTGTGTTTGTGTGTGTGTGTGTTTGTGTGTGTGTGTGTTTTCTTACCCAGCAGAGGTACTTTGTTCTGTAGGAGCTCGTAGTAGGCTGAGGTGAGGATCCCCACAGGACTGCTAGGAGTGAAGCGTCCCTCCTTCACCAACCGCTCACACGTCCTTATCAGGGTCTCAGAGAACTGAGACGGGTCAACGCCATAATCACGCCATCCACCCACCCCATCCGCCACACCTACAGAGGGAGAAAGAAAAATTCCTTATTTCACTCATCAGCAGCAAGCACTTTATAACACTTTAATCATCGTGAAGAATCCCGGGAACGCTGAATGAGAGGCGGGACTCTGCGCTCCATATGGGACGCCAGTCCATTGTAGGAGGGAGACAGATGCACCTCATAAATTCCCTCTGCATGTCGCATTAATGTACAAGTCGCCCAGCCGGGGTAAATCATGTGTCCAACCGGGGTAAATCATGTTATTAAAAGCTTTTGTTTGTCCAGCTGCTCCTGCTAAGCGAAGCACTGTTAACGAGGCAGTGTTATGATAACAGCATGCATATCTTCTGTGAAACTGATGGCTACAGAATTAGCAAAAAACAATTAAGCTTCTTTATAACAAAACATAACAAAATCACCACATAATTCCACACACTAAATAATAAAGACTTTTTTAATGCAAGATGCTCTCTGTAAGCCACAGGCAATAGAGCACATACTGTACACAATCGCTGCAGAACTAAGGCTCATCCCAAGTGGGAATAATAATAAGTACACACCAACACACACTTCAACACGAGCTGACGAATTGACCACAAATCACCCCATGACATCAGCAGGAAGTGTTCACTTCCTTTGTTGGGTTCACAAGTGTAAACAAGAGTTTGAAGACGCATGAAGACAGATGCTGATGGTTCATGAAATTCTCTCTCTCTCTCCTTATGGCACAGCTTTGTTATGCTAATTTGCATCTTAGTTTAAGTGTGTGTGTGTGTCAGTCAGGGAATAAGTGAGTGAGCGAGTGACTGGCCGAGTTAGTGAGTGACTGACTGAGCGAGCAAGCGAGTGACTGACTGCGTTAGTGATTGACTGACAACAAGCAAGTGACTGAGTGAGCAGGTGAGCAAGTGTGTGACTGAGAGAGCAAGTGACTGAGTGAGCAAGTGACTGAGTGAGCAAGCGTGTGACTGAGTGAGCAAGTGAGCGAGAGACTAAATGTGAGTGAGTGAGCAAGTGAGTGAGCGAGCGAGCAAGAGAGCTAGTGTGTGACTTCAGTAACACACATCGGTCCGATTTCTGCTTGATGTCAAGTTTTACATTTCAGACGATAAATTAAACTTCCAGAAAGAAGGCGTCCAGTGATGAACTTGCATGAACAGGTTAGACTGCTAATGTAAATATAAGAGCATCCAGAGGTTTATAACAGTGTTAAATAAGTTATGGCAGAATGTCTGGCTCTTACACTACGTGGACGGACACACACACACACACTCTCTTTCTCTGCAATAACACTGTCATAACATAGCTGAAAAATATGATGGAAGAATATCACGTAGGACATCACACTACATCAAGCTAACACAAACCCTAGTTTAAATGTCACGGTAATGAAAATATAAGTAGAAGTCATCAGTTTAAAAAAAATAAATAAACAAGATTTTACTGATTGACCCAGAGTCCAGATTTGCATCTGGGATTAAGCACAAACTGTTGTGATTATAAACACACTTCTTGTGTTCAGTTTGTTTTTGGTTTTGGTTGTGAAAGTGGTTAATGACGTGAAATGTCCACAAAACAGATCAGCGCCTTTTTTTCCTTTCTGAAGGTGAAAAGGGCAAGCAAGCAAGCAAATAAATAAATAGATAAATAAATAAATGCAGCTTGCTATGATACAGAGAGACCAGAACACACAAAACAAACATCTCATCACAGAAAACTTTCACTTAAACAATTCCTCATGGTTATGTGGAGCGTCCGCCATAGTGTGGTTACTACAGGGTGAAATAATTGTGTATAACAATGTAATGTATATCTAAATTAATCTGACCAATCAGAAAGGAGAACTCCACAGTGGTGATGTATAAAAAAAAGATTAAAAGGTGAGAGGAGAGTTTAATGATGATGAAGTTGGTCTTTGTGGAGGCATTCAGAATGGCACTAGGTCTAATTTAGCGTCTCTGCAGAGGGAATTATGTGGATAATGCAGACCAGGCACAGATAATGCCACACACACACAGAGAGAGAGAGAGAGAGAGAGAGAGAGAGAGAGAGAGAGAGAGAGAGAGAGAGAGAGAGAGAGAGAGAGAGAGAGAGAGAGAGCTGTTAAATAACTGCGATGCTAACTATAGTCTCTGCTCAGATACAACAGCAGGGCAAAAGGAGAGCCAGGAAGGTTAAATACTTCTGAATAATACCTTGCATTACAGGAGCGAGCCTAGAAAAATTCATCCAACTCCATGTTTTTTCTCTTTCTTTCTTTCTTTCTCTCCCTCACACACACACAAACACAAGCAAGCACACACAGGCAAGATTCCACAGAAATCTCCATACAAGGAGTCAGACCGGAGCTTCCTTAAACACGCACATGGGGAAAAATTCAGCATCCAAATTAAACAAATACTGCGGCGGTAGAACACCAGCCAGCGCTCAGGAGTAACCAGGGAGAGTCAGTACAAACAAACATGACACACCTCCAGATGTAACACCGTGTTCCAGGCACAGAGTTTGACGTATCTGAACAAAAACATTTAGTTACAGATGGAGTGCTCCAAAGGTTCACCTGCATCTGACGTAAATCCCCCCCACCGCTGTGGGTCTATCAGGAATAAAGTTCACTCGACTACATTGGAGCAGACAAGCATGTTAGTACCTGCACACGATACCTGGTGGGAAGTTTAGTGCCACCAGTTTAGCAGACTCTCAAAGGACAGTGCTCAACATCTGTGTAAAACTCATGCTCAAACATCATCCCCACACACTCCAACACCATCCAAACCCCATCCCTAACTCATCCCCACACACTCCCAACACCATCCAAACCCCATCCCTAACTCATCCCCACACACTCCAACACCATCCAAACCCCATCCCTAACTCATCCCCACACACTCCAACACCATCCAAACCCCATCCCTAACTCATCCCCACACACTCCCAACACCATCCAAACCCCATCCCTAACTCACACTCACGCACTCCAAGAACTTCTAAAGATCATCACCACCCATTTCTGACACACTCCAACACCATCCAAGCCCCATCCCTAACTCATCCACACACTCCAACACCTTCCCCACCCTCATTCCCACCTCTTTCCTACACATTCCAACACCATCCAATCCTCATCCCCACACACTCCAAGACCATCCAAACCCCATTCCTGACTCATCCCCACACATCTCCAACACCATCCCAACCATTACACTACACACTCCAACAACATTCCCTCTGCATTCCCATTTCCTCCAACACAGTCAAAACAGCATATAGAATTTAAACATTGTCAGTATCTCGTCTCAGGACTCCTCAACACCACTCTTACCCATCTCTGCATGCTCCGACACCGCCCCCACCCATACGCACACCTACACTTAACTGGATGCCTCAACCCTCTATACCCACTTAATCCACACACACACAGCAACACCTTCCAGATCACAACAAAGGCTGATGGCCGCCCCTCATGCCAGTCTGACTCTGGTGTTAAGTAACACAAAACTATCCACTAATCACCAGGTTCAACCCTTTAAAGTGAGCTGATTGAGTCTTGAGACACTAATTTCATTTGGGGTAAAGATAGAGGGATTATGTATATTAAACTACTTGTTAAACTACTAATCTTTCCTATCAAGAAACGGTTAAAAAGGAACTTCAGCTTAGTAACTGTGCTAAGTAGATGATTATTGTTGAAACTTCTCAACATGTCATCACTGCTGCCAAACAGCTGTCTCGCGCTCAACCACGTGGTACACCACTCACACAACAAAAGAACGCTATACCGGAAGTTTAAAAAAAATCAGACAGGAAAAAAAGCTTCTTTGTGTTGATGAGCTAATGTAAAGCCTTAAGATATAATCCACGACACTTGATTATTTTATAAGCTCAAAGAACAATTAAGCATGTTTTACCAAAAAAAATATATAAATAAAAAAATAATAATTTCAGAAGGTACGGTATCCTTATAAAATACAGCCGTATTGTGAAGATATGAAGCTACTGCGCATGCGCAATACTTCACACGTCTCTATGGCTACGTCGGAAATCACACATAACTTCACTACAAATATCTATTTTTAAGTTATTTCGGATCAGTTTATCAAACTTGACACTGGTTAGATTAAAATTGTTTATTTAAAAAAAGTAGTGATAAAGGACTGATATTAAAATACTAGTTTAACCGATTTGTAATTTTGTTCCAATATGGCGGCCTCCGTATTCAACCGTTCTGACCTTTAGGGGAAAAAAAGACCTCTGCTATATTAAAGTTAATAATAAATCATTAACAAAGGAGTAACTATAAAGGAGTCTTCCATTTTTTATGGTTTATCCTTTTTTTTTTTTTAAATGTACTGTTCTTATACGCGTGTGAATGTGACGAGAATTATTTATAGCCATAATACGATCAATTCTGCATTAAGAAAAATAAATAAATAAACAAATATATATTAAAAAAATAAATAAATAACGAACTACAATGAAAATTTAATAAAGTCACACACAAAAAACGTTTTCTTTATAGAGATTATTCTACTTCCGGGTTTCACCGCTGGTCGTCTTTACTCCAATGTTCTTTTTTTTCTGGGTAAAAGGTCATCCTCAGAATTAACTGTAACAGTACAAATATATTCTAATAGATTTCTCCTAAGCATCAGTCCGAATTTGACACAGCAAGATAAAAAATAACAATAATATATGATTAATGATTTATTTTATATATTAAAAACTACAGCATGAGGGTATTTCAGGTGAGGTGTTAATGTTTGTTACCCTCCTTCCTGCCCCCACTGTAATGACCTCGCCTGCGCATTATGGGACTTTAACCCCTGAAGGTCATTAAGAACAAGACAAGTCGTGACTTAATTGTAGTTTAGTGTTGGATATGTAAACAACCGTGTACTAGTGTGTGAATATGAACAGGGAGATAAATAACGATAAGGAAGAGCATACAAAGGGAAGTGAAGAGTAGAGTAAGAACAGTGTGTTTTACCTAAGACATCTGCGGACCTGTGGCGCGCTATGAAGCACGCATCGTCTCCGTAACACATGCCTTTCTTCAGGATGCCTTTACGGAAGTCCTTCCCGAAGCCGCAGCTCGCTGTGACCAATTTATAATCCCGGCCATCTGTTTGAGAGAGTCCGCCTAGGACGGCCCTGGCAACGATCCGTCCATAGGAGAGTACCGATAACATCCCACCTCACACCTCACACACTATCTGCTCACAATCTGGGGCTGATTTCACACCAAATCCCGTCAGTTCGGAGTGAACAAGGGCTTTATGTCTTGGCTGATTTCACAGACAAAGTTCCTCCACGCTGCTGCCCCATGGTCTCTCCTGACATCTCTCTCTCACACACACACACACACACACACTCACACGCTCACAAGCACTCACGCGCAGACAAACAGCCGGGTTCGGAGAACGAGGAGAAGAAGAAAAAAAAACACACACACCACATACGGGTCCTTCTGTCACGTGACTCTGACGGCACTCAAAACATGGCAGTTCTCAGTCACTTAGCATTCTGGACTTAGCCGCTGTGTTAAACTTTATATATATAAATAAAGTATAAAAAATATAATACATATATTATATAATACAATATATCTCTATTTAATGTCTAGCCCCTGTGTCTGTTACTGCACGTGTGTATATATATATATATATATATATACCTGCACTCTTACTTAAATTAAAATTAATTTAAAAATTAATTTAAAATGAACTCAGATACTCATAAGCTCCTGGTTACAAAATATAGTACACCGTTATAGAAAATAAATGATTTATATTTACTAATCTTGAATTTATGTATTATATTCATCTTTGTATAATATTAAACTTTTATGTATTGTTTCTTATGTTCTTTAAAGCTGCTTTGAGACAATGTCCATTGTTAAAAACACTTTGTTTTCAGTTTCAAAAACACTCTTGAATTCAGATGAATTGAATAATCACACTGTCCCATGTCCCAGATGAGGATGGGTTCCCTTTTGAGTCTCTCGAGGTTTCTTCCTCATATCATCACAGAGAATTTTTCCTCACCACCACCACCATCCACTCTGACTTGCTAATTAGGGGTAAATTTATAAATTTAAACCTGTATATCCCAGCAAAGCTGATTTGTGAAAATATACATTGCTAAATGCACTATACAAATAAATCGGATTGAATTGAAGTAGTGAAAATATATATATACCTATATTCGATGCATATCAGATCAAAAGTTTGCATCTGTTTCTGAATTGAGATTTGGAGATTTGTAAGTGTTTCCAGCCCTTTATTTTAAACTCATTATCCAGTTATTAAAATACTACTCACAAATAAATATAATTAATGGAATTTATTTGTATAATGATATCAGCTTTTTACTTAATTGTATTAAAATTGCAGATAGATTTCAGTTCACATGATTTATCACATCATGTTTTTATGTTACACACAGTATGGACAAATGCACTAAAATACTGTTTATTGACTTCGCTTAGAGAGACTGACTGAGAATGTGAGTCGGTTTGGTTTGAACATTTCAGACAATCCCCCAGGGTTGTTTGTGTACTCAGTCATGGGCTGTGTATTTATTTGAATGCAGAATGATTCACATCATGAAGTTCACTGATGGCACTAAAGTGGGTTCTTAACAGCAACAACAACAAGATGTCAGCATACAGAGAGGAGGTGGAGAGGCTTGCAAACTGGTGCAGAGACAACAATATGTCTATTAATGTGGACAAAACAAAGAGCCGGTTGTTGATTCAAGGAGGTGGCACGGTGATCAGTCTCCAACACACGTCAATGAGTATAGTCATGGACAAATTCAACAGCTCCAGGTTCTTTGGTTGTATTATATCTAACCTTTACAGCACTGGCTGGTGGAAAACAAGATCTAGGAGAAAATATTCAAAGCAACTTTCACTGTCAACACTGTCAAATTCTCAGTATTGGTCTCTAATTTATAAAAATATTTCAGGTGAACTAGGTACATTTATCCACAGATCTGAACTCTTTGGTCCTGGTTGAACATGGTTGATCTGTCAGGGACTGTGACTGTGTGGCTTTTAGTACTTTATTTGTAAGTTTTTTAATTCTACATAATTAGAAGGGTGCTCTAAAAGTTGTGTATTTACTGTGGTGTATTTCTGCTGCCATCTGCTGGATTTTGTGCTGAACGTTTGAACGTTTTTACAAATTTCTGAAGAGGACCTTTTTTTTCTCATCACGGATGTCCCATAGTACAGTTCCTTATTCTAATTATTTAAACAATCCTAAATACCTTCTAGACTGTTTTCTTCTGGCTGATAAACCTACATACAAGATTGTACTGTAATACCCTGAACATACTACTCATGTCAAGTCAAGTCAAGTCAAGTCAAGAAGCTTTTATTGTCATTTCAACCATATATAGCTGTTGCAGTACACAGTGAAATGAGACAACGTTTCTCCAGGATCATGGTGCTATATAAAACAAAGACATAGCTAAGGACTTAGTAAGTTTTTAAGTCCTAGACACATAAAGTGCATCTGTGCTACCTGGTGCAAACAGTGCAGGACAAGACAAACAAGAAAGACAGTGCAGGACAAAAGACAGTGCAAAAATTACAAGACGATACACAAAAGACAATACATAAGAGACAATAGACAGAAACAGCACCGACAAGTGTAAATACTGTATGTTCAAACAATATTACGTGTGCAGAAATACTGGAATAAACACAATGTTATATCAACAATTACCTGAGATATTGTACAGGGTTGTGCAAAACAGCAATCAATCAACTGAAATGTGCAAATAGCAAAAAAAAAAAAAAGTGTGCAAAAAGCAGCATGTAAACAGATCGGTGGATATATATTGGAAGTGTGTGTATTTAATGTATGTCTGTGCAGTCCATACAGTTGATGTGCATGTGAGTGTTGTGCTACTATGTGTATTGGTTTGTTTTAGCAAGCATATTAAGATTTTTTGCAGGTAATATAAACTCAATACAAGGCAATCTTTAAATGAATAACAATAAAGGAATAAAGATTTGGTGTGTTCACTTGATATGTGGGTGTGGTCATTTGTATTTACTTTGAGAAATTGCTCTCCTTTCCCTAATCACTTAAAATGAGAAAGAATAGATGTTTGTTCACCTGCACTTCCCCATCTGACCCACCAGAGAAAGCCCTCTGTAGAATCTTTATTAAATACTTTATCTATTCAGTCAATTCACATTTACATTCACAGCATGTAGCAGACTCTCTTATCCAGAGCGACACACAAACTTTGACGTCTCCGTCACTGACTACATTAACACTGATTTACTAGGTTACAGATTTTGGATACCATCAACCTAAAACTCTGATAAGTTTTTTTTTTTTTTTAAATATACACTAGTAGGTCTTCAATAAACTTGCTGTATACCTACCTCTTACCCAGAGAGATGGACAGACCAGTCAAGCAGTGCTGTAGATGACAAGAACTATGCTGGTGCCTGTCCTGTGCATCTACCGGAAGCCAGTGGAGGAATGGCAGGAATGGGGTATAACAGAGAGCAATAACAGGTGGACCTGGTAGACCTGCCAGCAGTGAGTTGTAGTGGTCCAGTTTTGAAATGACAAGAGACTGAACAAGCAACCCAGCAGCCTGCTGCCACGGAGGTATCACAGGTTAGCGTATCACAACTCCAAGCCGCCATCACATGTCAGGGAGAATTACTAGTGGCCTATCAGAAGCAACTCCCTATTTGTGGGTAACAAATAGGCCCGAACCCAGCAGTACCAACATTGCTACCAACACTCGCAGCCCTGATTCTAGGATGGATCCATGGCCAATATTGTCCACACCATCCTGGACTCCAGAAGGAGGAGGGTCTGTCCGCAATATTTTGTGGACCGGGAGGGTTACAGATCAGAGGCAAGATTTTGTCAACTCCAATGACATCCTGGACCCCTCACTAACTGCTGAGTTTCATCAGATCCACACAGACTGACCAGCCCTAAGACCCAGGGGATGACCCAGGAGAAGAACACCAGAAGTGTTCCTAGGAGAGGGGGTCTGTAATGGCTCCACCAGCATTTCCCCCTCTAATGCACCAGATGGAGCCCTTGGCGGAATTCCAAGGACCTCTGGGTCACATCGTTCTCTTCTGGATTTCGATGGATTTATGCCATGCTCACACCAGACTTAGTTGTAAGCTATTGTTAGTTCCCACTAAAAACAAAGCCTAACTGTTGTTATTGTTTATTGTGTGTTTGACCGCTTGCTCTGTTTCTTGGATTCATGATTTTTGGATCAATGCTTTAGTACTAGATTGCTATTTCTGGATTATTCTCTGTGCCTGTGTTTACCGTTTCTGACCCTGTCTCATGATTTGAACTGTTTGCCTGTGATTTTGTTCTATTAAACTCAGAGACCTCTTTATACATTATTTATACATGTATACAGCCTGAAGGATTTTCCCTCGAATAAGGAAAACGTTTGAGTGTTGTAAAATGAATAATTAGTTTCAAAGAAAAAGATAATAATCTAGATACAAAATTTTACACTGTGCTTTTTGTTTGCTTTATTACTAAGGGACGATGAATCAGACAATGTATTACCAGGTCAACCACAAACTGTTGTTACCGTTGGAGATAAAATGGCTTGGGCTTTGAGAATATTGATAGAAGGAGGAAGCTCTCTGGCAACATTCTTTGGGAACTTGCTCAAGCGTGATGTTGCTCATGTATTGCTTTGCTTTCAGATTACTGAGAGCTCTTTTAAAATAATTCCACACAGATATTTTATGTTCCTGTTTTTAAGCTTTTAGTGCTTTCATTTAAATAATATGGTTATCAGTTAGTATAGGTTATAAAGAAGTTGCCAAGACTGCTTGAGAGCCATTACAGTGTAGGCCAGATGGATCATTGGCCAGATGGATCATTATAAATTTATGCTAATTGCTTACAACCATTTTCCAAGAAAATAAATACGTTTTAATCTTTTTTTTCTGCACTGGTGAAATACTCAAGAATACACTTTGCAGTCATAAATTTTTTTAATAAATATGTTTTTTTTTATTAATATAAAGCTAGAGTAGACTAGCGGGCTTACAGGGCAGTAGAAAATAACGCTAGGATAATGAACGCAACCCAAAGTGTAAAAAGTAAATGAAATTCATTTAAGTGAAAGCCATAGCAAATTGTTAAGAAAGCTTGCGTTATCATCAATTGCTAATCCAAGTCTTCCAATAACATTTATTATAAAACTGCACTCTTTATAAGCAGTTACACATATAGAAGTTTATGACTATTTAATCTTATCTACAATGGACAGGTGTGTTTGCAGGCTTTCTTTTTAAATGTATTGTTTCTTTTCTTACATGTAGGGCTTTCCTTTTTAGACAGAAACCATGGAGCAAAAAAATTAGAGAAATTGTAAATTTAAAACTAAAAATAAAACAAAACTTCTAATAAATAGCAGCATTACTATATGAACTAATCAGAATAGAGAATTTAACAATGCTCTGGTATAAATTAAGTTCATTTTTAAATAGAAACATGAAATAACTGGTTATAATTATGTAATAACCAAAGTTATAACATATTTATTAGAATGGTATAAAGAATAACATTTTAGATGTTTTCAAGTCAATATGAACAGAACTGGGTGATATATATATGAGAAGAAAGATTTTAAAATACAAAACTGGATGCAAAAATCTATATGCAAGTTTCAAAACCCGGAAGAAAAAAATAGAAAGTGAAATTTACGCTTAATAAATTCGATTCAATTCAAAATGTCTCAAAGCAGCTTTACAGGATATAAAGTTGTATAAAGTTTATTATACAAAGATTAATATTCTAGTAAGTTCAAAATTAATATTAGACTTATTTTTAAATATGTTTGTACTTATCCCTAATGAACAACCCTGAGGTGACTGAGGTGACTGTGGTGAGGAAAAACTCCCTTAGATGGAAGAGGAAGAAACCTTGAGAGGTACCAGACTCAAAAGTGAACCTCATCCTCATTTGGGTGACACTGGAGGGTGTGATTATAAACACTGGAGAGTGTTACTATGAATAATGGTACAATTTCTAGATGCCTCAGGATCCTCACAGGGTCAGTCCCTTCTCACCAAAGGGTGAAACCGAAATCTTTATGAAGTGAAATTTACACCCTTATCCAGAGTGACTTACAACTGAGCAAGTGAGGGTTAAGGGCCAGGGGCCCGGCAGTGGCAGCTTGGTGGACCTGGAGTTCAAACCCATGATCAGTAGCCCAACACCTTAACCACTGAGCTACCACATACCCAACTGAAATCCAACTGAAGGTGGTGCAATCTTTGGATGCCTTGGGATGGGTTGAAAAAGAGAAGCAAGTTGAGAAACATTAGTGAATCTGCTGTTCAAGATAACACCCAGCAGATGATAAATGTGCATGTGATCAGATCTACTGGAGAACAGGTTTATGGGATGCATTAAGTGTATGTACATAATAATGTGTACGTATCTTTTATGTCTATAAATCTGTATATAAATACTGAGAAATTTAACAGATTACATAAAAGATGCAGGTTACAATCAGATAAAAGCAGATAAAATATCTCTATCATGATTTGCATCGTTTAGTGGCTTTTAATGGTGCACTCAGTTCTAGTAACTGCTTTACAGCTTAATCTGTCAAGGATGTGAACCCTGCAGGTTGGAAAACACTTTGAGTACAACATCAGTTTATCACGTCAACGTCTACAAACGTCATTCACACACTGTAAAACATTTCAAGTTGGTTAAACATTGAAACTCAAGTTCAGCTGCCGCCTTAAAACGGGAACTCAGCTGAAAGACATGAGACATTTGCCGCGACAATGGATTACACTGGATGAGTTTCATTTCTGAAAACATATATACTTGAGTTCAAATTCCAAAATTAACTACGCTAACCTACCGTGCAAACATGTTTTACAGTGCAAAACGGCTGTTTGTCTTAGCCAGTGAGAGGAAAAAGGAGAACCGAGATGAGAACATGCACAGAAACTCACAGACAGTAACCCAGGCTCAGGACCAAGGATAAATGCAAAACTGTCAAATAAATAAATAAATAAATAAATAAATAAATAAATAAATAAATAAATGATACCTTCATAATCATTCATAAACAAGCTAGAAATGATAACCCTTATCAATTATTAAAAACATTCTTATTAAAATTTAAGCTTGCATAATATATAGAAAGGTAAAGTATAAGAGAAGTATAGACGTTAAGCACGATTGCCAAACAGGATTGCTTGAAAACAATCGTTAGGCCATTGAGAAATCCTTAAAACCAAACAGTTCATCCTCATGGTTGCATTCAACTCTGCTTTAATTGCTCTGTGATTGGATTAAATCAGGCTTTGAATAATGCATCTACAAAAAGCATTCACGGTAAAAAATAATATTGTCATCTTATAAAAACAGTATAATAATCTCTGCCAGGGCTGTAACTGTGTTGACAAACTCAAACCGTCCTGCATGTGGTTATGTGGAAACCCACCACACACATTTGTTAAGATTTCACAAGAAAAAAAATAAAGGAACTTTACCCTTCAGGTTCTTCATCGGTATTAATGAAGCAATTGTTTTCTTGTGGGTGTGAATAAGAAATATCACAAATATAAGCCAGTCAGGTAAAAGTCTAACTTGAGAATCGAGAAGCACCTTGAGGAATTAATCAAACGGCTGATTACTGTAGATGCCATGACTCTGAGTTCACTATGTGTTTGTGTGTGTGTGTGTGTGTGTGTGTGTGTGTGTGTGTGTGTGTGTGTGTGTGTGTGTGTGTGTGTGTGTGTGTGTGTGTGTGTGTGTGTGTACACACCATAGAGGGTCAGAAATTAAACAGACTACATTTGGTAATTTGAGAAACACATGTCAGCTTCTGCTTTGACCCTAACTTCCTCCCACGTTGTGACATGCACAGAAAAGCGTTTAATACCCAGCTAAATACCCACATGTATACAGTACATGTACACTGTATTTCGAGAGAAACACCTGTACACCTGTTCATTCATACATTCATACACATTCATACATTTATGGGGTCAGTTGTGGCTGAAGCATTTAAGGCTCTGGATTGTTGATAGGAGGATCAGGGTTCAAGCCCCATCACTGGCATGCTGCAACCGTGGGCCCTTTTGCAAGGCCCTTTCCAGGGGCTTTGTGTCATGGCTGACCCTGTGCTCTGAACTCAACCTCCTAGTTGCTGGGATATGTAAAGAACGAATTTCCCGGTGCTGTAATGTAGATGTGACTAAAATATAGGTTTCTAATCAGCCAATCATGTTGCTGCAGTGCAATGCAATAAATCATGCTGATACAGGTCAAGGGCTTCGGTTTATACCCATCGACCATCAGAATGGAGGAAAAAAGTGTGAACTTTAATCATGTCATGGATGTTGGTGCAGTTTTCACAGAGAGAGAGAAAGAGAGAGAGAGAGAGACAGAGACAGAGACAGAGATGTGATACAACAATATGTTATAACTCATACGCTTTACATCACTTCACCACTATGGTTATTTCCTGTACCAGCTGTACCAAGAGTTTTCAGTTTACAGATCAGTTTAGGGATAATGGTTGAAAATTTCCCCAATTGTGGGATGAATAAAGGAATATCTTATCTTATATCTTATCTTAAAAATGGTGAAAAGAAATGAGAGTAATTTCTAAGCAAGTCCATGTTATTAATTTGTAGTGTATCATTATTAGCTGGTTATTACAGACAAATTCATGATTATTTTTAGACGAAATCAGTCTAGAAAAGCATAAAAGGAAATACTGGTTCGTAGCTAAAGCAAACCTTATATACAAAGTGTGTTAGCTTTTAAAAGTATTTGTACTTAATATGTAAGAACTCCATTATTTTGCATCCAGAAACTGTATTTAGTGTAAAAGAAACATGTACTGTACAGATTAAGAATTTTTGACAAATATTTAACATCTCATTAATATTTATGATTTAATTTATATAAAATTTTATTTCATTTTATACCTGCTTATTGAGTTTTAGTTTAAATGAATTAAAAGGAAGTGATTTTGTTCAGCCCCCAAATAAACATAAGCTTTTTACAAATTTTTTTTTTTTCACATTTCTTCCAACTGCTTATGGTCATGGTGCAAAAAGAATGTATTTTATCTCGTCTCAAAAGGTATCAATCAGGGGAGAGGAACAAAAGAACCATTTTGCATCATGAAGGCCATCATCAATGCTTGGAGAAAGTGATGCACCAAGAGACCTTTCAAGAGACCCGCAGCAACATAAAAGGGGTTCGATGCTGCAGGAATATCTGGCAAGTGCTGATTACTATGTGTGTGTGACAACAATTTCCTGTATTCTTCATATGTCATATAAGTCTTTTGCCATTAAAAATAAACAAGATCTAAAACCACCCAAAACCATTATGTGAAATTTATTATAGTCTGATGAGACCAAGGAAGAGCCCTGATCACCTAAAGAACAACAAAGCCACAGTGAAGTATGGTGGTAGGAGCAATCGTGCAGTCAGACTGCTTCTCTTCAGCTGGGGCTTTTCTGGATAAAGAGAATCATAAACAACAAAGAATTATTTTGTTAAGTTATTTATTATATTTTTCTGTTTTCCATAAAAGATTCTAACTGATTTCAGTTGAATTTGTTTTGCTGCTGTATCACATTAAATGTGGAAAAAGATCGGACATGATCGATCTTGGTTACTTTTTTTTTAACCAGTTATTTAAAGTATTTATTTATTTATTTATTTACATTACAAACATTCTCCAAACTTTGAAAAATTTTTTAACAAACTTTACAGTATACATTCATTGTACAGTTAATCCATCTGCATTGTACGTTTATATATATATATATATATATATATATATATATATATATATATATATATATATATATATATATATATATATACATACATACATATACATTTTTTTTTTCATCCAGAGCAGTTGAGTGTTAATAATTTAGAAATAATTTAGGACGATTTAAAAATACATGCAATTCTTTGATTAGACAGACAGTCAAGTGAAATCCTGGTAAAATATTGTAAATTATATCAGGCAGTAGAGGTAAATACATCATATTTCCTTCTAACAGTCATCTATCAGTCATGTTCCATTAATCCCTTCTGCCTTAGAAAAATTATAAATAATTTCCTTGTTCTTTTATAATGACTAGCGATTACAGTTGCACAGTGTTTTATCTGACTGTTTATTGATTAAGTTCAGAGCCAGTAATTCACTCAGTTAAAGATGTTTGCAGATAAGAGGAAGGAGGAAATAACCCTGATAGGAAATGTTAAGAAATGCCTTAGCAGCTTGTGGTGATGGAGATGTGCTGCTGTGTTTATAAAGACCGTCTGCACTTCTACAGTCCAAAAAACTGTCAGGAGCAAAGAGGCAAAGCACACAGGTGAGTCGTTACTCGTGCATCTTCTGCATTTTAACTCGGATATTAACTCTGAAATTAAAGTCACATATCAAATTGAATCGAATCCATTTATTCTGTAATGACGTTGTGTGTTTTGTGTCTTATATCTTTATGTTGCTTTTCATCCATTTATTCTGTTTCCTTTCCTTTTTTTCTTTTAAATGCAACTTTATTATAATTATTTATCAATAATTATTATAATGTTGCATTATAATTTTTCAATTTTTTATTTTCAAACTAAAATTTTAAAATGCTTTCCACCTAATCCAAAAAAGATTTCCACCTAATAATGAAATAATATGCTATTATAAATAAACTTATTACACATATTATTATATTACTATTAAAATAAAATAAGTATGAATATTACTGAGAATCATGAAAGATATTAAACATGACACATTTAATTTTCTCGATTTTCACGATTTTGATCTCATGAGAAAATTATATGAATTATTTTTTCTGTTTTTAAATGCTGAAATATTAATGGTTATTATTTAAGGATTAAAATAAAAATTTAAAAAACTAACAGATTTGAGCAGGATTAGAATGATATAAGCAGATGAACAAATGCATGCAATGCATAATGATGAATACTTACAAGCTGCAGACTTTTTGACTTTCTTTAAAAGTAAGAAAAAAATTCTCTTTCATTTTAGACCGTCATTTATTTGTTTGTTTGTTTGTTTATTATACATTTTCCTCGTTGCAGATCAGGAGAAGACACAACTCATTAAATTTCTCTGAACTGTAGTGTGTGCATCTGTGCTTCAGACATGAATCTCTTCATTTCTGTATTGCTGCTGGGACTGTGCTGTATGCTCAGATACCCAGCTGTATCAGGTGAGTTTAAACAGGAGCAGTAAATATTTGAGACAGTGATTATAAATACTGAGATGATGCTGAGCTTCTGAAGATTACAGTTCAGTATTTATTTATTTTTTTGCTGGACTCAAATTTTAGCAGCGTTGATATAATTTCCAAGAAACAAATGTGCAGATGATTTATTTAATTGCAGAGGTTTCTAGGGAAAAATCATACTGCATAAGGAAGAGGTTTAACAAATACTGTGGTAAAAACGGTCTGCTTAAAGATGTCAAAATCCTTGTTAAGTAAGTGTGTTTTCAACACACAGTAAAAAGGGAAATTATTGTGTTTATTAGACTTCATTTAGTTGTCAACATGTCAGAGATAGGAGATAAGAGGAAGCTGCTCTGTGTGTGTGTGTGTGTGTGTGTGTGTGTGTGTGTGTGTGTGTGTGTGTGTGTGTGTGTGTGTGTGTGTGTGTGTGTGTGTGTGTGTGTGTGTGTGTGAAAATGCTTTAATTTTGCATGTTTTTTAAATTCATTCATGTTTATTTTATTTTAAATAGGAAATAAGCTTTTTTTAAAAATATTTAGTTTATTTCAAATTTCAAATAAAAACAAAAACAATTTCCTATTTTGAACTTTGGGACCTTACTGGATTGTGGGTGTGTCTTTAAGCAAATAAAAGGGCAACACAGGGGTGTGTTTACCATATATGGTAATCGGGAAGGATTTTAGTGATTGCTATTTGTATTTATATATAAATGATAGGATATAAATAAAAACTCTTTTGAAGAAGGTCTGGAAGGTGTTTTTGAGTATATATATGGTTAGAATTATTATGTAATTTAACCATTTTCATTGATTAATGACATTTAGTCAGCTTTTAATAACTACAACAGTCAACTATATCTAATTTGGAGTGAAACTAATAATTTCCAAATATATAAATATAACTATATCTATTTATTTATTTAAGACTAAAAACTAAATCTATCGATGTATTAAATTTAACTGTTAAAATCTATATAAATTTATTACAAGGGCCACAAATAATTAATTAGCCTGGTATTTCTTAAGAGAATGAGTTAATATGTAAATAATAATTATTAATAAATTATTTGCAAATGATCTAGTTGATTGTTAACGTATATGCATCATTATTTCCCAATGTGTATGTATTAATTTAGAATTATTATAGCAATAGGTTCATATAGATGTTTGATTATGTACAGTAGAGAGGTATTGCATATTAGTGGTGATATTGATTTTAACATCAGTCTGAACCATTTATATTATATACTGTATATTAATCAATATATATATATTAAAATTTTACGTAAATATTTATAAATCTGACTTTGCTGTGATGTGCGCTTGTACAGGATCTAAAGAGAAAGGTTTCAGCAGGTCTTTCATTCAGGATGCCTTCATGGAAGCTAAACAAATCGTAGACGACTCTTATTTGTACTCTCGTAAAAAGTGAGTCAACACTTCATTAACACATTGTACCCATTGAGTGTACTTAGACCCGAGGATATTTAAGCAAAGTTGGTCTGGGATATACAAGTTATCATACTGAATAATGTTTGTTTGATCTGTTTGTGCGTGTGTTTACAGGAGCCTCGAGAGAGTGCGCAGTACCGAATTTATTAAGCCATCTGATATACTGCGTCTGATGAAGCAGCCAAAACGGATGGCACGTGAGGCTGTGAGAGCTGCAGATTACATGGAGCAGACGTTGAGGATCATCTCAGAGAAAAGACACCATGCACACAAGAGATCTATTAACGCCACAGGTCTGACACTGTAAATCTTATGAAAATATTTTCTTTCTTTCTTTTAAACAGCAGAACTCACAGCCAAAAGTTTTTATAATCCCAACTCTGTATCATAAGACAGCTACCAACAAGGGATAGTTAGGTCTAACACACACTTACACCAAGATGCACAAAGTCTGTCAGCTGTACATTTTTTTTGAACAAGTGAGTTGAATGAGTCACATGGCAGCATTACACACTCATAGGAAAGCGCTACCTGCCCTCTTCCACATACCGATGCGTGTAATTGGATAGTGTCGCTGTGCTTGTGCCATCCGTCCCACACAGAGCAAGGACAATTTTACTCCCTTGGTACACATGATCACAAAAGAAATTTTAAGGAGGATAAAAACACTGGACTTGAATATAAAATAATAATTTTTTTAAAATTAAATATAGTATTTATATAGGGTATTTATATAAGCATGTTTGCCTCACACCTCCAGGGTTGGGGGGTCGATTCCCGCCTCTGCTTTGTGTGTGGAGTTTGCATGTTCTCCCCATGCCTCGGGGTTTCCCCGTGCCTCGGGGGTTGGGGACAAAATGCAGCACTGAGATAAACTGTCTTTTGTTGAATGCAATTTGTTTGTGTGTGTGTGATTGGATTTATCATCTTTGTTTGTTTTCTCTCTTAGCACTGCTATCTGAAGAAGAACTTCAGGAGATCCACAAACTGACTGGCTGTGACGCTCAAACCCTGCCGCCTCCATGCAGAACGACACAGAATCTAAACAGATATCGCACGCCCAACAGCGTCTGCAACAACCTGTGAGACACATGTCAAAACAGGAACACAGATAATTAACTGCCACCATGCAGGACAGGGTTCTGGGGACAGCTACTATAATAGAAACAAATATAAATATTATTGCTTTGAAGCTTAGCAAGATTATTTTACTCAAAAATATCTATTATGGGTTGTTAATTCTAGACAGTGGCACATTGCCACCCACAGTGTACATGTATTTAAGACTTAATGCTGTGTCATAAGGCTCTCAGACTATTGTTTTAAATCTACAGGATAAATCCACTTCAAGGTGCTTCAAACACACCGTTCACCCGCTGGCTGCCTCCTGTTTATGAAGATAACATCTCCCAACCTCAAGGATGGAACCCTGGAAGACTCTATAATAATGTTGTGCTTCCTCTGGTATGAGAGCATTACAAATTTAATAGGCATGTTGAGTATTGTCAGTTTAAGACAGACTGGAATTTAAATGTATGGCTTAACATGATAACTGTAACATGAGTCGTATACTTGTATTTTCCGGGGCGTGTCCAGGTTTAGGACATGGGGGTATAGGTGGGGCAAGAGCACACTTAAGGCAGAGAAACAACCAATATCCCAAGGGTAACTGTCAATAGTATGCTGCCACCACCACGCTTCACTGTATGGACAGCAGCATTGGGGTCACATTGAACATGTCACTTTAAGGACAATAATTCTCCAACACCCATTTTTTGTCTGGTCTATGAATGTCAGGTTAACAGCTCCAACAGTTTAACACTGGCTTTTGGGTAACTTCACTGGCTACTGTACTCAAGTCAAGTCAAGTCAAGTCAAGAGTTGTGCCCTTAGCTTTTTTTAAGTTTTGAGGATAAATTAAGATTTAAAATGAGTTTTTCATAGAAAACCCTTCACATAATGAAATCATAATATCGGTTGCTTAGTGTGAACCATATGAACGGCAAAAGATTATTCCATAATGGTATCTGCCACCCTGTGCGGCTCAGGGTTCCAGATATGTGTATTTTCTAATTTTACCATTTCTCATGTGGAACAATTTTACTTTTCCTGAAGCACAATATCAATATTTTTCTCCAGGTGAGGCAGGTGTCAAATCAAATTTTCAGCACACGGGACCAAAATGTTGTGGGAGACAACGAGTACACGCTCCTCATCACATTCTTCGGCCAGTGGAATGACCACGATCTGTCCTTCACCCCCTTTTCACCCAGCATCCGGTCCTTTAGCAACGGCATTGACTGTGATAAGAGCTGTGAGCGCTCTGAGCCATGCTTCCCCATCCAGGTTAACACACACACACACACACACACACACACACACACACACACACACACACACACACACACACACACACACACACACACACACACACACACACACATTTATTTCACTTATAGGTCTTGTTCACTGATGTGCTAAGAACATCTCGGAGATTAGCTTTAATAATTTTCTCCACTCCACCCCTTTGAATCAGTCATTTAAAGATTACCCAAACGTTATATAAAGAAAATATAACACAAAATAAAGTCCTAAAAATATTTGGGAATTATTTTACTGAGATGAAATCTTTAAGTGCTATGGGCTCAAGACTATATACAAGAAAATATACAGCCTTTTAAGTTAAATAAAAAAATAGCTAATTTTCTGGGACGGATAAAAGTTCTTTTGCTAACAACTCAGTGTGTTTCAGGTCGGATAAATGTCTTTGTAGTTTTGTGTTGTACAGCATTTTCTAAGTTTATGTTTAGGAGTTAGAGTAATAGGGGAAGTAGATTTGGTTCTGAGGGACTATCCCTAACTCAACATGGAATAAATAAACATACAAACATGACGAAGAACTTTTCCTTTTGCATCATTTGACTTAGATTCCTAGAGATGACCCGCGCCTGCCCTCCGGTCCCAACAGCTGCCTCCCTGTTTTTCGCTCTGCACCCACCTGCGGCTCTGGAAACAGCGCGTACATGTTTGGAGGTGTGCCTCAGGTGCGAGAGCAGATCAACACTTTGACATCATTCCTGGATGCGGGTCAGTTGTATGGCTCAGACGAGTCGCTCTCCCGAGAACTCAGAGATCTCTCGAATGACGCAGGCCTCATGCGTGTCAATGACAGATTCCGGGACAATGGGCGCGAGCTGCTGCCTTTCACCAAGGTAGTCAGCCAAATGTGTGCCACACGCAATCGCATTCTGAACTCCACTGGCCTAGAGGAAGTGCCGTGTTTTATTGCAGGTGGGTTTGCAATGAAAATCATTTACATTTATGAGTAACAGAAAACAAACCATGGACGAATGTTAATTTCAGTTCCAGAGTCAGTTGTTAAGTCGTAAGTTCTGTACGTTCCTTCAACTGTTTATGAACATGCAGGTAGGCAGATTGATTATAGTAAATTGCCCTTAGGTGGGAATGAGTGTGTGCATGATGCTCTATGATAGATCTAGGCATCCCATCTAGAGTGGATTCTTCAGCCCTCCGATGTTCCAGGAAAAGGCTCAAAATCCACTGCAAGGAGAATATATAGTATAGCACCACAAAATATAAAAATGCTGATTTTGTATGCTTGTATCTGAACTCTCTCAGATTAGTGAAAGTCCAAACTGTTAATAGCAATTTATGTTTGTAGGCGATGAGCGTGTGGACGAGAACATCGCTCTCACGTCGATGCACACACTCTTCCTGCGAGAACACAACCGGCTCGCTCGCGCTCTGCGCCGCATAAACCAACAATGGAACAATGAACAGATTTATGAGGAAGCTCGCAAAATCGTGGGAGCCTACCATCAGGTACTATACACACACACATACACACATACTCAAAAAAAACCCACAGCAGATTATTTCCTGTTAATAAATGTTTTAAAGGTGATCATTTTGGATTTGGTGGAACAAAGTGCATTTATGTGGAAGTAAATGGTGTAAATAAGAGAGTATGTGGCTGATTTCTTTCTGGCCAAGAGCACAAAATAATTTTTTATAAAGTTTTCATATTCTATACTAAGATCATGTAGCTTAATTCAAATTTGGAAAAGGCTCCTGTTTGATGTGATCCTATTAGTCCTGACTTTGTCCTGACTTACAGTAAATATTCATTCTGTGTCTTGTAGATCATAGTGTTTAGGGATTATCTGCCACACATTGTGGGAACGGAAGCCATGAGCAGGCAGCTCGGCAGGTATCCCGGTTACAACCCCAATGTCAACCCATCTATCGCTAATGTTTTCGCCACTGCCGCTTACCGCTTCGCCCACGCCACCATCCAGCCCGTCATCTTCCGTCTGAATGAAAACTTCCAGGAGAATCGACAGTTCCCTAGCGTTCCTCTGCAAACGGCCTTCTTTACACCATGGAGAATTGTATTTGAAGGTCAGTTAATACAATTAAGGTTTTGCAAAACTCTTTTCCATTAAACATAATGGTCTCATTGAATATAAGCTTTCCCAAATCAGTAAAATAGAAGATCACATAGTTCCATGGAAATAAAAATGGAACTTTAGAGTGACATTGGATGCTGCTGTATTGATGTAGGTTTCATTCTTTACTCTAGTCTCTCTTTTTATTTACATATTATAGTATGTCTACTGCCCTATTGCAAAAAAAAAAAATTAAAATACTATTTCTGTATAAAGTAGCAATTTTCGTGAGCCCAAATCTCACCTGTAACTTGCCCCCAGGTGGGATTGATCCTCAGATTCGGGGGCTGATAAGTCGTCCAGCTAAGCTGAACAGGCAGGATGGCATACTGGTGGATGCAGTAAGAGAAAGACTGTTCGCCTTCACCAGCAGAATCGCCCAGGACCTTGGTTCTCTCAACTTGCAGAGGGGCAGAGACCACGGCCTGCCAAGTATACACACATGCACACACGCCCATGCACGCACAAGACACACACAATGCATAATGAGTCAACAGGTACACACAGAAAAACAGAGTAGATTGACAGACTGACAAATAGAATAGGTAGACAACCAAACTGGTCACAAAGACAGATAGACAGACAAAGTATTTAAACCTTTTTTTTTGTTATATAATCCACTTCCAATGCATATACCAGGGGTATTCAATTAAAATTCAAAGAGGTCCAGCTACTAAAATTTCCTCCCTGCAAAGGTCCGAATCTTATATTACCATCATGTTAATAAAATCAATAACGCACATACATTGAGGAGTACTAACACTGGTGTCCAAAGTCCAAAGACATAATACAGTGTGTAGAAATGTGAAGTGGATATATCGACTGCAATTAATTGTCCTAAATAATTGTCTAAAACACTTTCACATGTCATCATGAACATATTTTCTTCTGCCCATTAGGCTATAATGCATGGAGGAGATTCTGTGGTCTGTCCACTCCCAGGGATGTCACTGAATTGGGGAGGGTGCTGAATAACACAGATCTGGCACGGAAGCTCATCCAACTTTATGGGGCAGCCGATAACATCGACCTCTGGGCGGCAGGTATTGCAGAACCGTTTGTCCGTGGGGGAAGAGTCGGGCCTGTGTTCTCTTGTATCATTGCCACGCAGTTCCAGAGGATCCGCCAAGGAGACAGGTACTGTGTCTTCAACAAAATTAAGATTCTGATTGGTCAGAAGTTAGTGATTAATTTTCAGGAACAGCATAGCAGCAGTTCGTAACAAATTCCAGAGTAACTTGTAAGTAGAAAAAGTTAGAAAATGACCATTGAAAGCTGCTCTAACGTAAGTGATAACAAAAACCATCTTGTTCCATGGACATTACACAGTATGAATTTAACTGTAAGTGAATAAAAAGCACTAAAGTTAATGGACGTGATGGTTCAGTGGTTAAGGCTTCGGATTTTCTGATCAGAAGGTCGGGGTTCAAGCCCACAAGCTTCTGAGACATCAACATTGGGTCCTTGAGCAAGGTCATAAACCTCACCTGCTCCAGGGGCGCCGTACTATGTCTGACCCTACGCTCTGTCCCCAGGCTCATAATAACCTGGAATATGTGAAAACTAAAGGTGTTCTTTTATTTTTTTAAATGCTGTGGTTTAAGAGGCATAAAATGTGCTGTTATTGGAAATTTATTAACTTTGGGGTGAAGCTTGTAATACTTCATGTCTTATACTTACATTTCTTTCATAAAACCTTTTTAAAATAATGCTAGTACCCTTGCTTAAGTTAGGCTGTGATGCCGCTTTATGTTATGTGATGCCCAAGCCCCTGGGCTACAGCCCTGATACCGCAGGGTCTTAACACACTTAAGAAAGATAAGTTAAAGTTATAAGTTATAGCAGGATATAAACATACAGTAAGTCAGGACATAAAAATCTCTATACTCCATACATTCAGTGAAAAATATTTACAGCATCAATAAATACAAGCATAATAAATGTACACTATCAATGCATAGATAAATGTAATTGGCATGTTTGGAATGATGCCTGTGTAATGAACCGAAGATCAGGTGACTTGGACTTCAGTTCATCTGTCATTTCTGCACCCAGGCTATGGTGGGAGAACATGGGTGTTTTCACCCCGGCTCAGAAATCCGCACTTTTGAGAGTGTCTCTGTCTCGCATCATCTGTGACAACACGGGAATCAGCAGAGTTCCTAGAAACCCTTTCGTCCTGAGTCAGAACCAAGCAAGCTTTGTCAACTGCAATTCCATCCCGAGGATTGACCTCAGTCCTTGGCAAGAGTCGAGTAAGTAAGATCTATAGCAAAAAAAAATGTAAACGAAAGAAATGTAAATATATATATATATATATATATATATGGGATACACACTGATGGTACATTATGATGAAACCAATAACACTGGAATAAGTAAACTGTAGCTAAAACACATATGTCAGTGGCAGGAGTAATACATTATTTATATAAGATATAGTCATATATAGAGTCATTGGTGCAGGACATGACATGTTCTGACATGAGCCTTGTTTTTCATCAAGAGCTTATGAATGATTAAAAAAAATATTGTGGGTGTGTTTGTGTCATCGTGTGTGACCTCTGTGGTGTTGCCTTACCTTTGGTGTTTGATCTTCTAGGGGACAGAGCCAGGGAAAAGGCATCTGATGAAAATGAGGTCAGTAATTTGTTTTTTATCAACTATTACTCACTGAATCAAGGTGAGGATGTTGAAGGTTTTCAGATCATTTTGACTGTTTTATCTTGACAATGCGGGGGGCATGGTGGCTTAGTGGCTTAGTGGTTAGCACGTTTGCCTCACACCTCCAGGGTGTTTGGTTCGATTCCCCCCTCCGCCTTGTGTGTGTGTGGAGTTTGCATGTTCTCCCCGTGCCTCCGGGTACTCCGGTTTCCTCCCACAGTCCAAAGACATGCATGGTAGGTTGATTGGCATCTCTGGAAAATTGTCCGTAGTGTGTGAGTGTGTGAGTGAATGAGAGTGTGTGTGTGTGTAACCTCCGATGGGTTGGCACTCCTTCGAAGGTGTATCCTGCCTCGATGCCCGATGACGCCTGAGATAGGCACAGGCTCCCCGTGAGCCGAGAAGTTCGGATAAGCGGTAGAAAATGAATGAATGAAAGAACTTAACAATTCCCAGGAACACAAGGGTTTGGAAAGTATTCAGCCCTCTTTAGCGTTTAGCATATTTTATTATGTTACAGATTTAATTTAAACTGTTTTTTTTGTTGTTGTTGTTGTTGTTGTTGTTGTTGTTGTTTTTTGCATAAGTCAACACACAATAACCCATAAAGGTCAATGCAAACTAAATTAAAGACAAAACTTACTTTAGTCTTCATGGGGCAGTGTGTAAGTGTTAATTTGTAGTGTAGAAAACTTTATTTATTAGATTATACAAGTGGAAAAGGTAATTAATCTGTTTTTAACAGATTTTTAGAGAGGAGCGAGACGAGGAGGACCTAGAGGACCTGCTGGAGAACGAGGTATATTTATACAGTTCTTTCTCCCAAGAGGAGCAAGATGATTTTCTTTAAGCTTACAGTTCTTCTCATTATGATTTTCCAATCTTCACCTTTATTCCAATTATTCTTGTACACTTATAGTTCAGTCAGGAATGAGAAGCCCCAATGGTCTATGTTGAACCACCTGCCCACTGGAACTCTTTCCTTATGGAATCCTGAATGTCTGTGAACCTCCAGATCTCTTTCTCCTTGCTATCGCTTCTGCAAGAACAATCTACAAATACCTAAATTGCTAAAAAGTTCACCTGCAGCATACCTGCCATCTATGAGTTTAATTTCTTGAAATACATTATATCTGTAGTATCAGAGAAAAGATCAACTGCTAATATATTTCTTATATGATCTTTGCTATAGAATTTCATGCATGTTTTTACAAATACTGCATCATTATATAAACACGTTCTATTTGCATTTTTTTCTCCTTTTTACGTATTGTGTTTTATTAACATGAACATACGTTCTGTTACAAACCAGTTTCAAATAAAATGATGCAAATAAAATGATCATCTGTACAACCTTTGGCTTCTTTGATAATGTTGTCTAATTTTAGTATTTAAAATAATCAACACATCATCCACATCTCCATCCACAAGAACACCCAGACAGATGAGTTCACCTGCTGTATACCTGCCATATCTGTCCCCCTTTTATATAAGACTTATATATATATATATATACTTTTATAAGACTTATATATACTTTTTATATATATATATATATAGTGGCATATAGTATAAGTGGCATTATCTCTTAGCATATATTTAAACTGCCCATGTGGCCTGAGTGTATTATATTATATATATTACACCATGTCATTGTTGAATTAGTTTTTAAAAGCATAATTTAATGTTCAACTCATCAGATTCATCTGTTAGAATAGAAGCCGTTATTTTGTCACATCTACATTACAGCACAGTGAAATTCTTTCTTCACATATACCAGCTTTGGAGGTTGGGGTCAGAACACAGGGTCAGCTATGATTCAGCTCCACCGGAGCAGTGAGGGTTAAGGGCTTTGCTCAAGGGCCCAACAGTGGCAGTTTGGCAGTGCTGGGGCTTGAACCCTGATACTCCAATCAACAACCTAGAGCCTTAGAATGCTTGAGCAACCACCGCCCCTTAGCTGTAGACAAACCAGCTGAAAGTTCAATGTGTTGTGAATCCTGAGCTGCTTTTCTGCTCACCTCAGTTGAAAATAGAGTTTATTAGAGTTACCATAACTCTAAATATAACAGTAATGAGTAATGAACCATGAGTTTCTGTGAACAAGTTGTGAACCATCAGATGTGTATTGTTACAAAAATTAGTTCAACGATTCTATGAATCAGCTTTTGGTACATACAATAAGTGCTGATACTATGGGATTTAAGATAGTGAGATTCGAAGATTCGTCAGAAGATGGCGCTAAAGTGACTTCATATACAGCATATCCAGGGTATGAGACAGACAGGAGTAGCCTGATGCAGTCATATAGCTGGTGTCAGGTTGGTGTCTGTGAAGCATAAGGTCTGTGATTTTCCAAGTTTATTGTTTTATTTAATTATTGAGTCTTTGACATCATTAATCTGCCAGATTGACTGGACCATTAATGTGAATGGGTTTAATCCCAGTGTTAGTATCTAGTAGCCTGTGAGTCATGCCATCCGGTCAAGATCGTGATAGATCTAGATGCTATACCAGAAATACTGGGTCTGAGGCAAATACCCCTTTTGAGACAATAGTCAATTAGTAGTCAACAATACCTGTGTTGTGTCAGCATTGTAACAAAATAGTGTCCTAAACCACATCAGCAAGTCTGCATGTCTTCACTGAACCAACTAGACGTGATATGAGGGGGAAAAGGGGGAAATTTTGTTTTGAGTGTATGATAAGCTTCTATCAGCTACATTAAAGGAAAAGTCCACCACATTAATGTTAATATTGAAATATCTGTGATGTTTTTTAGTGATCCTAGTGCTGTGTTTTAGTTATTATTCCTGTGAGTCTTGCACCATGATGGTCAGGTGTTGTGGAGAAGGTTCGGTAGAAATATACTGTACAGGTGAGACAGACAGATAGTTAGAGAGACTAAAAGACTAATATGCTGCTGCATCATTCTCTGAATGTAAATATGCAGTTAGGGCTAAATCCAACTGGACCACTATCATCAGGTAGACCAATGGCATTGTGGGTAATGTATTAAAACCCATGTAGCATCTAACCTGGTTTCACTGTTGTATATTAGACCTTCTGGACTAAAATCACATATTATCCAGCTGCTTGACTCGATCTAATACTGTCCACTTTCACCCCATTCTGGCACAATGAGCCAAACACTGCTGCTTTGCCGAGCTCTGTGGGCCTTCTGAAGTTCTCCTCCACACACATCTTGTGTTTAGGTTTCACTCAGTACTAATGCACGATCTCTATTTTTTTTTTATTTGCCAATGAAGCATGATGAGACTCTGCTTTGCACTTTTCTAAAGAAAGTTACACAGCAGTGCGATTTACAATAAAACAACTGAAAAAATAATCTGTGTGGAATTTCAGAAATGCTCTTGAATTGCGTTCAAGGAGGAAGTCCCTGCTCCAGATCTCCTACTGAACTCCTCCTCTGGTCTCACTGTGATTTCTTACTGAATGCAGCATACACATGTGGAGTGCCACGTAGGCCTTTGTGTGCGTGTCTGTGTGTCGGTGTGTGTGTAAGTGTGTTGAGGTTTTACTCTTAGACCGTGAGTAATGGAAACCTCCTGTTTGTGCAGGAAAAATCGGCCTGTGTGGAGCTTCCATTTCACTGGAACTTTTGAACGGTGTGGTATAGAACAAGACACAAAGCTGGTGCCTAAATTACAGCTTATTTAATTATCTTTAGACTATCTGCTGGTGTTTGTTTGCAAAGTGTCAAGGAGGCACCGCAGACCACAGACATGACAAAAGAGATTATGGAGCCGGATGAGAAAGAGAGAAAAGTTTCCTCAATGGAGGTTGACAGATTAATAGATATATGTGTCCTGGTGAAAAAAATATGTTAGTTTCCAACTAAAATAAATCACCAAAATGATGCAGCTATCTTACAGCTCATGCTAGCTAACTAGAGCTGAATCACTGTAACATTAGCAATAACAACTAGCCTAAAGATTCCAAATAAGATTAAAGAAAATTACTGTGTCAGTATGGAAGGGATTACTTTCACTGATACTCTTTTATTGCCTAAATACCACATTTGTATTCATCTTAAAGAGCAGGGAATATAAATATACATGCTGTATTAGTCCACTTTATCTTGTCTGTTGGACTCACCGTTACATTCCTCATTCATGCAGTTATCCAATCAGCCAATCATGTGGCAGAACAATGCACCAAATGATACAGATACAGACCCTTGAGGCTCGTTGGGAATCTCATGGGCTACAAAAGCAGTAAACTACAAATGGCTACTTTTTTCCTCATTCATGAAAATGTTAAAAGTCACATGAACATGACGAAGAGTTACTTTAGGCATCCTTGTGTGCTCTAAAAGGGCGTCTTTGGATGTACTGTATCACAAGAATCTTGAAGAATTCAAGACAAGGGATCTAAGCATTCTGAGAGTAGTATGATGTTCCTAATCGAGTGTGTCGGCTATTATTCAGTCATGAATTTTCACCTCTCCTATTTGATAAGAATTATTATCTTATCAGAGTTCACTGTAACACAAGACCATGTTGGAGTGTGTTACTATCTGCTCTCTATTGCTCTCTGTGGCCTTCTTCCTAGCAGCTGATTGTCCTCCAGATGTGAACACACACACACACACACACACACACACACACACACACACACACACACACACACACACACACACTTTTTGTGTGTCAGTAAAAGAGTACTTGAATGGAAGATTTGGGTTAATCATTGGTAGATGTGCTTTCACTACCAGTTAGATGCCCACAGTCCAAAATATAAAAAAACAACACTGACCCATTACAGCTGGTCCTGCTCTTCTGGCTCTGGGATCTAAATGCTTTGGCTCCACAATGCACACAGAGGCATTGAAACGCTTTCTTTAGGGGGCCAAGCACCAAGCTTTTCCAGGGCTCCATTGGTTTTTATTACTTTTTGTTATTTTATTGTTTTATTTATTTCTGCTAGATTGACCTGCGAATAACCACAACCACGTGATGACTGAATACATATCATTTCTGCACTATGCCTTTGTAAGGGTGTGCAACTGATATTTCCCATAAATTTGTTGGTCTATTTTTTTTTCTAATCAAAATTTACTGTAAGATTAAATTGACTCTGTAAGACTAGAATTTTTAAAAATGGCAGAAAATTTAAACTGTATAAAAATCAACACAAAAATACTCCGTGTTATTCTTCCAGTAGTTCCTGTAATCATTTAGATGACATTTATGGTGCTTGGCCCCTATCACTGCAGCTGGCTATGATGGTGGTGGATATTCGGGTTTGAACAAATAGTCCTAGTGGAGTACGCCACTCTGAATTTATCCCTTTAAAATGTCAAAACAGATGGAGATGGAAAATAATTTATGAGTACAACATTAAAAATTCCAAATGTCTTGGACTAGTCACTGTGTTTGTTCTTATTTCGTTTCCTGTTTTTCATGCGTCTTTTTGTTCTGCCAGAAAAGAAGGTCTAATGAACTACAGTTATTTTCACACTTTACGTAAGGTATTTTATACTTTATTTTAGTCTTAGCTGAGCCACAGGCCAGTAACTGTTTTAATACTGGGTCAAACGTCTGAGATTTAAATGAGATTCTGCTGCTGTGAGAATGTTTGGAAGTAGAAAAGCACATTTTTGTGGCATAAAGTCAGACTCCATAGCCAGGTCCTGCCTTTTACACACACACACGTGCACACACACACACACACACACACACACACACACACACACACACACACACACACACACACACACACACACTCTCTCTCTCTCTCTCTCTCTCTCCTCTAAGATAATGTGATTGTCCTTGTTTTTATAAGACTGCTTCGCTTCTCTGCTTCTTTTTCTTTTTGCTCTGTTGCACTTAGGATGACACAGATTGTATTAACAAAAAGTGTTTGTCTAGAATGAATAAGGACCAGATTAATCCATTTATTTGTCTCAGATTGTTCTTGTCTTGGAACAACAATCAGGGAGCACATTTAGTGTTAGTATGAAAGCTACTGTACATTTCTGGAATGGAGCAAATGAATTTTTGTGTTTTTCTAAAGACAATTTTTACTGTCTTTTAATAATTGGTACTAGAATATGCCCTCTAGTGTCTAAAATGTATGTATTTATCATTAAGAAAATTTTTATGTTTAAAACTTTAATGTTGAAAATGTAATATTCTGCAACATTATTGAAGTCAAAACATTGTCTTTTTATCCGTACCTAAAAAAAAAAAAAAACAGGTCACTTTGGCAGGTTAGAAAGATTTATTATTGGAAGATCATGAGAAACCCATGAGTGAGAGCGCTATCCTCGATCCCTGCGGTTTGTCCTTGGTCAAAAGAGTTTTCAGAGCACTGATTAAGCTACTCTAACTGCCAATTAAGTGGTTGCCACAAGTCTGTGCTGTTTAGGAGGTAAAATGCAGGGCTGTGGTGTGTTTCCAAGTGCATGTTATGGATCGTTGACTGAGGGAAAAGTCCTCAGTGTTCCAGCCACGGTGGCCACGTCAAAGGTTGATGAGATTGATAAGATGCAAAAGCTCGCCTTTCTAGAGGATGTCCAATTGTAGGGCAGCATGTGCTATTATGACACCTAGATGCTAACAGAGGACCATTGGAACTGGACTAAATCTAATTCATGCTCACTATATGAACATTGAAGTGCCTTGAAGTCTTGATGAATCTGAGCTGCCTATTTTGGAATTACTGTAAAAAAATAAATCAATAGAAAATAGAACTAGCAGAAAGTCTAGTGATAGTCTCTCCACAATTCTGTCTGAGGCTATGTCAATATAAATATTGTCCTACGCTACCAAGATCTATGGTCCTTTAAACAAAGCCTTAAATGCACCTGGGGCACGGCAAAGAAGAACTGTTAAGGATTTGGAGAACAATAAGGAAAGAAAACAATGTGTTTTGTATTCATGTGTGGATAAACAATACATCATTCATGATGTGCTTCTGTTTATATCATGGCCTCACTAGCAAGAGCACAGAGGAATCCTTTTTGGCGAGTTTGCATGACTACATTTTTTTTAGAGTTCATCCAGCTGTCAGAATGATTTCCATGCCATTATAATAAGCGACTATCCTGGAATCTTAAGATAAACTTTCACGAATTACACCAAATTTTCTAAAAAGGTATTTTAGTTTTTACTACAGTTCAGATGTGTCAAACTCCCAACTTGGTTAAGGGGAGTATAGAAACATAAACAAACCGATGTATAATTCTGGCTTCAATAAGATTAACCTTGCCAGGTAATTAGGTGTAAAATGCTAATAGGTAGTAGTTTATATTCATTATATATATTATATGAAAATGCAAAACATTGGTTTCATAGGTTTATTTACTGTAATGATTTTTTTTTTTTTAATTTTTGCCACACAAGCATGAAGTCTCCATCCACAAACATTGGCAGTAGACTGAATCATATTAAAGAGCTCAAGTTCACTTAGTGAAATTTCTGCCTAGCAGTCTGATATAAATCTGGGTTTGGAGAATGACAGGAGAACACTACCTACTGGAATATACATTGCCGTATGTAAAGTGTTGTGGATGAGGGATAATGGTTTGGGAAGATTATGCTATTTCAGGGGTTGGACTTGGCCCCTTAGTACCAGTAAAGGTTTAAAGTTAATGCTACAGCATACAAAGTCATTTTAGACAATTGTATGCTTCCAAAGTTTTGGCAACAGTTTGTGAAAGGCTTTTAACTGTTCCAGAATGACTCAGCACCTGTGCACAGACTGACATCCATAAAGACACGGTTTGACAAGTTTGGTGTGGAGGAACTCCCATGGGATGAACTGAAGCATCAGATGTGAGCCAGGCCTCCTCTCTAAACATCATTGCCTGAAAACCCAAACACTCTTCATGACTTCATGACTTCTTTATAGCAGCAATGGAGGACAGGGGGACTCTATATTCATACTTTACACATACTTTTGCACATGTAGTGTATATGACAATTTAATAATAATTCCACAGCTACAATCTAATTCTTTGAACTGAGCAATGGTAACAAGTTCAGCTCATAGCTGAGCGCAAAGATTTGTTTTTTTAGAGAGAGAGTATTGTCTACGTTTTTTTAAGGTCATGTAGCTCACGTTCACATCTGCAGGGGCTTGTCTGAGATGAAATAAGAAACTTTTTGGGGGAAAATTTAAATAAAAAAACCATCGGCTCCTCCTTTCTCTCCTTTCATTTTGCGCATCAGTCGGGAACGACGCAGAGCAACTGGAGGCTGCACCGAGATTTTTTTTTTTTCATCATGCACATGATGCTTTTTATTATTTTTTCACTGAATAGGCTGTAGGAAATAGAGTTTAGGCTTTGACCGTTCGATTAATAAAGCAACAATAACAACAACAGAGCATTAGGCGTTTATTTTGTTTAATATAAAACCAACTGGCATTGTGTAGCACGGACCTCGGGGATCTCACGGACAAAATGCGCGTACAACAACTCCACACGGTATTTTACGCGTGCGCGCACCTGTGTTTATTAAGCTGCGTGCTTCAAAGCGTACAGAGTCAGCGGGACTCGACACCTCTTAGGCGGACCATTCAGTGGAAGCACGACGGCAGACTCTTCAGCATCCTGAGTCAGGGCGCGCAGTACGTGCCTCCGTTAAGGAGAAACGGAAATGGAAATGGAGAGCAGCAGCAGCAACAGGAGCAGCGGCAACAGCAGTCTCCGGTCAAACCCCTAACCGTGATCAGCAGCGTCCATGCAAGACAAAGCGAGCCGTCTAGTTCTTCCGCGCCATCGCACTTACACGGATCGCGCCGGTTGCCTCTCAGGCGCGCCGGTGCGCCTCGCGGGCGCGTAAACGAAACCGCGCGCACTGCTGCGGAGCAAGTTCCTTCTGCGTCTCCGTTTCCGCCGCCTCCGAGAGCGCGAGAGGACTCCATGGTCGGAGATGATCCTTATAATCCGTACAAGTACAGCGAACAGGACAACTACAACTACTATGACGCGTACGAAAGACCAAGCCCGAGACAGAGACCCGGATACGGAACAAGGTACTTTCAGTACGGTAAGGACTCGCTGGTACCGTGTACTATATTTTTCACATACTAATGATAAAAGTGCATAAGTGGACTACTCGTGCACCTTTATACTTCTAGCCTCATACTACACGCACCTCCTCAGGTAAAATTTAACCTAAAGATAAAGATATTTAGGGGGAAAATTGCACTCGAAAAGTAAAATGGAATGGTACATTTAGTACTCTTATTCCTGAGAGGAGACTAAAAAACTATATAATTGTCCTTACAGCGTTACAATAGTAATATCATGAACACTACACATATATAAATAAGCACTCCAGCAAAGCACAAGCGATCCTAAGCATTATGACCAGATTCATTCTGGTCAATTTATTGCATTGCTCATGTAAAATCATGACACATTACAGTGCAATGCAGAAGAATAGTATATTTTCAGCTAGCTAGCTGTGAATACTTAATTTTCCTCAATAGGTTTTTCTTTTTTCAAACAAAGAATGCATGCAATCTGTCTTTTACATAGAATAACAATCATCTAAGTGTGAAAATGTATATTAAATGTGCACTATATTAGATACCTGCACTAGCATAGAATAAAAAAAAATTCTCATGATCTAACAATAATAAATCTTTCTAACCTGTCAAAGTGACCTGAGTGTCTCAGAGTACTTTTCTTGCTCTGGGCATCAACCATGAAGGTGTAGCCGGTTGTAAATGCTCCACCTCTTCCGCTTTGTAGATAAGACTCAGAATGTCAAGTGCGAAAACTGCACTCTCTTACACGCCTCACTTTTACTTGCTTTATTTCCTTTTCTTTTTAATCAGGGGCTATAAGCATATTTACATCTCATTGACTTTCTCAATGGGACAACACAAGAAGCTTTCCTACTAAATAAAGAGCCAACAATTAGATTATTCTTTTCTCTCAGTCTTTTCTTAATATGCACAAAAACATGAATAAGAATGCGTGAGTTATCTTTCAGCAACAACATTAACTCCTATCTGGACTGCTTCATGCTGAATAGATTTGCATTGCCAGCTTCATTTTGCTCTTGGGATAAGATATTGAGATGTTCTGCAGGTTTGCCTGACCTCGTGCCAGATCCGTACTACATTCAAGCCTCCACCTATGTGCAAAGAGTGCCGATGTACAACCTCCGATGTGCTGCAGAGGAAAACTGCCTGGCCAGGTATAAACTGGAGTTTAGCCTTTTAGAAATAATTTATCTACTAAACTGTTCATTTTATTTTAAATTACAGTTATTACGGTGGCATTGTTTATGGTGTCATATCACTCAAGGTGACCAGACATTGTAATGTTATAGTCTTGACTACACTGATTGGTGGAGAATATTCCAGAATATTCTGGACAGAAGTCAAGATCATAACCATGAGCTAGCTAGCTAATACTAGAGAAACCCATCATGCGGATATGATACTTTTGTTTGACTGGATTAAGTGAGATTAGACTGTATTGGGAGCAGTCTTATCATTAATGTACAATAATTTACCTCTTTACCTCGCCGATATATGGATTAGCATTAATTAGTGTTGTAATAGCACTGAGCATGAGTAGGAAAAGTGAACTGATAAACTGATGGCTATGACCTCCTGACATTCTGTAAAATATTCATTCATCTTCTACCACTTATCCGAACTTCTCGGGTCACGGGGAGCCTGTGCCTATCTCAGGCTTTATTGGGCATCAAGGCAGGATACACCCTGGACGGAGTGCCAACCCATCGCAGGGCACACACACACACTCTCATTCATTCACACACTCATACACTATGGACAATTTTCCAGAGATGCCAATCAACCTACCATGCATGTCTTTGGACCGGGGGAGGAAACCGGAGTACCCGGAGGAAACCCCCGAGGCACGGGAAGAACATACAAACTCCACACACACAAGGTGGAGGCGGGAATCGAACCTCCAACCCTGGAGGTTTGAGGCAAACGTGCTAACCACAAAGCCACCGTGCCCCCCATTCTGTAAAACAATGCTGTTAAATATATTTTTATTATTTTTATTATGCTATCTGGTTAGGTTTTCCTGCACTAGCTAGCTACCTAAATAACTAAACATAGCTTTTATTTTTATTTGATCTGTACATTATCTTTATCTAACAGAAATCCCCAGTAAAAGTTACATGAAACACTTGAATGTTAGCTATGGTTAATGCAAAATCTCCCTGTTAGTGACACTGCTCAGGTGAGCTAGCTAGCCGATAAAACAGTGCTTGTTTTGACATCTGACAGTGTGATATGTACAGTACAGTAGCTTTGTGTAATGGCTTATATTGATCTACGAGTGTTTTTGTGTCTGTCATTTATCATTACGACAATATGTCAGTTCAGTTTTGGTCTTTAAACCGTCGACATTCTCCATGCTTAGCTTGGACGTTCTGCAGAATAGAAAAAAAGGGAGGAAAAAAGTATATTTAAGCCGCTATGGGATAGATAGCTGAAAGTATGACTGATATATCAGCTTACCAGATGAATCCTGATTATCACTGTGAAATTCCTAGAATTCAAGCCAGTTCTGTGAAAAGAGGGAGGAAATCATGACCTCTTTTGCTGTAGAAGGAGAAACGCTGACTCCGAGACATGGAAAAACCATCAGCAGACTTTTCAAGTGATTACTGAAGCATACTGTAATGCTCTAATCCCAAAGAGAGAGATAAAAAAGGCACAATATTTATTCCCCGTATTTATTTTCCTGCATTCGATCTGTCAAAACAGACTTTACAATATCTCTAAGAAACACAGGTTACAACATGGAAACACATGTCTGACAACATGCTATGTTTGGTGTCTTGTTTGTTGTGAGCAGCTCAGCATACAGGTCCAGTGTGAGAGATTATGATACGCGGATGCTGCTACGCTTCCCACAACGAGTCAAGAACCAAGGCACGTCCGACTTCCTGCCTAGCCGGCCACGCTATTCCTGGGAATGGCACAGCTGCCATCAGTAAGTTTCTCTCTGCATGTTTCTTGCCATAACAGCAGAACTGAACAGTACAGTATGTGTGGAATTTGCTGTAAGAACTCATTTGGGATTTCTGGCATTGTCCCTAAGTCAGATGATTAACTTTCTGCAACCTATTGAAAAAAATATGCATGTTAATTATAACCATGTGTCTTGTAAATGTGCTGCACTTTGCCTTAAACCGGATAATGTAGAATTATGTGATTTATCCTGTATACGACACACAACTGATGATCTGGCTGTAATTTGGGCAGTTGAACACAAAATGACTGATGCCTCACACTGACAGAACACTAATCTTAATGCTGTCCTCCTACAGTCCAGTCCTTTCACTGTTACACCCAAATCTTTGTTTCTCCGATCTTAATGAGCCTCAAGCCTTAGACTTAATTAAAGGTCGGTGCACTTTGAGAAGAGATTATAGATAAAAGCCACATGTGTGTTGTTGTTGTAATTATTATTAAAGCTACACATGCATTTTTATCATTTAGTCTGTCAAGCCAAGACATCTGGCTTTTCGCTAGTGTCTGATATATACATCTGTAAACAGAGCCAAATACAACCTCCTTTTACTGGAAAGTATGGTCATGTTTGAGTTATGGTTTACTGGCAAACAGCCAATCACACTGACTGTTTTGAACAAGTCTTGAAAATGCTGCATGTTTTGTCAAACCAATGACTCTTCATTGACCTTTGGCAGAAATGTGTTGTAGTGTTTATTTAATGTAGAGAGGGGGAATCAGATTCATGATCCTAAAAGAATCAGATTCTGAATCAGATTCATGATTCTGAAAGTTGTGGCCAGAAAAGTGTATAAAGTATATCAGCGTCACATTGAGGAGGTGATCTCTGGAACTTATTTAAGGGTGCTAATCAGAGTGAGGATGAGGCACAGGTGTAAGTTATTTGGATATGTGATGTCCTGGGGCTGATGGGAAAAATAGCTCAGCCTCAGGGGCGGTTCTAAGCCTTTTTTAGGGTGGCTTCAGCCCCCTGTCTGTGGTCTCAGACACCCTAAAACTAAAAGTATAATTTTTACTTTCATAAATAAACAATAAAATTAAGTTAAAATGCAGGACATGTCGTCGATGGGAAATTTTTTATCGGTTTGATCCAAGAGCGATTTTTTTTACTTTGCTTTGACGCGCGTGCGTTGTAGTCTTTCATCAGCTGTCTGCTTTATTTGAACAGAGATGCACAGAGTCAGTCAGAGCTGGAGGCGTTTATCTATAACGTTAATCGGCGGAAAACCACAACCAAAAGCAGTGAAATTTCACTATTCTTATTACCAGAGTTGTAGCACAAACAAAATATTAATACAAACAATTCATTCAATACTAAATAAAAATAACATTTATTGATTTGGTCTTTGTCTTGTGAATATTTTTTTTATTAATGACTGCATTCATCGGACTCACTGTTTGTAGAGAACGCACACATACATGAACTGATTTGATTCAAGACTTTCATCATTTCATCATGCATAAAATTTTGGTGTCCACTTTTTCCATTTTAAATAATACCTTAACATTTGGCTTACTATATAGTCATATAATATATAATATAAAACTCTTCTTGTTTTAAATTCTCACTGAGGGCTAAAACCCCTAAAGATGAAATCCTAGAACCGCCCCCGCTCAGCCTCATTTTGGAGTTGACATGTATCTGAAGTGGTTAAGGTTCTGGATTGTTGCTTGGAAGATTAGGATTCAAGCACCTTAACTCTTTGTGTGTCATCTCTGAATCTCCCATGTCCCTCTCTGAATGTGATATAATTATTCTCAAACATCCTCTTTCATATCCTCTGAGCAGCTTTTGGACATTTATATTATGATATTCTCAGTTGACATTTCTATTGTAACTCTGCCAGTTATACAAAGCCTTATTCAGATAATATCTGGAGACTGAGAAAAGATCAAAACAAAACCACTTTTCATACAATATTTAGTTCTTCAGTTGTCTACAATAGACAGACAGTGTATTGATCCTTTGAGAGCTGTTGTATTGTTACAGCTGTTGGACAGCACAGTGCATGAAGGAAGAGCTTTTGGCAGAAACTTGCATACTAAGCAAATTCATTTCAGATTGATGCGGAGTGCTGAGATGAACAAGTGAGTGTCACAGATAAAATATCACAGATAAAAGCTCCTGCTGTGGTTCTTTAGAAGTAGCTACATTCGATAAGTCAACACACCCCTTCTTAAGATTTTGGAATAGAGAAACCAAGTTCAATCATGTCAGATAGTTTTACAGGTTTAATGCAGTATAGCAACCAAGAAAAATACAATAAACTTTCATAATTGCAAACACCCTTTTAAACCGGGGCACGTGTTCAGAATGAACCGATCACATTCAAACTCACGTTTAGAATTAAGCATCATGACTGAGGACATGATTAACCACAAATAAAGGTCATCTGTTTCTGCATGGCCAGATATAGAAGGGAAATGATTTATAATCATACTATCAGTGTCATCCAGATGAGGATTGGTTCCATTTTGTGTCTGCTTCCTCTCAAAGTTTCTTCCTCATGTCGTCTCAGGGAGTTTTTCCAGGCTGGTGTCACCTCTGGTTTGCTTACTGGGGTAAATTTATAAATCTTTATAAATTTCTATCCAGACTTCTACCCAGATAGCTGATTTTTGACAGTGTCCATTATTAAAAGAGTTATATAAATAAAATTGGATTGAATTGGATTGTCTGGACATCGTCTGGGATTCATTTTACTGCTGAAGCCACAGTGAAGCATGGTGGTGGTAGCATCATGCTTTGTGGCTGCATCTCTTCTTCTGGGATTGGGGTTATAGTCAAGATAGCTACAAATAATAATCCATATCGGTATAAAATCTGGATTTTTTTATTTATTCAGGCTAATTTATTTAAAGCTACATTGTTGTTGTCATAACCTTAACATGTAATCATCAGAGGTAGAAGGGTGGGATGTGAAATACAGCAAAAAAAAGAGGTGATACTTACTCAATATATCATTATGGAAAAGAAACTACAAGCAAAATCAAGCATAGCTTTACTCAGTGCCATAGTTGCTAATTGGAAGAGAAGCAGTCTAAAAAAAACAAAAAAAAAATTAACTAGATTTGTAAAGTTCGTCGTGACAAACTTTGATGTTGGCTTTGAGGATGCAAGTATTCGCAAAGTCCGGTGCTTTTTGGAGGCGAGTGGACATAAGGGTCAGTGTTACTTTTGGAGGCAAGTGGACAGAAAGCTAGGGTGCCAAAACATTTGGAGGCAAGTGGACACGAGCATGTGACGTCATCCGAATACTCCTGAGGAAGTTCCCTCAGTGTTCTGAGTGTTTTGATATGTCACATGTCCATGTTGTAAAAAGTTTTTTGATTTCGCATATTTTGGGGGCGGGGCTGCGGCACAACCGGAAGGCCAGTTGGTACACCAATTTTAACCTTTGTTCAGAGTATCACCCTAAAGGAGCTGGCCAAGTTTGGTGTAGATAGTTCAAAAGCTTGCCGAGTTATAAACCTCCAAAGTTTATAATGGGAGTCTATGGGGAAAAAGGCCACTTTGAGACCCAGTACCGGAAGTACTGGTACTCCGATCGCTTAGAAAAGTAATAGCAACAAACTTCAGACCAGCGTCTACAATATATCCGAATTTGGTGCATGTGGCTCGAAAGCTCTAGGCCGCATTAAATTTTATAAATGTTTGTCTACGCTGAAATAGGAAAACAGAATGTTGGCTTCTACAAAGCCAACATAAATATCATAGACATCGTTGCCTACTGTATATGTTTTTTAGTGAGTATTCCTAAACATAAAAACATACACAAATCACAGCATTAATTTCTCAGCCAGTGCTGACTAATAAACAAGTTGTGCATTTAAATGATTTACACTATAGAAGACATGATTGGGTGAGAGTCTCGTCTTAATTTGAACTACGCGTGTCAGGGTTTTGGTGCTGGTGGTGCTACAGGAAAACTGTCTGTGGTCTTGTCTAAAGGAAAACAGTGTGGAGGTCTCTGCTCTGCATGCTCAGCCGTTCCAGACACCCTAATGGCTTTCGGAGCATAGTTTTACACTGATGTCAGCTATGTTTCACCACCGTGTATGGAGTACATGTGGCCTAGTTCCACTTAACACACAATCTCAACCATAAGGTCCTTTTAGCGCAGCACTGAACTGTATGTGTTCTTGGTGATATGTTGATTTCTGGCCCGGTTCATTCTACATAAACAACTTTATACAATAAGACGTTCAAGGAAATTTCTATTTTTTTATTTTGTGTGACAGTTTTATTAGTTTTCTTAAAGTATTTTATAAAATCATATTTATTTCAAAAATTATAAATTTACTAAAAATACAAATTTTACAAACCAGAATTTATTTCTGTACAAGTAGTAAAGAAAAAAAATATATAGAATGTATAAAAAAATATAACATAAGAAATACAAAGATATAATTTATTACATATTATTATTTGACACTATTACTCTATTGCTAAAGATAAAATTCTCATTTTTACCACAGGCGTACACATCTCTGGTGTCTGATGATTTCTTCCTTTCATTTTGTGTTAGAAATTCAAGCTACTAGTGTAGCTAATAAATAATGGAAGTCTGTCACATCTTAAATCTTAAATCACACATGCTTGTCAGTGTGGTTTAGGCCACTGTGGGACTTACTGTTAATGAAAAATATTACCAAAAGTACTGTACTGCTGAATGCCTTTATAGTTATAGAGGGACAATCAGAATTTAGATATATTTTTTATACAGTTTGGCTTCATTTCCAAAGTTTGAAGTGATATGGATGATAAAGTACTTCCCATTTGTACATAAATCTTTCATTTAATTGTTTATTTGTTTGTTTGTATGCTAGATAAAACATTACTCTAATTCTTAAAACATGCATGATTAAAAAATTCCAATCAATGGGGAAAACCATAAAAGGAATATTGCAGTGTTAAGACAGTGTATGTGTACAGTTATGTACAGTTCGAGCCATTTGGAAACTATTTTTAGAGCATTGTACAGCTTGACTCTTTCCACATGTTCTTTTCAGTAAATATATGAACTGAAATTTGGCTTCAGTGTAAACCAGCACTCATCCCTACACATTGCCTTTCTCCCCAGACGGACCCTGAGCCTCGTTTGCAGAGGTTTATTTGCAGAAAAATGCCAAGAATCTTAAGCCTTAAATTAACATTGTGGCCTCTAGCCTTAGGAAAGATGAGATTGACTGCTGAACGCCAAGTTTAGCCCTCAGTGGGGTGATGAAGTGAAGATTTATCAAGAAAACTCGTAGAAATGAGCATATGAGGTTTGAGGGTCTTGATTCAGTATCTTAACTTCTAAGGAGCCCAAAGCCTTAAATACTGAGCAATAACTTTCCTTTAAGGTGCTTTACCCTCTCTTCTCTCAACCCACGGTTACTGATTTGATTCTTTTCATTGATTCATTTATTTTTGATTTAATGTCACATTGCACATTAATAGTGATAAAAGGTGTGTGTGTGTGTGTGTGTGTGTGTGTGTGTGTGTGTGTGTGTGTGTGTGTGTGTGTGTGTGTGTGTGCATGCGTGCGTACGTGTGTGTGTCTAAAATGAAATGTAACACAGTTATGAATCACCTGCGCATGGAGAACTCTCAGCTGGTGCTAAATATATCATTGTGTTTGTTTATTCAGCTGACTCTATCCAAATGGACTTTTAAGCCATTGAGACAGGACAGAATAGACAAAGCCTTTATTTTTGTAACGTATACATTACAGCACAGAGAAATTCTTTCTTCACATATCCCAACTTTGAAGGTTGGTGTCAGAGTACTGGGTCAGCCATGATACAGCACTCTTAGAACAGTCAGAGTTAAGGGCCTTGTTCAAGGGGCCAACAGTTGCAGCTCGCAGTGCTAGAGCTTGAACCCTGAGCACCCAATCAACTACCCAGAGCTTTAACCACTTGAGCCACCACTTCCTATATGAGTTGGTTAAAGATTTGCTCAAGGACCCAATCCTTATACCAGGATCTTCACAAATAACCATTGTAGCTGCAGGCTTTCATTCCAGACAGATAGGTAAGAAAATTTTACAATATGAACTGATTAGATTACTATTTGAATCAGGTGCGACTCCTGTTCGATTGCAGATGCACCGGTCATTTGTGGATAAGATTAAAAATCAACTTCTTTAATTAAGAAATGATATGAATTATGTTTCATATCCAGCATAATGAATAGAAAGCCAGGGGTTCAATCACCAGTAACTCCAGTACCTCCAAGCTTATATCATTACCAAGACCCCAAAGCATTTTAAGAGACATAAGAAAATAATCATTCCTACATAATCTAAACTGATGGCTTTCTTTATCCATAGGCACTACCACAGCATGGACGAATTCAGCCATTACGACCTGCTGGACTCCAGCTCTCACTCTCGTGTGGCTGAGGGACACAAGGCAAGCTTCTGCCTGGAGGACACGTCCTGCGATTACGGCTACTACAGACGCTTTGCTTGTACCGCTCACACACAGGTGAAGCAGCTCCACCTCAGCTGTGTCTAATTGACATTTTTAGGAGTCAGTATAAATGAATTTGTATTGATTTAAAAAAAAATGTCCAGATTAGTTAGAATAATCCCAAAGAATTTTGGTATCGAATCTGATTAAATAACAAGTTGTACTTTAAAAAAAAAAACTGACCATTGTTATGGTAGAGTAGTTATTTCTAAGGATATTTATTTAACTTTAACGGAAGGAGTCTCCAGGATCAGTGCACTGTAGCAGTAAGTACATTTTCTGCCATTCGTCTTCAGGACAGAGGATTTTTTACTGTGATTTTAGGTTACTTTGTAATATGACCAACTACTTGTTTACTATTAACTTTAAGAGAGTGAGAAAGTGTGGCTGGTGAGGGAATAATTATTTAGGGAGGTGAGGGAAGAAATCTTTATAGCTGCTATAACACAAGTGATAACAGGAACTAACTAACATCTTTTCACAAATGATTTGCAACATCATACAAGACGAAAAATGGATAAAGACTAAACAATTCCGTATATGTGGCATCAAATGAATCACTAGCAAATTGGTGTTGATTAAGAGGAACACACTTCCAGACTTGGAGTTAAACATGAAAATAATCAGCATCTGATTGTCACATACACTATCATACACAGTACAACATGTAGTGAGATACTTTTTACGGCAAACTTCTTAAATGTACAAATAGCCAACAGTAGAGAATAAAAGGATAAAATAAATGAATAAACAATATAAAGAGAACAATATAAAAAAGAAATAAATATATCAGAAAATGTAATCAGAAACAGAGGTTTTTGTTGATTATTTTCCTATAACAGCATGCCCCCAAATGTTTTAGTCATCAACAACATGATAATCGTCAGCAACATGCATCAATGTGTTTTTTGAATAATTCCTCATTAATGTAGCTTAAAGCAACATGTGAATAGGGACAAGTGCATGCTGATAGAGTTTGTGTTTGCATGTATGTTGTTACAGGGTCTGAGTCCAGGGTGTTACGATACTTACAACGCCGATATTGACTGTCAATGGATCGACATTACAGACGTGAAACCTGGGAATTACATCCTCAAGGTGTGTGACATGAACAAGGTGTCTGGTGTGTATACACTCATGTGAAAAAAATTAGGACACCCCATGTAAGCCTGTGTTTTTTTTACATACTTACTGTATACATATGGGCATTTGATCTTCATTTTAACAATATTGGAGGATTCAAGTAATATAACTAAACAAAATAAAACAAAAAAAAGTGAGTCTTTTTTAGATGATCTATAAAATGTCATTTTAAAAAAAAATACTTTCTTGTGAGGAAAAGGTAAGGACACCCTCACATTAGTTTGTACTTAAATTGGATAAAATGACCTACAGGTGTATCACATCAGGTGCAAATTATTAGAACATTGTTACGGAGCATTTTGAAGGAGGCTTGCCTTATTTAAAGCTCAGACATTTAGTTTGGTTTGCTCTTAATTGTTAAAGCGAGAGGTTTCACTGTGATGAGATCCAAAGAGCTCTCTGAGGCCTTCAGAAAGAAGATTGTTGATGCTTATGAGTCTGGTAAGGGATATAAAATATAAGAAGAAGTTGTATTCAGCCATTTCACTGTCTGGGAAATCTTGGAGAACATTTAAAAGAACTGCCAACATGGACATGACAGGACACCCAATAATTCACCCAAAGAGCAGACTGTAAGATGCTTAAAGAAGTCTCCAAAAACCCTAAAATATCATAACATGAATTGTATGAATCAAAGTGCATGAATCAACAATCAGAAAGAGACTGCTCATCTTTAATTGTCATGAGAGGTGTGCAAGGAGGAGACCTTTGCTTGAGGACAAGACTGAAATGTGCCAAACAACACAGAGACAAAGGCCAAGACTTCTGGAATGATGTGCTTTGGACAGATGAGTCTAAAATAAAATTATTTGGAGACCATAAAAGATGGATGTTTGGAATAAACCAAATACAGCATTTCAGCAAAAGAACCTCATACCAATTGTGAAACATGGAGGTGGAAATGTTATGGATTGGAGATGCTTTTCTGCAGCAGGACCTGGCCAGCTCACCATCATAGAATCCACTATGAATTTTGCATTGCATCAGAAGGTGCTTGAGGAACATGTGAGACCATCTGTCAAAAAAATGAAGCTGAAGCTGAACTGGACCAATGACCTAAAACATCCCAGTAAATCCACCAAGGACTCACTGAAAAGTAAAAAATGGAGAATTCTGGAATGGCCAAGTCAAAGCCCAGATATAAATCCTGTTGATTTCCTGTGTGGTGATTTGAAACAGACTGTGCATGTAAGAAACCCTTCAAACAACACATGGCTAAAATAATTCTGCATGAAAAAGACGTTATTCCACTCGATGTCATAAACCGGCTACAAGAAACGTCTCATTTTTTCCTCCGTTGAAATACTAATTTTTGTTTATTTCTTTTGTTTAGAAAAAATTTTTTTTTGTTGTTGTTGTTTACTTGCAATTACATCATTTTCATCTACAGGTACGAATTAAAACAAGATCAGAAAGTGACATGTTGACATTTCTTAATTTTCTTAATTTGGTGTGTTAATATCCCAATTAAAAAGAACTGTTCTCGTCAGTCTGGTGACAAAATGTAAAAAAAAATATTCTACTTACATTATTATAGTGAAGAGTAATTTTTCTCTGTATACACAATGCAAATTTTACAGAACATCTAAAATAATATAAGAAGTGATGGTTATCTAAATTTTTTCTAATAAATCTAAGATTTTCTCACACCTACAGGGTTGGGGGGTCAATTCCAACCTCCACGTTTTCTTTGGGATCTTTCCAAAGATCTTGTATGTTGTAGGCTGATTGGTATCTCTGAATTGTCCATAGTGTGTAAATGGGTGTGTGTGTTTATGTGTGTCCCAGCTGGAAGGAACTGATGAACATAGTTCATTCATTCATTCATTTTCTACCGCTTATCTGAACTTCTCAGGTCACGGGGAGCCTGTGCCTATCTCAGGTGTCATCAGGCATCAAGGCAGGATACACCCTGGATGGAGTGCCAACCCATCGCAGGGCACACACACACTCTCATTCACTCACGCACTACGTACATTTTTCCAGAGATGCCAATCAACCTACCATGCATGTCTTTGGACCGGGGGAGGAAACCGGAGTACCCTTAGGAAACCCCCCGAGGCACGGGGAGAACATGCAAACTCCACACACAAGAACGTGCTAACCACTAAGCCACTAAGCCCTAAGCCACCGTGCCCCCCAACATAGTTCATCACAGGCTTACAAAATATTTCCTCCGGCTGTTTGCAGCCAATTTGTTGTTTATGTGCTGTTGTGTTTTAGCATTTGATGTGGTGTTTTTAGTTCAGCAGTTTGGCTGTTGTGTGTTTGGTTTGAGTTTTACTGTAGTCTTTTTTTTGTGACAGGCTGCCGTAATGACTTAAAAAGCAGCCAAAAAACTGTCATTTTTTTGTTGGTTTTTTAGATCAGCGTTAACCCCAGTTATCAGGTTCAAGAATCTGACTACAACAACAACATTGTGCGGTGTGACCTTCGCTACACCGGCAACTATGTATACGTTTCAGGATGTCAGTTGTCGCCGTGAGTGTCTTTTCTGGTTCTTTATTTCAAAGTTTTGTACTGTGTTTTAAACGTAGGAAAGGTATATATAACACATTACACAGTTTCAATGGAGTCCTGGTCCCTATATAATGATGGTGTGCATGGATTATAACATGATACAAGCTTATTATTATTATTATTATTATTTTATTTATGTTTTTTTTGTAGTGTACAGCTGTATACCTGTAGGGTACTCACTTGATTAAAAAAAGATTTATAGCATAAACTCATAATTTAACATACAGTATAAACTTGTTATTCATATTATGCTATATATGAATTATGCTATATTTAAATATAAATCATTCACCTCACCCGTATCTAATACAGTACATGCTGTTTGCTTCTTTGTAAAGACAATCATAAAAATGACCAGTTAATATTTTAACAGTCCACATCAAATGTACTTTCTGACAAAAAATTTCACAGATGTATAGGATGCTTAAATATTCCAGTTGCTTACATACACTCAGGGTTTAGTTTGACTCAAATCCTCAGTCATTTATAATAAGAATAATAGCAGTGTAATCTTGTGATGGATCTTGTGATATTCTTCACTCAGTATAACAAAGACTGACCGATTACAATGGCATGTATTGTTCTCATGAACAGAGTCTTTTTTACTATTCAGATTGTTTACTTACTCAATCTATAGCTGCTTACATCTATTTTCTATCTTCCATAATGAACTTTAATGGTCCTTAGTCAGTAAATTTCGAAATAAATTTAGTCAAAAAGTCTCGTGGTTTACGTCAGATGATCTCTAAAGAGGAAATCTAGAGAGAATGAGCTATTCAGTGATATGATATCAAACACGTACAGTAACTGTGTGACATCACGTATGCTGTGTTCAGTACTACAAAAAAATTCTAGCATGTGTTAATGCTGCTCTCATTTCCTGAGCCAGGAGCTAAAATTAACGTTCTGTACACAATGGAAATGACTTCACTACTTCCTTCGATGTCTTTGACATCAAGGAAGTTGCATGAGCTGCAGAGTCAATCGGTTAACTTTCCACAGTTTCACTATACAGTAGCTAATCATATGACTGTGCCCCAAAATATAGAACGAAGTGAAAAAATGGATATATGGATTATATATTTCACATATAGCTTATTTCACATATACTACCTTATATAAAATATGCATAAAATCTGGTGTGATTTGCTCTCTTTCAGGTATTAAAACACTTTCAGGTCGACTTCACAAACGAAGACTATCTGCTATCCTGAAGAAAAGTTGCAGATTTCCACATTAAGACTGAATACGATATTTCTGATATCAATCATTTTGAAACTTAGCGCATATTACAAGATGAAGCTTAGGTAAAGTTCTGTCTTTTATTTTATGTCTTTTTTCTTTTGAATCAATTTGTTAAAAGATTAAGATGAAGTGATGTTTTCAATAAAGAATATAAATTTTTTACCAAAAAAATATCTTCCAGCTGAAAATAAAATGGTCGTTCTGGTAGAAAGTGCAGTTTATTCACCTACACGGCCATGTTTAACTTTACAGTTAGGACAACTAAAGGTTCAGTCTGATCCACGCTGGACAACAATCAGCTCTTTGAAGATGTCGGTGACGCTACATTTGCTCATATTACTGCAAGACATGTATTACATGAAAATGACTTGAATAAATATTCATTCTCTGATTCTGGCTGAAACATTTATTTGGATATTTGGAAATGCAATTAAACAAGTAAAGCAAACAAATTACAGACATGAACTATGTGCATTACAACAACCAGAGCCACGACTTACACTATTCATCTAGAATCCAATGTTTTACTTAGTGGTTAAGAAAATAATTTATGTATTTAATGCCATAAAAGTATAGTTTGGAGTTTAAACATTACCCAGATTTTCCACTTACCTCAAATCAGTCTTAAGTAATCAACTGTAAGATTTGTATATGTACTTTGCTTCCATGACGCCAATGTATCTAAATCTATAAACACTAGCAAGCTTCATGTGACTGTCAACACTCACAGCATTTAGCAGACGCCCTTAATCCAGAGCGATTTACATAATCTCATTTTTATACAACTGAGCAATTGAGGGTTAAGGGCCTTGCTCAGGTACCCAACAGTGGCAGCTTGGTGGACTTACATCCTTCTGATTGGTAGCGCAACACCTTAGGCTACCACACACACACACACACACACACACACACACACACACACACACACACACACGAGTAAAATGATTTTATAAATTGACTTTGACGTGATTTTCTGATTCATTCATTTTCTGTCTCACTTAACAGATTCACTCAATTTGATTCATTCTATTCTTGCCCACAAGTCTTCTGAGTGATCTAAGATATCTCAAAGTTCATCTTCACCATGATGATGATGATGATGATGACAATGATGATGGTGTGTTCATGAGTCAGTCAAGTGAAATCTAAGTGTGGATTTAATAAAGTGTTATTTTAAAAGACCCTTTGCAAAACATTCAGCCATGTAATATATTTAAACACTGATCACAATGACTGTGTTTACTGATGAATGTATTTGTTAGTAGTATTTCAGTGTATCTCTGAATAATATTTGTCTACGAATAATATCGTATTAGATTTATGAATAATGTTTTATAAACTACAGTTTTATTTCTTTGTAGTATAAATCCAACAAAAACCGACTCCGGTGTGACTTAAAATCAGGCGGAGGCGATTGCGTACTAAAGGGTCTTTCGTGCTCTGTACTGCGCATGCGCGACAGATCACTACACTCTCTGTCGTATGCGTTTGATTTGTTTTTGTAACTGCCGGCGCTACTGAACCTGACAGCCAGCAAACGGTCAACAGGGCATAGCTTTTCCTCCGTTATTACATTAATCTTATATAATTATATATATATATATATATATAGCAGATTTATAGAATGCATCCTGTATCCGTGACCATCCCTTCTTTTCGTTCAGAAGACAGCGGGTCAGAAAAAGGCTACACTGTGAGTTTTACAAACCTGTTTAACCAGATTTCTGCTTTTCAGGTCGCGTAACATAAATAAACCGAAATGTTTTTGTTTGTTTATAAATCAATACAAACCCGAAAATGCATTTAAACCAGTGATTACAGTAGTGCGCGTGCGTTGGTCTGATGAATCCCGTGCTGCGTTCATTAGCTCCGTGTTGTTGTGTTTTTTTATTTTGGCTCCATCAGGTTTTTAAGATCGAGGTGTTAACGAGCGGGCGGCAGCACACCGTGGAGAAGCGCTACAGTGAGTTTCATGCTCTGCATAAAATGGTGAGCTTTTCATTTACTTTCTGTACCTGCAGCGCACTTTGGTGGTTTTCCAGTTATAAAACACCTGCGGTTCTATGCTGAGTTCAAGTGCTCAATAAAAACACTTTTGTGGCTGCTGCGTTTGAACGTAGATTTTTAGAAAGTATTACACAGTATGTATGTATGTATGGGGGATGTGGTAGCCTAGTGTTTAAGTTGTTGGGCTACCAAATACAAGGTCAAGAGCTCTGATCCCATGTCCACCAGGTTACCACTGTTGGGCCCCTGAGTGAGGCCCTTAACCCTCAATTGCTCAGTTGTATAAAGTGAGATGAAAATGTAAGTCACTCTGGATAAGGATGTCTGCTAAATGCTGTAAATGTATCAATGATTTTATGCTGGGCTTTCTTTTAGAAGTGCCTGATGGTTTAATGGCACCGGAGGTTGCGATCAATATTGACCAAAGAAATTCCACAAAAGTACCTTAAACTGAGAAACATTAATTATTTTTTTCTTATCAGTCTATGGGTATCATTTGCTGTTTCCACATTACAACAATACAACACCAATCCACTTTTCTCTCTCTCAAACTTTACAGAGCGACAAAAGCAACACATTGAACGAATCGCCAAGCATTCACAAGAACACTATAAAAAAACTATTCACAAGAAAACTATAACAAACATAGCCTGCGTTTGCAGCAGTAGTGCTTTTAGGTTTTATTTTGATGAACTAAAAACATGAAGAAGGTAGCCATTGACTTTTGAGACTGGCCTAAAAATCTGCAAACCACCCACAACTTTGGTTCAAACTAGATCAATATGACACAAAACATGAGGCTGGTAACCCTATTTCCATTTAACAGGACATTCATTGGGCCTCTTTTCCCTTTACCACCACAATCTCACCGTGGAGCTTTGATGATGAGTGTGTTAGATCTAGAAAAATCACCAGATTGTTATATAACTCCAGATGGGCATTAGTGCTCTAAATACGTGCACGCACACAGGGCTGGATGGGATTTTGGGCTCCCAGGGTTGTGCAGATAAAAAGCAGTGTGTTTCAGGCAAACTTAAGAAAGCAATAGCAAATAATTGGACCTTAATTACTTGTGTGCTTCTCTCTCCCACTCTTAGTCTCAGTGAAGTAGACGTAGCCTCCCACACCTCAAAGATAACACATTGTCCCGTTGGAATTGAAGCCTTGTACAGCACTAAATTATATTCTAACGTTTATGCAACTCCAAATCATGACATAATGGCTCGACTGCCTTAAATGTACGTTTCATAAATCAGAGAGGCTCTTTGTATCGTCTCAGACAGAGAGATAAGCAGCCATTTACTCAGGTTAAACCATACTGTTTGGGGATTTTACTTTGTTTAAGCTTTTTAAGTGTGTTTTATTTTTGTTTTGGGTTTATGCTAAAGCTTCTAGTGTTTCCTAAGAAGAGTATGAGACATGTAGCCTGATGACTGCGAGTGTGTGGGAGTGTATAATTATCAGCGAGGGTGTGTGTTAGTAATGTCTGTGAGTTGCTCTTTCGCATATGGTTTCACCAGATGTTCCTTTATCATCACCGAGACAAGTAACAGAACTGGTCAGCTAACAGAAATGTGAACGTTTTACTCAACTCCTGTTTGCGGTGCTAAATATTATGGAATTTGTATGGCAAAGTTTGAATCACAAAAAAAATCTCTCAAGGGAATGTTCAGTAGAAACTGGTACAATTGTTTTTTTTTATTCCTTGTTTGTTTCCTAATAGCTAAAGAAGATCATTAAACCTCCAGAGCTTCCTTCAAAGCATGTGAGAAACTGGATCCCCAAAGTTCTGGAGCAGAGACGACACGGTCTTGAGCTTTATCTGCAGGTACGGCTTCAACGTTTAAGGGGAAAAAAGACTGAGAAGATATTGTACAAACCTGAGCCCTGATTCTTATGTCCAAAAGACAGTCATTTATTAGGAGCCTGTTGTTTTTAAAAGAATACACTAAAATGTCAGCAATTTCTCCAAGTTCTGTACTGGACCTACATGGTTGTGCATTATGCAGTATCAGGATGTTGATGCATCCGTGCAATTTGTTTATACTTCCATAATTTTTTTTTTGGTCAAGTTTTAGCATCAAAAGCCAAATAAACAAACCTGTTTTTAGATGCTAACCACCATTAATTTGAAGTGTGTTGATTCATGAATAATACATTAACTTCATAGATTCTGTATAGAATTTGATTAACAAATGTTGAACTCTTAAAAATTAGTATATTTGAGGAATTTATTTCCCTTTTTTGTTGAATCACGCCTCACTCTCCTGTGATGACAGTATAGATGTGTGGTGTTTTTTTCTCTAGACTATAATCATGGAAAACGAGGTCTTTCCTAAAATATTCCTGGATTTCCTCAACATCCGCCATTTCCCGTCCCTGCCAAAGGCCGAGAGTTGTGGGTAAGGAGCCGCTGCTGTTAGCGTGTAATTTTGGAAATGTTAAAAGAGCCTGTCGCCAGTTTCAGTCCATCAAACTTTATTTATTTTTATTTTTTTATCTTTTTTTTTTCACCGGTTTCTTCTTTTGCTTTTAGGTCATTTGAAACCGAATCCGAAGACTCCTGGTACGGCTGTAATTTTATATTGTATGAAATATAATTTAAGCTATATATAAAGCAATAAGAGACTGCATTTAAACAGATGTCATTTGCACTGAAACCATAACGATTCCAGAAACGTCCTCCTGTCCGGAATCGCAATAGAGAAATGTTGCAATGAGTCATGTATGTCTTGGATTTCTCTCTGTCCTTCACTCCTTCCTTCCTCATATAATTTTTACACTTCTCTCTGTGTGTCTGCAGTAAACTGACACATCAGCCGGTCCTGCTTTTCCTGAGGGACCCCTATCTGCTTCCTGCCTCTAGCGGTAAAAAAACACACCACTTCAAATAACATTTAAAATGTCCATCATCCTTATTGAGAATCTGGGTGACTCTCTAAACGAAATAGACCAGTGGTCCCCAACCTTTTAATCCCCGCGGACGCGTCAATGTTTGATCATTGGTGGTGGTGGTGGTGGTGGTGGTTGTTGATTGTTTATATTTTAGATTGTTTTGATTTAATAATTTTAATTTAATTGTATTTAAGCACGTCTTCAAAATATTTTTTTTTATTTTGATAAACACAGTTACACAAAAAAATAAATATAAAGTGATTTAATATTTTAACTCACTAGAACACTAAATCAATGGGAACCCTGAGCTTGTTTCTTTGCAACGAGACGGTTCCATCTGGGGGCGATAGGAGACAATGACACCCAAAGTGTGTTGCGTATGTCCGGTGTAGATAGGATGTCGGAAATGCCAATAGGGATTTAAGTGCTGTGGTGGCAATCTCAGCACGTTCCTAAGGAAACTTTCTAACGACGTCTGTTTCGTGCTCATTTTTGCTAATTTGTGGGTTAAATTTGAGCAAACACAATATACACGTCCCAGTTAACCTCTTGTCCATGTAAAGTCGCACAAACCCAAGAGAAATACACCACATAAATAAAATGGAAATAATTTAATGTTCCTTGGGCGGCCCGGACCGGTTGTTGGGGACCACTGAAATAGACTACACAAGTAGAAGCAGCACAAACACGAACAAGTCTTAACAGTTGCTCTAAAGCCTCAACTGTGTGTATGTTATATTTCTCTTAGTTATGATTGAACACATGGATCCAACAAAACCTGGTCGTTATCTCGTCTCTTTGAGATAAAGGATATTTGATCGTTTTTTTTTTTCTCTCGTTAAACACCAATTGAATTGTTATAACCATACAATAACGACCTTCTAATAAATCAGAATCACTAAACACACCAATCACAGCTATTCCACTATCAACATATTCAACATGCTTCAGGATAAAGATTTCTTTTAATTACATATTTTTAATAAAGTAGCTGCGTAAATTAATTCCCCATCATACTGAAACATCCATGTTCTTTTTACCTCATGAAGCTTCACTGACTTTATAAATGGTGGTTTTGTCCCCCCAGATACCTTTTCAAACATCATCACCGAAGGGGTGATTCATGGAATATTCTACCCAGACCTGCAACCGAGGTAGACCTGCGCTCTCTCCGGCCAAAATACAACACCTCACTTTCATGGACAAAGAGACGTTTACACTCTAATCATTTACACAAACACTACAAGAACTTGGTCACAAAGTCCACACACTTGAGTTTTGTTTTGATTTGTTTTGAAGGCCCAACATTGTGAGTTTATAGAACATCAGCAACTTTTAAATGTTGACCGTCTTCTCGTTCCATCCTTCAGGGGGACTAGGCAACACAACTGCGCTGTGAAAAATGGTCTGTTACCAGATCAGAAACTAGAGCTGGGTGATGATAATAACTACTCCATTAATTATTGATATTTTTTCACAAAGAAATATTTCTATAAGGTGCAGTCTTTTTAAAGTGTTTCTAGACCCGTAATAATAATCACATCACATCATACTGATTATTTGCAATTTTTATTTGCACTGGATCTGGATATTTTCTTTATTTTTGACTTCTGTTAACATATTTATTAGCTCCACCCACTATCCTGAATAGAGCTAATCGGCTCTGTGCATCTTCTCTAAAACATATCTGTACTTGCTGCAGAATTGTGAGCGCAGTTCACCTTACAGACAACAGGGGGTGCTGACATTAACAAACTGTTCCTTTAAATGTACAGAAAATATGCTGATGTAGGTTTTAGAATTTCATCAGTTTCAGAATGTATGCTTAATTGCACCAGACTCACGATACAGCAAGTCCAGCATTTTCTTTCTTTCTTTTTTTTTTCTACTTCCTATTAGCCAATGCATCTAACCAGTCAGTTATGTTTGTGCACAGCAATCACATGCTGTGATTGTCTGCTTTCAATGAGTGAAAGACTGTACCTGAGTTACAGGAGTTCCTTTGACTGCATTCAACCTATTTAAATGATCTAGATATATGAAAAATACCAGATTTGTTGGTATTGCTAAATATTATCACCCAGCTCTTTCTGATGTTTTCCAAAAAGAAGTTGCCTTTATTTGTCTCACATACATTACTGCACAGTGAAATTCGTTCTTTGCATATCCCATCCTGGGGGTTGGGGTCAGAGCACAGGGTCATCCATGATGCAGTTCCCTCTGGATTGGGCAGGTTCAACCCCGATCTTCAGATCAACAACCCACAGCCTTAACCACTTGAGCTACCACCACCCCAACAAGGTGCTTAATTCACAGATCACTAACAGCCCAATTATTACCATTCGTGACTCGTCCCTGTTCGGTAATGAGAGATATTCTGACTGGATTATGGGGAAATATTTCCTGTTTGGACCAAACAACTAGAGTGTTCACTGAGCCTTTCTGCTAAACATTCTTTCTCTAACAAAGTTTCAATTCGCCTCAACTGTATTATCAGCAAATCATGGCATTTATGAAGAAGGGAAACTAATCTCAAACTCTTAGCTGCTAGAAACTGTGAAAGAAGTTTATTCAAGTGTTTAGTTTACTGGGCTAAGGGTTGATTTCGAGTGAGATGCCAGAGACAGGATTTACTTCCTTCTTTCTTCACTTGGTCAGCCAAGATGTGTTTGATGTCAGTTATTTGCTGCTTGGAGCTATGAAGCCAACATAATTAGCTTGTAATAAGCCAACAAGCTAGCAAGATAACCGTGCTGCGTGACGCACGTCCGCCTCCTTAAACAGCAAACTGTATAGTCAATGTTATCGATTTAAGAAGCATGCACACACCTGTATTACTTATTAGCATCCTAGCTCCAGTGTGAAAAATTAGAGAAGAAAACATCTTGGTTGACTTTTGTCGAGTCGCTCTTTTAGTTGTCATTGTGCCAAATATCAGGCAACGACTCATAACGATTACGTTCAAAACCGAAAGGTACACAGTGTATAGAGGTCAGTGATCTGAGAAGGGTATCATACTGCGATGCTATTACACGCCATTAGTTTATCTATCATAATATCTGGCTTCGCTAACAACAATAGAGCTACTATAAAAACGTTTCATAAGAAACCTGACGATAAAGGAAGCGATGATGTAAAAATCCACCATTGTATCCAAACGGATCGACGTTTAGAATCTAGACATATCGACGAGATCCTCGACAACGGCATCGTATACTGTGACTCTGTTATACTGTCTTATACCACAGCGCTGTGGATTTCTTCATTCTGATTGGTCAGAGAGTGTTGAACCATTTCCTTCAACAGCAGACACTAGTGCAGCTGCAAATCACAGGTTGATATTAACGTGTGCATCGTTCTCGTACGTTCTCATTTCTATAGTAACGGCTAATCGTTAAAGCCGACGATTCACGATCGACCTAAACGGATTTGACGTGTATAGTTGTACATGCGTGAATTTTTCTATGAGGAGATATGATATTTTAATGGAAGGCGTCTACAGCGTCAGCACTTTGTAACGGTCAGTTTCTGATACAGGGAAGTTTTCAGGACAAAGACTTCTCATTGTTTTGTTTTGTATTTTTTTTTTTTTTTTTTTTTAAACTTAATAAAGGGAGGCTGGTGAGAGAGTTTATAGCTGCTATAACCTAAGTGATAACAGGAATTACCTAATTTTTCACAGATAGCCGACAGCATTATAACTACAGTTAATAACAGAATCGATTGAGTCATTCTTTAGTAAACGAACAACTTTTATAGAAACTTTTATAGAAAATTGCTGCGGTGCAAAAGGAACAATATGCGTTTGGATGGAGTGCATTACACCCTCGAGGGTTTTACTCCTCGTTTCATCCAACCTTTATAACATGTCTGTATAGAATTGGAGTTAAACAACTGAGTATGTTAACACTAGTTCACGACGGTTCGGATCGGTCGAGCTGTCTAACACTAACAACTTTTAACAGTTTATTTAAACCTGAAGTTTTGTTTCAACATTCGGAGCAAATTCTTTGCTTCTGTTCTGTTCATTGTTTCTGACATTGTGATTTTTTTTTTGTATGTATGTTTGTACAATGTGCCATCGATGCTCAGAAGCCCGGGGTTTCCTGGTTAGTGTCGACTATGAACCCCGTGTAAAGCACTTTAGACTGAATTATGATTGTTAACATATATGTATAATATATATTTAAAAAAATTACAAGCAATAAAATAGTACATTCTGAAAATGAGTCTGGTCACTTTTACTTTTTTCATGCAAAATTGCATTGTGCGCTGTGTATATAGGTAAAAAAAAAACAATATGAATTTGTCATTACAACTAGTTTCACTTTTCTATAAAATCAGGATGATGGGATTGTCTTCATCACCTGAGCTGAAGGAGACATCTGGGTCTGTATTCAAGAAATTTCTTGCGTGTAAAGAGTTTCTCCTAGTGACGTAATCCTAAGAAATTTCTTAGAAAGGTGGATGTTTTCCCTTGAAATTAAAGAGAAGATCCTAGTAAAGATAAAAGTTACTCATAAAGCATCTTAACCCTTAAAAGAGCTCATAAGGCCAAAAGGTGCTCGTAGTGAGGAGGACATTTAAGAGGCTTAAGAGTTTTTTAGCAGAGGAGAAAATGGCCGAATGGTGAAAAGAGAGAAGAAATGTATTGTATACAATATTTAATAATGATAGTGAGTTAATAAGATGATACAGATTAGATCGTGTAGGGGTTATGTTTGTGACCAGTCATGTTAGAGGTAAAATCTCAGACACCGAGCCTAAATGCCGTAGAGCCAGATATAAATTATATAATTTGTCTCTATGGGCCTTTTTACACCTGGTCACTTCATGTGTTGTCTCTGATCCGATAGCTATCTGATTTGTTAAAACTTCCATTTACATCAGGCCACATAAATGCGTCTCGGCGAATCGTATATCAATCTGATCTTTCTACTCCCACCCAATATGCAAATATATTTCACCTCATTTCTGGGGTAATTGAAATGGGACACGCTTCGGTGTATGCGATTGCTACAAAAAACAGCATTTACTGTTTGCTGCATTTTCGCTGGCGGCAGCAGCGCATCTTAAGACCCAACGAGACACCTGGGTGAAAGATCGGAGCCAGCACTGGTGGGAAAACCTGTGAGTGACATACTTGTGTGGCTTGAACAACCACATGCATTTACACCTGTCCAGTTTCATCTGAAATGAGTCCCAGACCACCTCCTGAAGTGGTTTGAGCGATCGGATTTATATCTGTCTCGAAACCGTTTCGGAGGGCATTTAGACCTGGACTTTTTACCATCGGATAGCTATCGGATCACAGAAAACACATGAAGTGACCAGGTGTAAAAAACCCCTAATATGATCGGTAACGAACGTAAACCCTACATGATATAGTCTCAAATATCTTAACATAGAGACAAAGTGAAGGCTTATAATAGACCAGATATTAAAAGCACTTTAATCATTATGAATACGGGCTCTGATTTTTTTGAGCAGGGGTATTGCTATCGGGCTCGAAGTGTGCCTTTTTTATATATACATATATATAAACCTAATACTGTTACACGATTCAAAGAAAATCTTTGCGAAACCTTTTTGAAGCCTCCTCATGAAGGGAAGCCAAGTGTAGATCCAAAAGTGAACATCATTGTGTGTTAGCAGCTACGTTGTCAGACATCGAATAAACGATCACGAACACTCATTAAAGAATGCTGAACTTTACGCTTCATTGTTTTTATTTAAAAAAATTATCTTGTATATATTTAAAAATTTGTTCATCAATGCTCACATGAACTGCTTCAAGGGGATTTCACGTGTAAACAAACCAGCTAACCCATATGGAAGCTTATTAAAGGATAAAAATACAGCAGCACAATGAGATTTCCCACGATCTATCCTGGGATAATACATTGTTTAGTTTGCATAGTGTGTAACAGTTAGTGTTTTGGGCATGAAATCATTTAACGTCAAGAACTTATCTTGAATTTAATTCAGTAACAAAAATGTACCTGATTGAATTTTTTTGAAATAACAATAGAAAAATTAAACCTAATATGTAGTCTAGATTGGATTTGTGTTCTGCTAATGAAATTTGAACGTTATTACAACCGTACACCTTTTCACAGACCTTGGGAAAATGTTCCCAAAAGTTTGGTAGCATCAATGCGTGATGTCACAGCTCTCCGTGTCCCATCTCGGCTTTGACCTGTTCGTTTTGGATGACGTCTGTCTCGGGTGCCTTCATGTTGGCGTAGTCCACTTCTCTCCTGAGCTGCTCCACAGGAGGCAAACCGAAGGCCAGGTTTCTCATGGCAATGGCAGTCATTAGAAACCTACATGAGACAAAGCATAATTATTGAACCTTGATTTCTGCTTATGTTGATGAAGCTCCGCCTGTTGGATCTACGGTGTCATGTGACTTACTACCCTGATCAGATATCTGATGAAACGTTCACATTTATCTGAACAATCTTACCCTCGTCGGATCATGTAGTATTTTTTCGTTGCAAATCGGTTGAACCTCTCGAGTAGGGGCGCCTCTCGTCGCTTTTTCACCTCCTGTATGCGCTTTTGTCGCTTGAGGAAGAGCCGTACCAGTGGGTCTGTGGCGTTGACCTCTGATCCATCATCATCGACACCGGTTATAAGTGGCTGCAACTCTGGGGGGAGAGGCTGTGTCTCTAGAAGATGGTTCGAATTATGCATAAAACATTATTATTATTTGTATTATTTATTATTATTTATTTATTTAAAAGATCAGTGTAAGCATTTTGGTAAAATCCATATTTTTTATAGTCAATTCATATCTCTAGTCATTTTTCAAATCCGCTACACTAAAATACAACTAAATAAAGCCTCTTAAAAATGCTCATGTTCTGCACAATGCTATGACAATCTTTATTAACTAATGGTTGATGTCCTTTCTTTAGTTCTCAGTGAAGCTACGAGGCTGTGAGCACTGACCTGTCCCGTTGAGGACTTTCTCCTTAAGCTCCATAAGCTTGGTTAAGTTCTCCTGCAGCGCTGCTTCGGTGGTGTTCACGTAGATGTACATGTAGCAGGACGGGATATCGTTCATGGTGTACACTTTGTGATATGCTCCAGCAGGAAGCTAGGTACACACACGTAACATTACATGTCTACCAGATGGTAATTAACCTTGGATAAGTTGTTAAAAAATATACACACCTGCATCTTTTCCCCTGGAACGAGTGTGTAGTTCTTCATCTCCTTCAATATCTCCACGTTCACGGTACCCTGCAGTACCTGAACACTGGTGTTCCCCAGATCCTCACTCACATAGTTCTCTAGGTGCAGGCCTGCCAAAATAGTGCCACAAAGGTCAAAGGCGGTGCAAGACGATTCTGATGAGTAGTTACAGTAGTCTTGCATGGTAAGATACTTTATACATTTATTTTGACTCATACAACAGGTGACTTGTACAGTATATATAAAAGACAGAGACATGTATCATGGTCTTGAGCAACTGCGTATGGAGACTGGTGCATACCTGGGAAGTCGGCTATAAACACCACCTCTGTCTGGTTATCCAGTGTCCCTTCAATCTCTTGAAACTTCGTCCTCCATGGGGACAAATCGACCAGCAGGGGCATGAGCCACGGGTTGGTACAGAACGGAGACCAGTCTGCTTTCACGATATCGACACGGGGGTCAAATATCCTACAGTCAGAAGAACAAAAGTTTGTAGAACACAAGACGAATTCTCTTTTACTGAATTTGCGCCAGATTTCTTAAGCGACTTTGAAGAGTGAATTGTTAATGAATTTTATCCGGTTGCCTTTTGTGTTTTAGTACGTTCTTTTAGCTTATCCTTTTTTCCCCATATACTTTGTCTTATGCTGCATTTAAACTGTTTTTTTCACTCTTTCTACACTGGTGGCTGGTCTGGCAATGTATGGTCCTATCTTTAGTTGAATTCTAGTTGCCATGGTTTTATGGAAAATATATAATACAAGACATATTCAAGACCAGCTTGAACACAAATAATATAAAATCTTCCTGCTAAGAAAGTGATGTCTTTCACATCTTTGCCACAAATGTGTCCTTGATAAAAATTTGATTCTGGATGAAAGTCACTTATGTGAATCTGGGAAAATGGAACAGTTGCAGCTTGTGATTGGGAATTAGTGCCTGGAACTAGAGGTCTAAAGAAATGTACCCGACCCGAAGTGACCCGAATCACTTTTTACCCGAACCTGACGTGCATAATTATTATTCTTTTTTTAAGAACGACCCGACCCGAGACAAACCAGAAAAGATTAGACCCGAGTCCGACCTGACCGGTTGGCATTTTTTTTAACCTGACTGGACCCGAATGTTGCATAACTCTACACTAAAGTAACCGCTACAGCATGGATTGACAGGTCTGTTTCAACGAAAATTATCTTAGTGCCAGCCACACGTCACTAGCCACATGTCGCAAGCGGTCTTGGCAAACAGAGGAGAGGTTGGGAAAGGACTCGAGTCGATACACACACACGAGATACGGTAGTTCGGGTCTTCTCGGGTCCGTTCGGTAAAAACACATTCATTTTAAATTACCCGAGACCTGATGCCGCTATTATTATACCCGACCGAGGCACACGGGAAACTTTTAGACCCGAACCCGCTCGGGTCTCGGGTCAGACCTCGGGTTTCGGATCTAAGTGGACCCGTGAAGACCTCTACCTGGAACTGAAAAACTAAAAGTTAAAGCACGGAATGGCTGTTCCACCTCCTGTTGATGCACATCAACCAGTTACCTCTTTCAATCCTGAAATCCTTACCTCTGCTGAAAGCGGTCATTAATGGACACCCAGATGTCGAAGTAAATCTGGGGCTCGCTGATGTTGTAGTGGGGTAGAGTGCGACTTAGACAGGCAGCGTACTGTTTCAGCATGTCTCCGTGATCCTTCCATCTCCGACTCTGTGTAAAAACCTGCAGTATACCAAATGACACTGTTGCAGCGTGGTCTAGAAGGAAGTGGACAGTAAGCAGTTTTGTTGTTACGTACGGTCCGGTCCTAAAGTCCGAATCTACTGTTAAATAATCTATTTATCAAAACCAAACGCAACATGTGTTTCGGTATGTACATCCACTAATGAAGCGAGTAGTGAGAAAATTACCCCAGGGTTCAGGTAGCCGATCTCTCCTGTTACTCCGTCTTTGTAGGTGATTTTAACATGCTGGTGAGAGCGAGAGTGAACCATCATGTCCCACGAGTAGCCGTACAGTCCGTTAGTCCAGTTATTGTAGCCCTATAAGAATCCAGAGATAGATACAACAGCATTTCAAAGAACATCTGATTGCCGAATTGTACTTTGCTCATTGTGTAACAAAACAAATAAAAACAGACAGCACACATAGTTAAGACAGAAAAAAATTACTTTTGTAATGAAATGGGAATAGGGCAAGAAAAATTGCTCCGCGATGTACAGCATGGTGAAGATGGCAGCTATTTTGTGTCTAAAGCGTTTTGTGGAGGGTTTTGGAACTGTCCGTGTGTCTGCTCGCTCGGTTGAGCCGCTTGACAGACTTGGGTACAGACATGAGGCGCTTGGTTGGGGAGGCGGAGTCACCGTGGGCAGGACAGGCCAAAGGAACTCTGGGAAGTGGCTGAAGAAGCGCCTGGGCCAGTCGGCGTAGCAGAATAGGGGACTCGTAACCAGCATGGTGTAGGGAAACATTCCTGTATGGGTACAAAAAATAATCATAAGATAAATTAGGTAATCATTAGATAAATAAGTTACTGCAGATTGTATTAAAAACCCTGATAAATTCTCTCTTTGTCTCAAATATAATTATATTTGAATAACATATTATATTGTATTATTTATATTATATATTTATCTAATTATATTATGTATTATAAATAATTATATATAATTATATTTTAGAATTTAAAGGTGGTGTCTCCGTTGTTTGAAAGCCAATGTTGACATTTGAAATCACCAAAACAAATACGCCCCTAACCCAAATGGGTCCCACCCCTGTTTTGCTAGCTCCGCCCCACACATACACTAGACAAGTATAACCCAAGTATTAAGGCGGAACCTGTTGGGGCAGCTGTTCCAGGGTATATATTTATCAATAAATGAACTCAATGAGTAATATTATGGTAGTACAAATGTGTTTTTGTAATACTGTGTGTTGTACCATGAAAGGTTTAGCTCCGTTTCACACGGAAGACTCTCCAGAGCTGGAAAGCTGATCCTATATTAACACGTCCTACTTCTTGCCTTATCGTAAGCCTTTCTTCGCTTTCTTTCTTTGTTTTTATCCTCCATGTCAACGTTAAATCCGCTTTCTGCTAATGTCACACATGCGCACTGAACACTCTCTCCGCCTATATTGACAAGACACGCCCCTTTCTGCACATTGGCTACACGTTAGTTTTGTTTTTGTTTTGTTTGACGACCCTCAAACAACGGAGACCCCACCTTTAATCAGTCTTGTCCCATGTGTAGTTTGATGTTTGTGGAGCAGAAATGTGACATGGAGGAACTAGATTAGTTAGTAGTTAATATCATCTCTCAAGCGAAAATCTCCGTAATATAATTATATAAGAAGTCATATGGATCAGATTAATCTCAAGAGTCCTGATTAAATTCATGATTAAATGATAAATTGATTAGACGCTGTACTGCACATCACACTTTAACATGTATTTCCTCTCTAACAGATGCTGCGACAGCAATATATATACGTACGTGATCCGATTATTATCTTTTGAATGTGACCCATGATAAGCCTCTTACCGATCTCGAACAGCTGCGAGTTCATACAGTGAAAGTAGCTGACGAAGAAAAAGGCAACCGGCCGAGTGATGTCGAAAAACAGCAGATAGCCGGCCGTGAGATCCAGGATGAGTCCTCCACCATGGACCACCATCAGACTGACCCACTCCACAGGCAATATCACCCTAATGAAGCAACACATGATTCACATTTTAATATTGTTATGGATAAACTGATCAGCCGGTTACAGACGTGAACATATGAGAACGAGCTAAATCCCTATGTTTGACGTTTAACAAAAAATTAAATGTAGAGAATTTTCCCCTCAAAAAACTTTACTACACGTTAATGCCCTACTTACTAGACAATAACTACTTAGAAGTCAGGTTTTCTGTGGTTTGATACGGTTTCATTTTTGTATCTAGGAAAAAAAAAAGCCAGCTGTTTTTTCCAGACATTTTCTTCCATGCAAGTGAAAGTGCATTCCTATGATTAAACCTGCTTCGAGTTCTTCCCAAATCTCGAAAGTTTTTAAATAGAAGAGTAATGCTGAGTAATGAAGCAGAGCATAGTTCTTTGTCGTTTGTTCAGTGGTACACTGAATCATTACTCTTTAAAAAAAGGACTGAAAATGTTATTTTATTTCAGACTCACTTAAAAGGGTCGAAAAGCCAGTGATGAGCCAGATATTTCATGGAGTAACCTTCCACCCAATCAGCATCCAGCTTCTTTACCCCAGCAATGAAGTAGACTATGAAGATCTGTTAAGCAATTGAAAAATTATGGTGTATCGTATTTGACGGTTAAAAACTACTCGTTACAAAGCATGTTAACCGACGTGTCATGTGTAATGATGAATGGCGTCAATCAAACTTTAATTTACTAAAACACAGACCTGCGTTCTGAGTAGAGTGTAATTCCACAACGGCACATGCGCGTTCTTCTTCCTGGGGTTACGGAGGCCGTCGATTGACCTGCAAACGAGCAGAAAAGCCCACAGATAAGATCTCCTTCATATACACTCATTGAAATGTTTAAACTAGAATGTTTTATTACCCAAAACGGCAAGACGGATGAAGGAGGTTGCAGGTGAGAGTGAAACAAGCCTACATTTTTTCCCCTCACATAAAATTATTAATATTACGCGAATGTAGCGCTTCACTGCATATATCGTGACTTTACTAGAAATGAGAATTAGAATGATTAAAGAATTTAATTAATTGAATGGGGAAAAGATTTAAATATTTGAATGATTTAAAAAAAAATAAAAAGTCCTTGACCAAATGCATTTTAAGGGAATCTGTGAAAGGGACACAAAACAGGATTTAATAAATATGATTCTGTTACGGATGTTTATCTACGTCCATCAGCTCACCAGTATCTGTTGGCATCCATCAGCATGAGCTGGAAGCCGATGAGCCCGTAGAGGTACGAGTGATTGTTCCAGGCCGTTTTGTCCAGGAAGAAAACGTACCAGTAGGTAGAAATGAACATGAGGCAGGAGAGGCGGTAAAAACAGCCGAGCATGATACCAACAGCGCCTGTGTAACACACACACCAAACACCCCACACACCCACCAAACACCCCACACACACCAAACTGTCAGGGATCCACCAGCCACACCTTCACCTAACACACCTATGACTCCTAGTAGCTCCCCTACTTACTAACGTGCTACACCTGGCACTCATAACCTCCGTTCCCCACCAAGCTCATTGTCTGTTCTACAGTTTAGGCTGACGAACATTGCTGAACTACGCAAGCTACTTTCACTATGTGTCATAGTATTGTTTTCACAGTTTATTTCTCTTTGCCATTTTCGGTATTTGCCCTTTCGTTTTTTCTATTAAACCTTGTGTATTGCACTTCAGTTTCCGGCATGTTCTTCCGCCTGACAGAAGAATGGACTTTGACGGTGTAATCAGCTCCTTAACCTGAACCCATGCAGCTCGGATCACAGCGGCTGTCTCAGCAGGAAAGGGAGCGCTGGTGGGCAAACCGAGCATGTCTCTACTGTGGAGAGAGAGGGCATCGCGTGGCCCAATGTCCGACTCAACCTCCTCGTCAGACGGTGAGTACGGTTAAGCTTTCCCTTGACGTTGCCCACCTGTCCACACTCACCGTCACCTTAGTAACTCCTGCTCTCTCTCTGTTGGCCACCGCCCTAGTCGACTCTGGCTCCATGAGGAATTTCATCTCCCAGGCGTGTTTAGAACACCTCTGGCTACACCGGAAGAAGGGAATACGGGAGTTGGCTGTCCAGACCACTGGTTCCGGGAGAGTGTCAGGACATGGGAGGCAGCACATAATCAACTGCGCAGGGCTTTGAGAGACACTCGGCAACACGCGAGTGCACGGAGGTTGGAGGCCCCATCTTACATGCCCGGGGATTTGGTCTGGCTGTCCACCAAGGACCTCCATCTGCGGCTCCCCTGCAGAAAACTGAGCCCCCGATACATCGGGCCTTCCAGGATCGAACGGCAGATCAACGAGGCGGCGTATCGGCTGGAACTCCCCGCGCAGTACCGAATTCACCCCACCTTCCACGTGTCGCTCCTCGAGCCGTACACCCCATCGACCACTCAACATCCCGGTGAGGCAAGGCCACCTACGCCGGAAGTGCTGAACCAGCCCTCGGTTTACACCGTGCGAGAGGTGCTGAACTCTCATCGTCGGGGCAGAGGCCTGGAACACCTAGTGGACTGGGAGGGCTACAGCCCAGAGGAAAGATCATGGGTGGAGAGACGGGACGTTTTAGATCCGACACTCCTGGAGGATTTCCACACCGCCCATCCGCTTCGTCCTGCGCCCCGGGGTCGATTCCGACCCACACGGAGGGTCAGGGCGTCAGGAGCCGCCCCTGGGGGAGGGGGTACTGTCAGGGATCCAACAGCCACACCTTCACCTAACACACCCATCACTCCTAGCAGCTCTCCTACTTACTAATGTGCTACACCTGGCACTCATCAGCCTCCAGGCTATATAACCTCACCAACCTCATTGTCCGTTCTACAGTTTAGGCTGACGAACATGTCTGGACTACGCAAGCTACTTTCACTTCGTGTCATAGTATTGTTTTCACAGTTTAGTTCTCTTTGCCGTTTTCGGTATTTGCCCTTTTGTTTCTCTATTAAACCTCGTGTATTGCACTTCGGTTTCCAGCACGTTCTTCCGCCTGACACAAACACACCAAGGTTTAATTTTAAACTTGACCTTATCACCCCTTAGCTTTTTCTCCTACAGTGCACCTAGCATAAAATACCAGTTATTTTACTGGTTACACAATAACACACTTCACCTAATGTTAGCTAGCTTGCTACAAAGCTTAGCTATTTCTTTAAGGTAATTACGTCTTACTACATCATCATAATTCATATATTGTTAGCTAGCAAAATGAATTGTAATGGTTTTACATTAACAAAGAACTAAATTAGTTTGCCTCATGATAACTAGACGTTTATTTGTCCTATCCTACATGATAGATCATTTTCCTGAGGTAAGCTAACTTGCTAGAGGATTAACATAGTAGTTTTAAAACACTGAATTAAATTTCGATCTTAGCTTGCTAATTAACTATATAGTTTATTTAGCCTATATTATCAAGATTAAATTAATCCATTATATGGATTAATTTAAATTAGTAGAAGACACCTGAGTAAACAACTGTGTTGAATCAAAACAATTTGTTTAAGTGCTATGTCTGACTAAAACAATGGCTAGTAATTGCAATTATTTCAGTTGGTCAGCATTATTACAGATTAAATTCCACAATCATTAGAATATTATATAACTTCATGTAGTTTGAAAAACATCATTCAGACAGGAAAATAGCTTATATAGTCATCCTATATATGCTACCTAGATATTTATAAGTAAATTACCAGACATTATGATGGAAACCAGTGAAGAAATTTTTGCCTTTATATATTTTTGTATGACCATTTGCTGATGTTTTTGATGTCATTTTTATCCACGATTTCTCTTTAACTTTATAATAATTATGATTTGCATCTCTTATACACGTTCTAACTCATTGATATATACATATTTACCCTTAGGGCTGTTTCTGGATATGTTGATTTTCTGATTCCTTGTGTATTGGTGAACTGGGTCTTTGTGATAGAACACTCTTGGGTCAGAAAAGATAACACACCCTGACGTAGTCCTCTTTTCTTTGTATCTACTCTTCCCATCTCTCTTCTTCTTCTCCTCCTCTTCAGCTCTCTACACAAGTTTAGCCTTCTCAAAGTTTGGAAAAACAAATACAAACTAAAGATTGATCCAATTCGAACTTACTGACTTTCTAACATGAGAGTTGTAAATATTTATCATGATATAAGACCGTGTAGTAAAAAAATGTATCTTTAGCTAGTAGTATGTAACCTAGAGTACCAGAGTTCCTATGATAGAGACTTAAGCACTGCTGTACGTCGCTCTGGATAAGGGCATCTGCCAAATGCTATAAATGTAAATGAAGTAGCTAATAGCTGTGAGAATGTTTACAGAAGGCCTCATGAGTTAGAACTTATCTGAAATAGAAGAGCAGAAATAAGTTCACTGACCAAGGAACATCACCAGATAGACAAGATACATCCAGTCCATAGGCAAAGGCTCCAGGAAGTTGAAGAGAGGGAAACGGCACACAGGAGCCACATCCAGGTATTTATAGTCCAGGTGGCTGAGGCCGCGCTCCTGCGTGATGTCCACAGCCATCAACATACCTGCAAATAACAGAGCAGTGTGTTCATTAGTGCATTTACACACCTGGGAGAGGACAAAATAGCTACAAGCACTAAACCAATATATTTCCTTCATGAAACGAGGAATCCCAAGGGAACTCTTTGTTGTATCTGGTTTATTTAAGTCTGCAGTACACATTTCATGCAAATTACCAATTTTTTCCCTCGGCTGTGCCTCACGGACCACACTAAGAATCACTGGATTAACTGACCAGGTCAAGAACATTCTTGAAACTTCCCAATACTCATGCAAATGTGTGAACTTATTGCAGACTTGAATAAGGCTGTTTCCTTGCTGCTTCCTGAGACTGAAACACCTCAATAAGGGCTAAAATCATGGGATCACCAGCTCACCATAGAGGCAGCGGAAGATCCCAAGCGATGCCGGGTCAGTGGGGCGATTCAGGAGGCATACGAAGTGGTGCCATGAGGACAGGTCCTCCTTCTCAAAGCCAAACAGACTCTGCATTCGGCTTTTGACCTGTGGGCCTATTCCACTTCCATTTCCTCCACTTGATCCTTTGGACTGCTTAGCAGAGGGAGCACCTGTGATTGTAGGCAAATCAATGAATAAAATAAAAAATATATATGATCACACTAAACATTATCCTACAAGATCATATCAGTTTGTCCTCTTCAAATTGCATGTGTATAAACAACTTTGTCAGTAAAGAACATTATACATTATTATTTGCTAGACAGTAAGTTGTTGATGAGGACATAGCTAATTAAAATAACAGTGCATATGAGTAGTGTCGCTTTTTTTTATTCTGCCCATGTGCACTACAGTTGTTTACCTGCGCTCGTGCCTGCTGCCATTGTGCACCGGATGTTGAAATCACGGCGCTTGGATATGCTCTATACACGTAAACCGATGGTCTACGTGTCAAACAGCAGCAGTTCTGTCTGAACTCCCTTAATTTTTTCCCCCCTACCCGTATTATGACAAGTCCCGCCTTCGTTCATTCTACTGTACCGCAGCTAACTGAAAAGATACGTCGAGGGCTCCGCCATGTTGGGAAGGTCATGACTATGCACGTGCACTATACATCCTCACGCAATTAGCTTTCTTACGTGCTTTTTAGATACCCCAGTTATTCCAAATAACAAATAAATTGTATACAAGTATATTAAGACCAGATAAATACCTATAATAAGATTTTGTGTTTGACAGACAAATAAATAAATAGATAGATAGATAGATAGATAGATAGATAGATAGATAGATAAATAAATATGAAACATATTTTGATACATGTTTCTAAAATAATACGTTTGCGTTTTAGACACGTTTTTATCTCAGATTACAAACTGCTGTTAAATGTCCATCGTAGTCTTTGGTTGCTAGGGAAACGTAAAAGACTTTTTATTTGTCCAGTCCTGAAGTCGGGCTCGAGGACAAGCTATCCAATCACAGAGCAGGAGGCGAGATTGTCTGTGAATACGGGTGGGTTTAACCGCACAGACGGACGTTGGTCGTTTGTAAACAGAGAGCCTTATTGGCTGGTGAAAAGCCACGCCTACGAAATACCGTTGGTGTCTCAGTAGTGCCTCCTGTTGGTTAAAACGGACAATGACAATTGAGTTTCAGTTTTTTTTTTAAAGCGTTCATATTAAAACACACAAAGAACACAACATATATAATCGATATAAACAATTCTAGCTTATTAGGCCACACTTATTTCACGATTTTTACTAGATATTAAAACAAACAAAAAAAATTCTTAGGACTGTTCGGTTCCAGATATTTTGGTAATTGATTCAGGGAGTCGGCATCGATATGGAATCGACTCCCAGATTTAATTCCACAGAATGATTTTCGATTCTCAAAAAAAAACAACACAGATTGAAATTTAACATATCGTTTAAAACAAGTGAATATTAGTATATACAGCATGAATATTAAATAAAAAACATTTGTACTGTAAATAAATATATTAAATCGTTTCGTCTCCAGGCCGCTAGGTGGCAGAACACAGTTAGTATTTCTTCACTAGACAGAAGAGTGGAACTGTTGTGTTTGTTTGGTTCAATATTCCCGACGTTCATGTTTTCTAGAGATGTACACAGCAGCTAAACAAATTGGACTGTTACCGAATTGCTAAATGTGTAATTTGTTGTAAATAAGTGTCAGTCTGCAGTCTAGCTTTGTGCTGAGGACATTTCAGCCTGATTAGCATCGTGCTGTTTCTTCCTCCAGTCGACTTCCAGGTGAGAAAGAACCTTAAGTTCAGTTTCATTACAACAAAAGTGTTCATATGTAAGTTATTTACCTTCTCTTTGTATTCCGTATGCTTTTGTTGGGTCACTAAAGAGCTCATCTCTATTACTTTATGGAAGCTGTAAATAAATAAATAAGTGCTTGAAGGTATTTTAAAGTTAGCACACATGTATTGGGCAATTTAAAGGAAATACTAAATAAATAATACAATCAGCAGTTAATTGCTGATATTCGTGCAAGTGTTGTTTCTGGGTTTTTTGGGTTTTTAAAAAAAAAAAAGAATGAATTCAGGCTTCAGCTTAGAAACGTTTTATTTTGCATATTTAAATGTGCTGATTTGCATGTGTAACAAAATCAAACGAAACGTGGGAGTTTAATTGTTTATTCATATAATAATGAATAATTTACTGAGAGTGTTTTCACACTCGGGTTAGACATTTACAGCGTGTGTGTCTGTGTGTTGGCTGTGTGTTGGCTGTGTGTTGGCTGTGTTGTCTGTGTGTTGGCTGTGTGTTGGCTGTGTGTTGGCTGTGTGTTGGCTGTGTGTCGGTTGTGTGTCTGTGTGTCGGTTGTGTGTCGGTTGTGTGTGGTGAAGGATGGGGTCACTCGGGAGTCGTTTCCAAGCTTCTCCCCACCGCCTCAGCGAGACACCACAACCTCACTGTGCAGGGAACACACACATCTGTGAGTGCAAGAAGAGGAAACGGAGCTCACACTGTGAGTGTGACAGTGAACCAGAGGAAGAGGACAGTCTGCTGGACACACCGTGCAGGTCTCTCACACACACTCACACTCACAAACATACACATATACTCACACACACACACTAGTTCTATACAGTTTAATTGCAAACTTTTGCAAAGCTTTTACTGCATTGGGTCTCACAGATTTTTGCTTCAGAATCAGAAAGGTCTTTATTGCCAAGTATCTTGCCAGTGTTACGACTCTAACTATAATAACGCTGTTGGATGTTATTCCTCACACATGCTGTAATGATTGCATTTCATTTGGTACTTGTGTAACAATGTTTAAACTGCACTGTAACAGGAAGAAGCTAAAGAGCACGTCCAAGTATATTTATCAGACGCTGTTCCTGAACGGCGAGAACAGTGATATTCGGATCTGTGCACTCGGCCAAGAGTGGAACCTACACAAAGTTTACCTGTGTCAGGTACAGTGCACACTTCACTTCTTATTAATATGATGACAATAGCGCTGTTGAATTCTCAACTCTGATTGGTCAGGAACTGTTGATTCATTCTCTATAACAGCAGCTCTGACCGCAGTACAGCCACAGAACAGGGTTTATATGATTCGTCGTTGTTTTTGTATTTGCACAGTGACTTGTATGATGGATACCTCATATAAACAGATAAAAAATACAGCTTTTCTGTGAGAAAATGTTTATTTATTTGTGCCATAAAGATGGAGAAAGAGAAATGAGGCTGTTTAACACTGCTATAACATGGTTTAATGTTGTTGGTTTTTTTAAACCTTGTATGTATCTATAAACGGATAAAAAGTTTGCACTATTTGAGATTTGGTGTTTGTGTATAAATTCCAGCAGTGTATCATCATCATCATCATTTCTTAGGAGATGAAAAAGAAGCAGCATATACGGTCTAGTGTCTTCACTCTCATTGTTAGCAGCCACACTGAGTCACTCCGTATTTGCATGAAGTTTAACTGTTGTCATTTGTCACGGCTGCATGTCACAGGAGGTTCGCGACTGCGTTTAAAGTTGAATCTCAGTCGATTCAGATAATATTCTGCTCAAGATCAGGTCCGGTTAAATTGCTGACCAATCAGGAGAAGCCACGTGTCCACATGTTGTTATATCAGAAAACACCGTGCTATAATGTTCACCAAATGTAATTTGGTGCATGTCGTCTTTTTCTTTCCTATTCCCTGTCTTGACATGAATGTTCCTAATCGCATATCCGTTTTGTTCTTCGTGCAGTCTGGATACTTCTCCAGCATGTTCAGTGGCTCCTGGAAGGAATCCAACATGATGGTCATCCAGTTGGAAATCCCAGATCAGAATATCGACACAGAAGGTGAGACGAGGTGAAGACGGGAAAACGCTACACACAGTCATCTTTAAGCTGGGAGAAAGCTAAATAAGGATCCTGGGTTGTGGGTGTGTCTGTCTCTGTTTGTATGGGTGTGTCTGTCTGTCTGTGTGTGTGGGTGTGTCTGTCTGTCTGTTTGTATGGGTGTGTCTGTCTGCCTGGGTGGGTGGGTGTGTCTGTGTGTGTATGGGTGTGTCTTTCTGTGGGCGGGTGTGTCTTTCTGTGGGTGGGTGTGTCTGTCTGTGTCTGACTGTCTGTGGGTGTGTCTGACTGTCTGTGGGTGTGTCTGACTGTCTGTGGGTGTGTCTGACTGTCTGTGGGTGTGTCTGACTGTCTGTGGGTGTGTCTGACTGTCTGTGGGTGGGTGTGTCTGACTGTCTGTCTGTGGGTGGGTGTGTCTGTCTGTGGGTGGGTGTGTCTGTCTGTGGGTGTGTCTGTCTGTCTGTGGGTGGGTGGGTGTGTCTGTCTGTGGGTGTCTGTCTGTGGGTGTGGGTGGGTGTGTCTGTCTGTGGGTGTGTCTGTATGTGGGTGTGCCTGTCTGTCTGTGGGTGTGCCTGTCTGTCGGTCTGTCTGTCTGTGGGTGTGCCTGTCTGTCTGTGGGTGTGCCTGTCTGTCTGTGGGTGTGCCTGTCTGTCTGTGGGTGTGCCTGTCTGTCGGTCTGTCTGTCTGTGGGTGTGCCTGTCTGTCGGTCTGTCTGTCTGTGGGTGTGTCTGCCTGTCTGTGGGTGTGTCTGCCTGTCTGTGGGTGTGTCTGCCTGTCTGTGGGTGTGTCTGCCTGTCTGTGGGTGTGTCTGCCTGTCTGTGGGTGTGTCTGCCTGTCTGTGGGTGTGTCTGCCTGTCTGTGGGTGTGTCTGCCTGTCTGTGGGTGTGTCTGTCTGTCTGTGGGTGTGTCTGCCTGTCTGTGGGTGTGTCTGCCTGTCTGTGGGTGTGTCTGTCTGTCTGTGTGGGTGTCTGTCTGTCTGTGTGGGTGTCTGTCTGTCTGTGTGGGTGTCTGTCTGTCTGTGTGGGTGTCTGTCTGTCTGTGTGGGTGTGGGTGTGTCTGTCTGTGTGTGTGTGTGTGGGTGTGTGTCTGTCTGTCTGTCTGGGTGTGTGGGTGTGTCTGTCTGTGTGTGGGTGTGGGTGTCTGTCTGTGTGGGTGTGTCTGTCTGACTGTCTGTCTGTCTGTGTGTGTGTCTGGGTGGGTGTGTGTGTAGCTCTTCAGGTGGTGTTTGGCTCCCTCTACAGAGACGACGTTCTGATCAAACCCAGTCGAGTTGTTAGTATCCTGGCTGCTGCCTGCATGCTCCAGCTGGTCAGTGAGCTTTATTGTGACAAAAAGCTACATTTTCATACATGTAAAAAATAAACACAACACCATTCTCTCACCTGCACTGAATTTGGTCTCCCTTTTTGCATCAAACAAATTTTCATCCACACTGTACACTGTAGTGTATACACACACACACACACACACACAGACTTTTAGATCAAAACATCCAAACAGAGAGTGTCTGGTGAGCTGGTTTTGATCCACATTCACATGAACAACTTTGAAAAAAGAATTTTTCTCTTTCTTCTTCCCCTCCATTTTTGTAGACGCAAGCTGCTGTAGCCACAAAGCACAAACTGAGCTGTATGACGATGCTGCAGAAATGGAATCTGGTCTAAAGATTTGAACAAAAAATAGAAAATAAACACTTGATGTAATGCAGGAAATAAATTTATCCTCTTTTTGTTTTTTTACGCCCATCACCGTATTACTGGTCTGGGGTTTTTATGGAACGTTTTCAGCCCTAAGCGCACATCAGCCACTGATTTTATACTTTTTTTATTCGTTTAATTGTGCACCATGTAACAACGAACTTAAAATAAACTAGATGCGAAAACCATCCAAAAGTATCACTCTCACTCGGAAAATTGACGGACGGATGTGAAAACACTGATCTTATTTTTCTATAATTTTTCTGTTTGTGTAGATCATCGGTTTCTTGTAAAAGCTTTTATTTGTTCAGATCTAGACAATTCAGGCCATTGTGCTTATGTCATCATTTATAATCTGTAATTAGTTCTGCATTATGGTGTGTGTGTGTGGTGTGCACGCAGGATGGACTTATCCAGCAGTGTGGTGAAAGCATGAAGGAGAACATTAGCGTGAAGACAGTGTGTGGCTTCTATGCCGCCGCTAACATGTACGGCCTGGACTCTGTATCGAAGAAGTCAGTCTTTTTCTTTTTTCCATTACGAGTCACTTGTTTTTCCTCCCTTATGCCTTTTGATCCCAGTCTTTGTGTATTCCAGGTGTTTGGAGTGGCTTCTCAATAACCTCATGACCCATCAAAATGTGGAGCTGATGAAGGAGCTCGGGTATCTGCCCATCTCGGTCATTTACACACATCGACCTTGTTAAATATACAAGACATGTATACATTTTATTTATTTTTTTAATTGAAGGGTTGAAATCATCGAGCAGCTGATCCAGTCGTCAGATCTGTTTGTCATGCAAGTCGAGATGGATGTGTACACCGCTCTGAAGAAGGTTCATCTGTCCTGACATTAAAGCTGTCAAACGATCTTGTCAATCATATACGTATTAATGAATCTTTTTATTTTTTTATTTTTATTTTTTTATGATGGTGCAGTGGATGTTCCTGCAGCTCAACCCGTCATGGGACGGTCCCATCAAACAGCTTCTGGTCGATGCAGACACGTGGCTCTGTAAAAGAAGGAGCGGTGTGTATGCGTCACTGATTTCCCAGCCAACTGATTTATTTTTCAAACTGTTTTTCATTACATTGGCTCCCCCTGCTGGTCAGGTCTTATTTAAACATTAAATCTCATAAAGGAAGAAATGATTTAGCACCGTATGTTCGTTATAATGACGTAAGTTTAAGAAAAAATTAAAAAGTACTATTAAATATCAAGTGCTTACAAAGTAGCCGAGCAACAGTTTCACTTTGTTATTTATATATCTTTGAGTCTGCGATCAGTTTCTGTCTGACGGCGTGGCTTCTCCTACAGAGCTGGGAGAAGATGAGCCGTTCCTGTGCACAGAGCAGGGCTCGCCTTTCACCCCCGTGTTCAGACACATCCGCCTGCAGTACATCATCAACGACCTGGCATCGGCCCGCATCCTCGAGAGGGACAACATCATTCCGCCCGGTAAGATTCTTCCACCATAATCTCATCTTACTGCACATCTTAAAGGAGAAGGTTAGTTAAAAAAAACTTTAATGTTGAAACTGAATCTTAGTGTTTTTGTAATTAATTGATGATGTGACTCCTGACTCTCTCTTTTTCAGACTGGTTGTCCAGGATATACAAGCAGCAGTGGTTCACCATGCTTCGAACAGAGCATGACAATGACAACGGGTGAGTGGGAGCAGACCCCAAATCACACACCATTCAGAGTCGAGCACAAGCTACATTAGACTACGTAGAGACCACGTAGACAACCTAGAGGCGTGTTTCAGTATTTAGTCCAGCAGCACTTCTGTTTTAAATCCTCAAATCACATGTTAATTGAGACTAGCTTGAAGTTCAAGTTTCACAGAATAAAACTGATTAGTAAGAAATTTGATGACAAAAACACTCTTTTAAATATATCCCATGTTTGTACATTACTTCAAGGCAGACATCCGTTATCTTAAGGTCTAATTAGTGCCGTCTTTGTGTCCCTGAATGATTTAGACCCCAAGAGGCCAATAAGGATGAATTCGAGAAGAACAGCATGCGCTGCGGTCGAAAGCTGAACAAAGATGGAGATGTAAGTGTACTCATTTATTATTATTATGATTATTATTATTATGTAATAATTTTACAGCAGCGTTAAGAGTTGAAACGAGGTAATGTGAGAATCTCATCCTCAGTACTGCTGGAGATGGACAGGATTTAATTACGGGTTTGACCTGCTGGTCACCTACACTAACCGCTTCATCGTGTTCAAGAGAAACACCCTCAGTCAGCCATGCGGGGGCGCCGTCAGCCTACAGCCACGGCGACACCTTGCTTTCAGGTAAGAAGCCTGAATAATAACAAAGATATTGTTGTTATTGTGATTGTTGCTTTTTACTTTTCATTGATATACCTGTGATTCTAACGTGTGCCAATATTTATGAGAAAAGGTTTTTCCACCAGCAGATAAAAGCATAATAACGTTTTGTCATCTGTTATGTGGCTAATATGCTGTTAACTGGACAAATTCACTCCTGATCAATTTCTCCTCGGAATAATTTTGTTGCACATCCATCATCCATCAAGGGTTTTTTAGATTGATTTTGAAGGGTTGCAAAAATTCTGTGCATTTTTTTTTAGCAATGGGGCAGTCGGACTGTAACATTCAAAATAGCCTCCATCAGCCAATCATTTGACCGTGGAAACAAGCTTTTTATATCAAATGTAAATGTTTCATTTCTGTAATCACTGAATTCTGTAATTTTATGAAAGCTTGAAAAATTGTCCACCAGGGGGAGTAACTCAGATTTATTTAATAAAAGTAAATGCTTAGCTGGCAGTATATTAGATAGTTGTACAAACCTTGGTGTCTTAAGGTTTGAAATTCTGTACCCCCTGACACACACACACACACGCACAAAAAAAAATCAACTGCCACTGAGAAACAGAAGGGTGCTTGGACTCTTATTTACTGAATTTTGTGGTTTTATATTTTCTTTACAGCTCTTAAGTCACCCTTCATTTCATTGTTATAACCCCTCTCTCTCTCTCTCTCTCTCTCGACAGGTTGCGGCTCGCATCGTTCGACAGCTGTGGCAAACTGATCTGCAGCCGATCTACATGCTACCAGCTGCTCACTCTGGAGAAAGATCAGGTTTGTCTCTCTCTCTCTCTCACACACACACACACACACACACACACACACACACACACACACACACACACACACACACACCCATTAAAACAATCACACACTTTACTATATAATTGCATTTTTATTCAAGTGATTTCTAACAAGAAAGTGAATATTGTGAACTAACTGCTAAAGAGTTGATGTGTGTGTGTGTAGGAGTACGTGGTGATGAACCTGGACAGCCGTCTCCTGTCTTTCCCGCTCTACGTCTGCTGTAATTTCCTGTACACTTCCCCCTCCCCCGAGCGCCGAGCCGACGAATCAGAAAGCAGCTCCCGCAGCAAGTCGTGACTTTCCGGCCAATAAGCTCCGTCATGATCTTGTGACATCATCACTTCCTACCACTCACTCACTTTTTGCCATCAGTTTTCTATACCTTGTTATTTTTACATTTTTTTAAAGAAAAAGTCTATACTGATAATTTTACTGTTTTATTTTACTTTTATATTTATTTCAGAATTTTTTTTATGAGTTTAGTATATAATTAAACCCAAGAGAGTCCACAGTGAGCACGTTAGTTTTATGCCTTCTGTTGTTTTGTACGAAGTGAACTGTTGTAATCTTGTGTCCGTTCATACTGCACACGAGTCTGATTTTGCCAGGCATTCCTATTTATTCAGCTGTTTTGTACTGTTTAAAGAAAACTGGTGCTTTTTTATATAAATCGCTTTTTCTTCCAGTGCAGCTCTCAATTCACATCACACAGACAAATGGCCATTTCATATTTTCTGTAATTATATTATTGTGACTATGTACACATGATGATGATGATGATGATGATGATGATGATGATGAGTGGGTCTTGGTTAAATGTAGAAGATGTGCATTATGGGATAATGACATCATCGTTCAGGCATGAGGATATAATCATCGCTGGCTGGTGAGAGCCTATTCTCAAAAAATAAAATGATGGAAAAAATGCCGCTTTGTATCAGTTTATTTCATCTCTGGTTGTATTTGCTGATTTATCACGAACCAAACGAATGAAAATACTTATTTATTTTTTGTGTCCATAGCGGAGTACAGGTTCCAGGATGGCTAAATCATTCCAAAGGATTTTATGAATCTTTTAGTAAAGTCGTGCATCAATATTTTCTACACAAAACCGAACAAAGTTTTGCTAATTTTCTTCATAAACTTGCATGCATTGATAAATGCCAGGTTTCATGGCACAGCTGGTTTAAGTTCAGCCACAAAACTCCATAAAAGGCAAATCTCAGCTGTCAATAGACTTAACACAATTCCTCCTTTTATAGAGCTCTATTCCTTTACTTGAACAGCTCATATTTGTCTCATTTATGGATCGAGATCAAATCCTTTCTTAAAAGTTTTATAAAATGTATTGTCTGTGTCCTTGCAAAGGGAAATTTGCACAAACAAAACGACAAACAAAAAAATGTTTTTCCAACTACCTGGATTTTCAGGAACACATTCATTTCTTATGCGAACAACCGACTAATAAATCGACAAAAAGACAAAATTACGTGTGATCAGATTTCTGCTTTCTACTTCAGGACTTTGTTTTTAAGCTTAAAATTTAACAAATGTTTGGATAAATTGTGTTATAATTCTTATTTCAGGAAAAAAAAAAAAACTAATTTCATTCAAAATATTTCGGGTACCTTTAAGACAAAGTCAAACAACCAGTTTTGTTTAACGTCACAATAATTGTTTTTATTGTCCATACAAAAACGAGCAGTTGAGGCGGTAACGCTGATGATGACCAACATAAAGCTCTGGCTTTCAGTTGAACGTGTGATCCTTCACATTTTCATCACTGATAGTGTTGTAAAAGCTGACTGCTCACTGTGGTATAGACTCCAGGTTCTGCTTCAGTCTGTGTGTCATGCTGGGCAGCAGGTTGAGGTGATCTTCCACACAGCTGCCTACACACTTATCCATAAGAGCACGCACAGCTGGATCCTTCGCCCCCGAGTCAAACAGGTCTTTGGCTTTATCATTGCAATGCATTGTACATCGTGTCAGACGATCCTGAAAGATGGACGATACATTTAAAAAAAAAAAATACTACTACTACTCAGCAGTAATAACCAAACACACAATGCGATAATGATATTGTGTTTTAATGTATTCTATAAGTATGTATATCTGGGTATAATTTTTATCTGAAGATGAGGGGATTAGCCTGGGACTATGACTCACCAACAGTTGAATTGTTATTACCTCACCAATGTTTTTCTCAATTGTTTTTGTCCTGAAATGCATCAATGCTTGTGAGATAACGTGGTCATTTTGTGCTATAAGCTGCACAGTGACCCCTTTGCTGCACTGAGAATCTCCATGAGCTGCATTTAAATCCTGGATCATACGTCTTTGAGTATGACCGGACAAGTACGTTTAGTTTCTCCTACATCTGAAGTCTTCTGTTGGCTTTTAATCCATCAATGCATCAATGTTAATTCCTTAAAGATTAGGAACTTTTTAGATTGTTATGAAATATCTGTTTCTTTTGAACGATCAGGTCTCCACGAATAAAATAGGACGTCACTAAACAAAATCACTTTCATTTCACCTCAATATTACAGTATGACATATAAGCCTCAACGTGGGCGCATTGGTGTGCACTTACCTGAAACTTTTCCAGTTCACTAGTGACGAGTCCCTGCGCTTTAGCCAGAGGTGTGTGACAGCGCTCTATACACTCATGAACCTGACTCATAGAGGCAGTTTTACGCTCACAGCATTCTGCACTGCACCGGAACATCCGGCCCTGAAAGTCACACGTAAACAGGCTTGACAATACGTTCAGGATAATATAATTATTACACATTAGTTGCATCTGTATGCCCTGTTTTTGAAGTTTGATGGATAAAAATAATACACAGCTAGTGCTATAAATTGATCTTTTGGAACACAAAACCTATTAATCTTCAAATTCTCAACTCTGATTAGCCTGCATTACAAATTTTGGAGGTCTGCTAAAACTGTGATGGGAAGTATGTAGAAAACTTTCACTTAAAAATAAACCAAGCAGAAATGCTTGGATATTTCATAGGTAAGGAAGATGAATGCTTCCTGGGTGATTTAATGTCCAAAATTTTGCCATGCGTCTCTTTTACTATATATGCAGGCAGCAAAGTCGATCAAACTTTTAAACGGATAAAACTTTGGCTTTTTTTTTTTCAACATGCACCAAGTGTAAAATCTACACCTGATCAGTTGTTATTCTTTACATGCTGAGAGACTGTTATTGCCAAATGTAAATAGGATGATTATAATGATGATTATGATGATGATGAAGTTTATGATGATGGTGGTGTTGATGATGACGATGATGATGAGTTTTCATTGTAATGATGTTTTTTTCTGCTGGATTACAGCACACTGGTACTGTATCTCAGTGTATATTAATCACACCAGGTAAGTGATGATGATGATGGTACAGTGGGACTGTATCTCAGTGTATATTAATCACACCAGGTGAGTGATAGTGATGATGATGATGATGGTACAGTGGGACTGTATCTCAGTGTACATTAATCACACCAGGTGAGTGATAGTGATGATGATGATGATGGTACAGTGGGACTGTATCTCAGTGTATATTAATCACACCAGGTAAATGATGATGATGATGATGATGATGGTGGTGGTACAGTGGGACTGTATCTCAGTGTATATTAATCACACCAGGTGAGTGATGATGATGATGATGATGATGATGATGATGACACAGTAAGACTGTATCCTGATGTTACCTGCATGGTCCTAATGTGATCCCTCTCCAGGTTCTGCACCATCTCCTCCACCGCGTTCTGCATTCGTCCCTGATGCGCCTCGGCCATTATTCTCTATTTATAACTTTATAAACTACTGAATTAAACCGAAGATCTGCTGAAATAAAAACTAATCAGTCCTGATGTGTCGTTAAGCTAAACACAGAAATAAACAACAAACAACACAATGTAGTATTTACCGCGTCGCACAAAATCCCATTCAATAAAATCGTTTTGTTTTTAATTATTGATAAATATCCTGTAAGGTCACCTCTTAGTCCATGCCGCTTCCGGGTGTCTAAACACGTTACTTCCGCCCCCTTTGCTTTCTTCTTCTTCATCTACTCATTTCAGCTTGTATTTAGTGCATTTCCGCCCCCAAGTGGACTGGAGCATCGAAAACTCGTATAGAGTATATCTGTGTCGTATATCTCTCTCACTCACTCACTCATTTTCTACCGCTTATCCGAACTACCTCGGGTCACGGGGAGCCTGCGCCTATCACAGGCGTTGTCGTATATCTGTGTTGTTTATTTTGTATCTACCAACTGCACTGCGATTGGTTGTTCAGTCGTCATACTATGAAAAACGAGCCAATCGTATAGTTAGAATTCGACACGAGCCAATCCTAGAGCAAGAGAGGCGGGCTTTTCGGAGTACGGGTGGGAAAAGATAACTTATAAGTTAGACAGTTAGCTAACTAGCTAATAGTCTACAATTATCATCGGTTTTAATCGGTTTTCGCTGCGAGCGGTTAATATCCGATTGCAAGAAAAGACAATATTTTTTTCTGCTTTAGAGGTAGATATTTGGGTAAGTTAGTTTAGCTAGCTAACTAAGTTGTTATGCTAGTTTACTGTAACTTTGGGGTAACAAGCTGAGATTTGATGTTTTATTATACTATGGAGGGAGATACAGATTCTGACATCATACGCTTTTTAATTTTAGCTGTAGAATGACATCGAAAGCAGATTTAATTTACTGTGTAAAGTTACAGTTTATTAGTGAATGCTGTGTATTTATATGTAATTATTAGAATACATTAAGTTTAAATTTACAGTTATCCAGAGCTGTGACCTTTGAGATGGAACGGTCTGGACTGTTGATATAGATAAGATAAGATGTGTGTGTGTGTGTGTGTGTGTGTGTGTGTGTGTGTGTGTCTGTCTGTGTGTCTGTGTGTGTGTGTGTGTATGTCTCTGTGCGTTTGTTTCTGTGTGTGTATGTTTGTTTGTGTGTGTGTGTGTGTATGTGTGTTTGCTTTTGTGTGTGTGTGTGTGTGTATGTGTGTTTGCTTTTGTGTGTGTGTGTGTGTGTGTATGTGTGTTTGTGTGTGTGTGTGTGTATGTGTGTTTGCTTTTGTGTGTGTGTGTGTGTGTGTGTGTGTGTGTGTGTGTGTGTGTTTGTTTTCCTTCAGGAGTCATTTCATCACTCAGTCCAGGAGTTCACATGTTAACTCCTTTTTATTAACATGCTTTTCTCCTTTTTTCCTTCTCAGATGTCTGTACCTGTGAAGGTCTAAACCCTCATCATGTCTGTGATAACCCTTTCATTCAAGGCTCTTCTGTTCCTCGGATTGTACCAGGTTGGATGCCGAGGTCTTGCTTCTGCCCCAGAGCTACGGGTACCGCCGAAGAAAATCGGTAGGTATCTTTTTCCTGTTTAGTCATGTAGAGTGATGCTGGTTCTGCATTTCAGCTTCTCTTTCTTCTGCTTACTGCACTTCATGACACATCCCGATTCTCACTCAAAGTTCATGTTTGTTGTTTGACATCCGCTTCTGGAGATAGAAGGTGAGTATAATGGAAGTTTATACACCCAGAAAGCTTCTGTGTACAAAAAAGAAGAACTGTATCCAGCTTTTTCTTTGCACTTGCTAAATTAAGAATGTTGTGCAAGTTGACTTGTGACACTACAGAGATATGTTCACTGAGCTGTGCATGATATACTGATTACATTTACTGACTATGGCTTTGTTTTATTGCTTTCAGCCATCGTTGGAGCTGGAATCGGAGGAACAGCAACAGCGTATTTTCTCAGGCAGGAGTTTGGACCTGGCGTCAAGATTGACGTGTACGAAGCAGGCACCATTGGAGGACGCCTTGCTACAGAGAACATCGAGGGCCGGGATTACGAAACAGGAGGCTCCATAATACACCCACTTAATTTGCATATGAAGCACTTTGTGGATAGACTAGGCGAGTTTTGTTTCTTTTATCATCTTCTAACTTATTCATACACACTTTTGTGTGGTGGCCTTGGAGAACCTTTCACATGGTAAACAGCAGTCTTTAAGGGTTTCGTTTCAAATGCAATGCAGAAGCATAGCGGACATTTCCCAAGTCAGGATCCGATTCCTGCATGAACTGATTAGGTTTTCTAAAAACGTGAAAAAATGACCTTCAGTGTTTAAGGAAATCAAATGCAACAGGCAAGCTTTTAGACGTCTTTCGAGTTTGTTAACATTACAATGTGGAACCTTAACCTTGGAGCCTAGGCGATGTTAAGAAGAAAATCCTTCTCTATAATGCGATATCTAGAAGAACGAGTTGGTGGACCTGAAATCGATTTGAGATTTGTAACCAGCTGTGGAGATCGATTTAATCATGGTCACGTTCTGAAAGGCTTTTTTCTTCAATAGCTTCCTTCCTGTTTGTTGTACAGAGATGGATCTCACCCCTTCATGTTCAGTTCTGCAGTAGGTTCATCTGTGTGTCTGTCCAATCATCTCTGTGTGTCTGTCCAATCATCTCTGTGTTTGTTTGTATGTCACGTGACATGACAAGAACAAGCGTTTAGGATTTCTGGTGAATTTTAATGTTAACCAGCAGATGAATTCAGACCTGACAACCTTTACGCATTTTGTGTAGCAGATACGCATTTAGACATTAAAGTACGCTGCTACGATTTCAGACCTGCCAACCTTGGAAAAAGTTTTTGAGTAGCAACTTACTGCAGCGATGCGGCGCAAGGTCAGGCACATTTGCTGGTCAGTGTTGATTAAGTTCACAGGCTCACTCATCACAACTTTTTACTATATTTTTCCTATATAAATACTGGCAAATAAAGTAAAATTTGATCTGTGTGTAAAACTTAAACTTGAGGCACAACACCGGTCAAGAACTTCTGAGGGGCATACAGTATACTCGCTTCTTTTTAGATTTGCTTCCCTCTCCCTCTCTGTCAGTGTCCTCATCTGACATCATGTGTATTACTAACTGCAAGGCACACACAAAACACACACATCATCCTCCTCATGTTTTTCATAATAGGTTTCCACGCGCATTTGCGTGAAAACACTTTGTACATTATTAATATGTTTCAAGGCACAAATGGCATGTAAGAAGATTTGCATTTTACAGTACTGATGTACAAAATGTACAATAACAATACATGAAATAATTTAGCTGCTACTAAAATAAAGAGTATAACGTTATGTGCATGATCGTTTGTGTATAATATTTGCATACTATTTTAACAACTCTATGTATTCATATGCTATAACATGACGAAACTAATGTAATCTTTAAATATCAATCATATTCTGACTCGATTGTTACCGGCTCCTGTAGATCACATCTGATGGACATCAGATTTTTTTGTGAAAAGCAGGGAAATAGAAGCAGAAAGTAGAAATGATGAGGGAGGTATTATTATATGATCAGCCAGTCAAAACCAAGTCTAGAGTTGCATTATTGCTGAGAACATTAACACATGTATGTGTTGTCCGATATTAAGTAACTGTTTAGTTCATTAGATCTAATTTATGGCAATACATAAAGAGTTGTTAAAATAGTATGCAGATATTACACAAACGATCATGCGTGTGTTTTGTGTGTGCCTTGCAGTTAGTAATACACATGATGTCAGATGAGGACACTGACAGAGAGGGAGAGGGAAGCAAATCTAAAAAGAAGCGAGTATACTGTATGCCCCATAGAAGTTCTTGACCGGTGTTGTGCCTCAAGTTTAAGTTTTACACACAGATCAAATTTTACTTTATTTGCCAGTATTTATATAGGAAAAATATAGTAAAAAGTTGTGATGAGTGAGCCTGTGAACTTAATCAACACTGACCAGCAAATGTGCCTGACCTCGCGCCGCGTCGCTGCAGTAAGTTGCTACTCAAAAACTTTTTCCCGAGGTTGGCAGGTCTGTGAATTGATTCGATTTTGGAAAAGGCTACAGCAAGGTCAGATGTCTGAAGTTATTTGTCTTCAGTAGCTTTCTTCATGCGTCCATGTCGGCTTGAATTCGACTATTATTTTAGCCTGATGTCCTACAGGTTTACCCAGACTACCACCCAAAAAAGATTTATTCCTATAAATCCAATGTGATATATCAGCGTACACATTATTACAACATCTGCTTCTTGCTTTTTATATCAATAAATACAAACCTTATAGACCGGACTGACTCAACTGCAAAAAGTAAAATGACATTTAATTATCAGCACTGATCATGAGAGTTTTTGTGCGGCTGCTGTTTCTTCCAACTCCGACTCTATCTCTGTCTCTGTTTGTCTGTCAGGTCTGTCAGCCCGTACCGAAGTCCCTTCGAAAATGGCCATCTTTGACGGGACGGAGCTGATGTTCGAGGAGAGCAATTGGTTCTTTGTGAACTTCCTCCGCATGCTGTGGCGCTACGGCTTCAACGCTCTGCGCATGCACATGTATGTGGAGGGACTTCTGGACAAGTTTATGAGGTGAATCCTTGTCATCTGTAATATAAAGTGCACTCTATATAGTGTGTGCATGCTGTACTGGGTGAAGATGAACTGATTGTGCATGAATACATGATTTTTGGTGCTTGTTGGTACTGATTATGATATTTATCAGGTTATTTGTACTGAACCGTCTCGTCTCGTCTTGACAGGATTTATCAGTACCAGCAGTTCAGCTACTCGTTCTCGAGTGTTGATCGCCTGCTGCACGCGATGGGCGGAGACGATTTTCTCGCTCTGCTCAACCAGACACTGGAGGAAAACATGCTGGCTAACAGCTTCTCTCAGACCTTTATCAATGAAATCGTCACCCCGATATCACGTGTTAATTACGGCCAGAGCGTCCGCCTGCACGCCTTCGCTGGTACTGTAGATGAGGATTAGTCTCCTTAAGTATTTCTGTAGCTGTTTGAAACGAAAACCTTAAAGCTAAACTAAACAGTTCTCTTTGGCAGGTTTTGTGTCCTTGGCCGGCGCTGACTCTGGCCTCTGGGCTGTGGATGGAGGTAACAAGCTAGTCTGCTCTGGGCTTCTGTATAACAGCAAAGCTGAACTCATTTCAGCTCGTGTGACCAACATCGCTATCAAAACGAGGCCCTTTAAAAGCGGTACAGAAATTAGAAATTAAATGTCTGCTTAATTTTGTCCTTAAACTTTTGCACACACTACTTTTATACAGAACAGTATAATCACCCTGATGTCTGTCTCTTGCCGTTCCTCTTTGCTCCTACAATCAGGCACCATCACAAACTTTTATGAAGTGAACTACGTCGGTGAATCAGGCCCCGCCCACAGCCTTTACGACATTGTGGTTTTGGCCACGCCCCTCCACCAGGGTCTGTCTGATATCACTTTCTCAGGATTCTCTCCTGCCCTGCCCTCACACTTTCCTGGACGTTACCAACAGACAGTGAGTACGCTAGTCCTTGGGCGTCTCAACGTCTCCTACCTGGACACCAGAAGGAAACCGAGCGAGTTTTTCTTCTCTGACATTTTTACAACAGATAACGAGAAACTGGGCATTTCCAGCTTGAGCTCCCTGGACCCTGTTCAAATCACGCCAGGCTATTCGCGGCCTCCGGCCAGCCAGACTACAGTGTGGAAGGTTTTTTCTCCTGAGCCCCTGACCGAGGAGCAGCTGAGGATGCTGTTTGTCTCACGAGAGCATGTGGTAGAGAAGCGCTGGCTTGCGTATCCGTTCTACAAAGCCCCAGAGCGACAACCTCCACCCTTCATCCTTCACCAAAACCTCTACTACCTCAGCCCCATCGAGTGGGTGGCATCAGCGATGGAGATGAGCTCTATCTCAGCACGAAACATAGCACTGCTTGCCTACCATCGGTGGCACGGACATACGATGAAGGTGGATCAAGAAGGGCTGCACGCTCGCCTCCGGGGGGAGCTGTAGAGACGCAAGAGGCACTTTTTAATGAGGACAATCAAGAAATTTACAATCCACTGGCTGTTTGTGTGTGTGTGTGTGTGTGTGTGTGTGTGTGTGTGTGTGTGTGTGTGTGTGTGTGTGTGTGTGTGTGTGTGTGTGGTGTTTTTAATTTTAGGAAAAAGATGATGCTCCAAGCATCCAAGGAGGCTTTCCAGTCTCATTTCTTTTTGGGGGTTTTTCAAAAAAGTTGAATTGTAAGAACAAATTAAAAAATTTTCCACAATACTAGAGATTATGGCTATAAAGGCATTTGGCATCAGAAGGTACAGATGCTAAGGCTTGTGAATTAAGTTCCTCTGAAACTATCCAAGCTAAAGCTACAGGAACAGTTTTACCAAATGAGCCTAAACCTTTCCCTTATACAACTAAAGCAATCTAAACTATCTTTGAGCACAAAGTCTTAAGAAGACACGTGCGTTAAGGTTGGAGCAAAACCTGACGTAAGTGAAGGATCATACTGCCTCTTTTTGACACTGGACTGGGATCAATAAAACTGTGAATGACCTCTTTTTACTTTTCTGTAGACTTGAGCAAGCAGATCAAACAAGTTCGTCAACACGGACATGTGGCACAACGTGCCGCCTTTACAGCATCCCGAGTAAACCCGGGTTTATTACGTGACTCATTTGTTTATATTTTGGTAACCATATTTGTTAGGAAATATCAGTCATGTACAAACTAAATGAGTAAATGATGTCATCGAGACAGAAAATGACACATGCACAATTTATCAACTGGGGTGATTTATTCTGTGAGTTGTCTTCAGGTTCATTTATAAGTAATGTTTCTATGGTAACAGATCAAGTGATTTTTATGATGTAAAAACGATTACAAAAACAAATTTTAAATAGATTTTACAATACCATACCACACTGATGTTGATTTTTTTTTTCTTTCTACTTGTTTATCTTTAATGAGATTTAAATCCATTACATCCCAAATGTCATCTAATTAAAGGTATATAAACGAGCTGAAAGGAAGCTAAAATAAATAACAAATAAATGTTCAAATCCTTCATTTGAGTGTATAAACATTTCTACACCATTTATGTTTGTAGCATGTTTGTATTTTTTGCACAACAAATCGGTCGTAATTTCATTTATTTGACTTTTTAGCAAACTTTTTTGACTAAACTAAAATGAAATGTTTTAAACTTTCTGTAACACACTGTTTCAGTATAAAACTGTTTTGTTTTTGTGTGATTTGTACTAATTTGCTTTAACGTTAAATAAAAGTTTTCTTAGAGTTGAGGAAACAAGATGTCGACTAAAACGGTTCTTTGTTTACATTCAATAAAAACGTGATTAAAGGTTAATAGTGTATAAGAGACGTTATTTAACTGAGTTTAAGGACAGATGATGTATGACTCTGTGTTAGTTTATTAAACCTTCCTGCCTCCTTGCTCATTGTGGAGGTGTTCAGGTCCCTACATGTGTGTTCAGAAAAGAAAAACTCAAGACATTTAATGTCCTACAGGAGACTTATTTGGTTTCTTTAGCTTCAGTGTGTGTTTCCCAGCGTGGCCAAAAAATAGCTAAAAGTCTGATTGTGCCTCAATGTTTCTCTAAACTCATTCTGCTAGATGTCCATTACACCACTTAGGGTCTATAATGCTATTATATTTGCACATGACACTACAGGGAAGATATTTTCATATATTCAGACTCTGTGATTTATATTACATTCCTGTATGAATGTAATGCATGCTGATGGTGCTGGACTTTAACACCCCAGATGTATAATAAAATTGTACCGTGGGTAAATTTACAAAAACAATCACAAAGCTTATCTGAGCATCGTATTGTCTCGTGAATGTTTGCTTTATGTACAATTACTTGATGCTTAACAATCATGTCAGCTTATTAACCTTTAAATGAAATTCTATGGTACATTGGCTGTTTTATTTTTAATCAGAAATATTTGCCCGAGCATGTCTAACACTCAGTGAATTTTTTTTTTTTTTTTTTTTTACACGTCAGCTCCAACAGCATCAGTGAAACAACACTCCTCCGACTTCTCCACCCACTTCAGGTCAGTATCGATCATTTATCAGTTAGAAGTGTTTAGTTAATCACTACAGAAAGGAAAGGACTATCCATTTTGGCAGTGCGCCTACCAAAACATCCCCTCTCTCCAAGCGCACACCAGTCTCCGGGCCGCACCACAGCGAGACATCTGACCGGGACAATGGAGCTCGTTCAGCGCTGAGATAAAGCCACTCTGTGCTTGTGGCAGGTTGAGCATGATGCACCGTCTGTTCACACTGAGCATGTGATGCCCAGCGGTGCTATAATTACCCCGACTGACCCATCCACACATCTAACACCAACTGAGATCATCACCATCATCCTTCAGCTTATCCTGAACAAAACCGCTCCAAGATGAGAGCCGCTGGTCCTGTGCTTCTGTTAGTGGCGCTCGCCGGATGCCAAAGTGGTAAGAGACTCACTGACTCACATTATCTGTGCAGCTTAATTCATGATTAATAAGATTATGTGAATAGAAAATAAACGTAATTAATTTAGTATATAAATGATTCAAGTTTGTTTGTTTTTTGGCATGTCCATAAAGAAAGCTCTGAGCTTCTATGTATGATGAAATGTTTGTGCTTAGTTACAACCTCCTAAAAAGACACAGTGCAAAAAAAAGTAAACTCTCACTCAAAATAAACAAACAAACAAACAAACAAAAACATTTGGAAGTTGTGCTGCGGTACAAAAAATAATCATGACATCAGTTGAAGTCACTGTTTAACTCTAACAGCAACTTTCCAATGATTATAATTGTTTGTTTATTTGTTGGTTTGTTTACCAATTGATTGGCACATTTAATGTTGTGGAATGTTGATCATTTGAATTAAATCAGCTATAAACGGTCATCTCCCTGTTCTCTCTCTCTCTCTCTCTCTCTCTCTCTCTCTCTCTCTCTCTCTCTCTCTCTCTCTCTCTCTCTCTCTCTCTTTCTCTCTCTAAAGATACAGCTTTATTGACATTGGAGACTTAAATGCATAAATAAATAAAAAGTAAAACATAAAACATAAACATTAAGAAAAAACTTCACCACATTTTTTTTATTATAAGAGTATGTGAAGCATCCACCATCCATCATCCACCATCCATCCTATGTGAGTCCTTACTATGGACACAATAACTTACGTGATTTGCATCTATACTATTTAATTTCATTTAATTTCAAATTGAAATTAATTTGCACGTCATCGTCTCCAGTTTATGATACACTTCCATCTTAGGAGGCCATAATGAGACCTAAATTATGGTTTAGGTATCGATGGCAATTATATCCTCCACTATGGGGGAAAACTTTTCCTGATATGTTTTTAGGCAGTTAAGAATTCTTTGTTTCCAAAATGGTTCTTTCCGAGTTTTATTACTTATTATCTACATCAGCCTCAATGATGAGGAAGAAAACCTCAGACATCTTTATGTTCTGCATTTGAGTTATAAAACATCAAAAATTCCCCAAAACATTTCTTTAAATTAAAAATTGAGTTGTATAAATATATGTGTAGTAGATTTACTTCCATTTAACTGTTTTGATGTATTCTTTTGCTAGCTGGGATTGTTATAGCTCAGTGGTTAAGGTGTTGGATGGTCGGAAGGTCATAGGTTTGAATCCCAGGTCCACCAAGCTGCCACTGTTGGTCCCCTGAACAAGGAAGGCCCTTAACCCTCAATTGCTCAGTTGTAAAAATTGAAATGAAAATGTAAGTCGCCCTGCATAAGGGTGTCTGCTAAATGCCATAAATGAAATGTAAGGTAATGTAGTTGGGGTTCCTTCACTGGAAGTGGTCCATGAATGTTGTCATGGTGCAGGTTATCAGGTTTTTACCTTTTTTTTTGTAGTGTTTTCTGCGTCCCTTGAAGTTGGTTCGAAGGAGGATGCATCCGATGATAGAGGTAATAGGGTTTCATAAATAAATAAATAAATAAATAAATAAATACCCTGCTCCTTTTTATTGCTATAGATTTAAATCTAATGATGAGCTGATGAACACTATTAATTTCTCTTATTAATCTTATTATTTTTAATCAGTAGAGATTAGTGAGCTGCAGATATCAGGTATGTAACAGTCGTGAATATCTTTTTCTTGCACACTACACATGTTCATGAGACAATAATAATAATCTATATAAACTAACACACCACACATCTCATTGCTAGAAATTTCTACTGTTTGTGTGTTCTGTCACTTCAATCAGGCGACGAATTGAATTGAGCTTCATGACTCACTGAGAAACTAAAACTGTTACCTGTTTTCTTCCAGAGGAGACTGAAGCTAAAGCAGAATCTAGAGGTGATTAATTAGAATGTTTTGATTTTAATATGTTCTTCTTTTGTCACTGATAAACGGGATCTGGAAAAAAAGATCTCCCCAAAGTATGGAAGCTTTTGAGATGCTCTGTATAATGCTGTTGTGATGATATTCACTTATTTAAATATTTCATTATTGGCTTGTAGACAACATAATGGTGTTTGACTGCTATGGAGGTGAGTTACACTCTTTACCACTTTAACTGATTATAATAATGTAAATCAGGGTATAATTATTGTCTTATTACATTTAATTCACTAAATATATAAGACAATAGATGATGCTATACACAACAAGAAAGAGTATTTATTTATTTATTTGTTTGTTTATTTATTTATTTAAACAGAGGCTACAAGAGAACAAGCTGAGGAGAAGTTTAACCCCACCACCTCTTCTTCATCAAGTGAAGGTTAGACAGTGTGCAGTAAAAACTCACTCACAGCCACAAGATGGCGCTGAAAGCTCTGTTTTCTTGGCAGTGAATTTATTTGGGATGTCACACTTCATACTAGTGGTTAACGGTTCATATAATATTATACATTTCATGTAAATTTTTTTTTATTATTATTTTTTTTAATCATCTGTTTTTTTCTGCCTTTACCTTTAAATTGTATCATTTGTTATGGTTTCATCTATGATATGTTGAACCCCACTGTTTGAAGAAGGGTTCAAACTGAGCAAGGTTAAGAGATTGGGTGACTTTTCAAAATTTCTATAATGACCTGTGCTGAATTTAATTTTGTACAGAAATGACACGAGACACAGAGACTATGAGTACAAAAGAGGAGAAGACTGAAGGTAAGACATCTTAATAGTCTTACCATATATTGTATTTAAGAATATTATCATCATGGACCCTCTGAAATATCTTTTCAAAATACCAATATTTTAAACCCTGTTTGCTTTGATATGTAAGATGGTGCTTTTTTCCCCTAATTTTAATTTTATTAGCAATAGAATATTTGTGAAGGAAATTACATCTTATTTAATTAATGTATGTCTCACTCATTAAAACCCTTGATTTGCCATTATTAGATGCCATTATTAGATTTGGTCAGCATTTTCTAAATGGCTTTTTATGGGTTGTCATTAAGTTTAATTATTTTATTTTAAATGAGTAAAAAAGCAGAAAAATATTCAACAATCATTGATTGTTATCTATAAAAAAAAGAGAATCTGGTTCTCCATAATGGTTTCCATTATGGTCCAGTATTCAGTATACTGTGACATTTTCATGTACTGTAAATCTAACTGACTGAAAGAACACGAGGCTCAAATGTCTGGAAAATAATTTTTTTGACAAACTGAAGTTTATCCTTAGAGAAAAATGCAAACATCCGACACCAAACATTCCATTGCTCACTTTTTTAAATTCTTAAATAAGGAGAGAATTTGTAGTTTAAGTGAATTTGTAGATTAAAGTGGACTATATAGTTAATATCAGTCAGAATGTTTGTCATGGGGAAAGTGTGTTATCTGTGTGTACTGTGAATGTAACCATGTCGTCTGATTAGCAGATGAAGGAGCTGAAGCGAGAGTAGAAGTGCAAACACAGAGTCTGGGTAAGCAACCTGTTTTATTTTGGGATGAAGGTTTTTGTTTGTATTAGAGTGTGTAAGTGATGTGAGAGATGTGTTACATACTAAAATCCTTGTTTAATTTCCTCAGACATGGCAGAAGAAGACAGTGACGATGCAGAAGGTGAGGGGACGATGTGTAGGAGCAAGAGAAATTTAAGATGAACCTGATTAAACATAGGGATTAGTACTGTAATTGATTCCTAGATGCATGTTTTATATACTGTATGTATATTTATATATATTTCACAAAACAACCTTATTCTGCTGTAATTATCTTCTGAGCTTTTTTTTAAACTGTTAACTGTTTCTGTTTTCAGAACGCTTTGACACTGACGTGCTTAAACGTGCAGGTACGTACAGGACAATAAAAATAATAACAGGCTAGAGATGGAAAGTTAAATGGCTTTTTCATATTACAGAAAGATAAAGGTAACATGAAATTTCACAAAACATAGTGAATTACTCTGGACTCTGACGCTGCTCTGTTCACTAGTCCTGGTTCAGCTTCAGTCTTCTGGTCCCTAAAAATGTCATGTTAGGATTTGATTTTTTTATGTAATGTCAAGGAATAAAATACTAGGGATGTGCTGTTAGAGAAATATAATAATAATAATAATAATAATAATAATAATAATAATAATAGTGACAGTGTGATGTGAAATCCCCAATATGAGGGACAAGAGAGTTACCGTTGCCACAACGAAGCTGATTAATTTCCTAAAACAGAACGGTCTGAAGTGTGTTATGATTTGGCAACAGTTAAACTCAATTTGAACCATTTATGGTGAAATTTAATGGTTTGAAATGTCAAAACTATTACAGCTGCTAAAAAACATGACGCTTATAAGACCGAATAAATGCTTATCATGTTACAAAAAAAACAAACATATTTATGCTTCACATATTTTAAATGATTTCTTTTAAATTAAATTTTACGTTATTTATATGCCACTGTTAACAATTGTTGCAAAGCAGCTTGGATGGATGGATAATGAGTAAGCCAGAGGTGATGAACACTCGGCTTCTTTACATTTAGTCTGATGGGAAAATTTTATTTTCTTGGCCAAACTGTTAGTTGAAACTATAGCGCCATACCACCACTTAAATAAAGGAAATGTATAATTGTGACAAAATAATAAAAAAAAAAAAATCAAAATACTTAAAGGACCTCTTATTTTAAACATCTGCACGTACAGTATAAAAAACAAAGTGTTACACCATGTGGGAGATTTTTATTTTGAGCACCCAGACAGTGCTTGTTTTCGGGCTCAGTGGTTTGGGTCGAGACTGCCGGAGAAGCTGTTTGGTGGTTTTTATAGGCCGCAGTGTCACAATGCAGTACTACAGTGAATGTGGGCCAGAAATCGAGGCCAGATCTCTCTCGCTCTCTCCCTCCCTCTCTCTGCCACAGCGACACCACACCACATGCCTTGATTTATATCTCCTGCATCGTTCTGCTTTATTTTGAGACCGAAGCGTTGCTGATGCATTGTTACGGAGTCAGTGAGGAGGAACAGTGTGAGCCAGGGTCTGATTCGAGGAACCAATCATATCTGACTGCTAATCATATCTGACTGTTAGCCTTAGGCTCACAGTACGAATCAAGTCTGAAGTCTGTATTCATCAGAAAATTTCTCCACAGCAGGTGAAGGAAACACAGCAGTGCAATAAGAGGAGCAGGTTCACACCTCCTGTACCTGCTGAAGAAACAGGAGGAACTTCTAATACTTAATAAAGAATAAGAACATAATTACAACCTCACTGTCTGCTCTCTGGTGTTTTTAATGCTGTTTAGTTGTTTAGACAAGAGCAAAATTACTGGAACTTAATATATATATATTTTTAAAAAGTTAATTACAAAATATGCTGTATTTATTTTTAAAATGTCTCCATTGCATCTTGGTGCAAGATCTTTATCCCAGTGTCCAATACGATTCATATAGCATACTATGAACTGAAGTATTAATATATATATTTTACTAAAGAAATCTAAAACTATTATCATTAAAAGTCATTTCTCAAGGTATAAAAGTTTAATTCCGAGCTCTTTTCCATCGAGTCACAGCTTTGCATAAGAATAAAATATATTAAATGTAGAATTAGTTAAACATTTGAACAGCATTTGAAGTATCAGCCCTAACAGCCATGCATTAAAATAAATCAAACCACAAGCCTAGATTAAGTCTAGGTTTTAATGATTAAAAAATGTGAGCAAATGTTTTCTATAAATTAGATTAATTCAGAGTATGAAGTGACAGAACCAGGTGACTAAAAGCCATTAAATATAGATTTTTTTTTATGCTGTTGTGAATATAAATGTCAGAGAAACACCCGCTAGTATTAATCTGCAATTAACTACATGCTCAATGTGCCTGTTAAAATCATTGATACAATAAAATAAACTACGAACTAATGTTTATAAATGGGTCCACATAAACTAAACAAACAAAACAAAAAAGGTTAATAAGGCAATGAGGCAAATTTCCCCCCAAAAAAAGTTTTATTTTCTCCCTCAAAAATCTTTCCACTCCCAAAGACAAATGATTATATGTTTACAATATACACACCAGTTTTTCTTTGGTACCTAAAAAAAATAAAAAATAAAATAAAATACAGAACAATATTAAGGCAACTACAGCAAATCTAAAGATCAAAATGCACAGCAGCAAAATCGCCACTCATTCACTAACTCAGGTTTTACAGCAGTTACTGCACGGCCATAATCAGTCCAACAGGGGGCGCAATGTAAAAATAAAAAAAAATAAAATAAATTTGCTTCAGCAGAATTCCTACACACTCCTGCTTTAGAGGAGATAAACAAAATGCCAGAGACCAATTCACAGCACGCTAATCCGGGTGTGTGGCGTGACTATTCCTTTTAAAAAGCAGCGTTTCATGTCTAAACCCTGCTCTGTGTATATACATAATACACACTAATTTACATGCTAGCATAGAACATCAAGCTTGTCTGGTTTCTACGGGTTTAACAGGCAAGCTAAAGCTTAGCGAGATTAGCATGTGATGCTAACAAGAAGCACTGCACTGCCTTATTCGATCAAGTTTTACAGGACAATGTTAAGCTTGTGTTTGCAGCATGAAGAAAGTTGTGTGTTGTATTTTTCCATGAGTGTTTACACACTGGTCCTGAAGCTACCGTCGCCAATTGTTAACCAAAATCATGCTAAAAGTAAACGTCCATTTTCCTTCTTTGCCTCGTTGCCGTAGTTATGACTAGTGATGGGGATGACAGTAACAAACATTTCAGAGCCTGCATTTTATTTCCCCCCCCCTCTCAGCAGCCAATCAGAACAAGCCTGATGATGTAAATAAATATAATTGGTTACAGAAAACAAGCTACAAAACTGAAAAGGCAGATTTAATCTTAGCTTTTAAATTATAAAAAATAAAAATAAAAGGGCAACACTTCGGTCAGTGACCGAAATCTATTGTGGTGTTTAGTGGCCGCGTATCCACTGAGCGATATTAGCGTATTTAAAATCTAAAGTTTTCTTAAGGAATTTCCTGCAACAATAACGGAGTAGAGATACAGCACGGGGAGATTAGTTAGTTAAGTGTATGTAGTTAAGAGCATCTTCCTTTGTACGTCAGGGTCATTGTGAAAGGCTGCTTCGTATCAGACAGGTTGTGCGAGAGGCCTCTGGTAGCATAGTTACACTTCATCAGCATTCAATAATAGCGCTGCATGGCAACACAACACAAAGCACGTAACCACCATATGGAGTCTGGAAACGTTTAGAGGACGTTCCGCTGATCCGAGTGTCACCAGTTGCAGAGGGCTTATAAAATGACGCAGCTCTGTTTCTGAAACAGAGCTTATATTTAATACACTTTAAAGCTAAATGGGCTTAAGATTCTAATTTACAAATCGATATTCGGCGGATTTGATCAAGAAACTGATCGTGACCTGTTAATTTATACCCTTTTTTGCTTGGCTCTGATTTCCATTTCAAGATAATCTGAAATGATCCAGCATCTTTTTTATTACCTAAAAAAAATAAGTTGATAAATGACTACTTAAAGTTGGGACGATATGTCAAAACCAAACCCATTACGATACCTAAAGTACCAATCTTGTAAGAATTCTGGCAAAACAGCCTTAAACAATCAAATCAATTCCAAAACAATTAAACACTTACAAAAGAAACAATTCCAACATCCAATCGGTTCATCTTTGCCTCGAGCTGCGTTTCGACAGTACAGACGACGGAATTTAGTGCAAGTCAGATATAAAGGTCATATTTCCAGCACTGTATTTTATTTCTAATGAAAAAATGGATCAGTGCATTTCTAGATCCAACATCAAAGAATCGATTCATAAAGCAGAAACACAGCAATAATGGGAGAGGTAAGAAAAAAAATAAAATAAAAAACACAAAACAGCTGATGCATTTTAGTTGCACTCCCAGATATGGAATCACTGTATGATAAATATTAGCAATGGAAGAGTCAAGACCTGCAGGAGTGCTTCTCAAATGCTCAGCAGATCATTATAAGGAATGGAAATAAAAAATAAAAATTCTAAACAGGTTGGTGACCTCGCTTATGTCTAAATACTGCTCTAGGCAGAGTGTTGTCTCAGTGAATCGTATGATTTAAGTGTAGACAGATGTGATGAGAAGTAGTAGAAAGCTAATACTGCACTGTAATTGTTCTCCCCACCCCACCCACCCTCCAACTTAAAAAAAACAAACAAACAAAAAAAGAAGAAGTTGAAGTTATATGTACATAATTACATTAAAAAATTATTCTGATCAATTATTTACAAAAGGAGTATGTATGTATGTATGTATGTATGTATAAATGGCAACAATTCATCCATTTAGAAAATGAAAAAGGAAAAAAAAATAACAAAATATTTTTTCCTGCTTCTTTAACAAGTGAAACCTGGTGCGCGTGTGCACACAGAACACAGATGAATTATCAACACGTGACGCAAGCTAAGAAACACAAACCCTAATTAAAAGAAAGAAAAAAAAACAACAATCTTGATAATTTAATCCCCAGTGCTGATAGACAGTGGAGCTTTAAGGGTAGTGAGGCAGTAAGAGACGGCAGAACAGCCAAATCTCTTGCGTTCTTAGCTGCGAACGGTAGAAGCTACATTATAGCAGGCTGTGAGGATTTAGAAAATGACATATATGAAGAGAGCCATGATGGCAGCGCTGATGAGACAAGAGATGGGCACGGTCACAAACCAGGCCAGGAAGATGTTGCGAAAAAGACGCCAATCCACGGCTTTCCGGGAACGCAGCCAACCCACAGCTACCACAGAACCAACCTAAGGAAGAGGGAGAGAGAGAAAATGGTTAGACAATTTCCACTGACATTTTATAAATCCATCCCCTCATTATCTTATAAAATCAATCCCTGTGACGTATTGTTAGTTCAAATGAAATCATCCAAACATTTCTAATGTTATAAGCTAATATCTAATTTCTCAAAGCTGAGAGACTATTTATATACTGAGACTTGATTGTTTTTCTTGTTGGGCTTCTTGTTCTTTAAATATATACTATATTATCGTTGGAACTGACTGTGTTAAATCTACAGTTTTAGTGACGTGACATACAGCTAAGTATGGTGACCCATAATCAGAATTCATTCTCTGCATTTAACCCATCCAAAGTGAACACACACACCGTGAACACACATCCAGAGCAGTGGGCAGCCATTTATGCTGCGGCACCGAGGAAGCTGTTTGGGGGGTGGGGGTGGGGGTGTTCGGTGCCTTGCTCAAGGGAACCTCAGTCGTGGTATTGCCAGCCCGAGACTTGAACCCACAACCTTAGGGTTAGGAGTCAAACTCTCTACCCATTAGGCCACGACTTGCCACATTTTTGCCATGTAGTTTTCCGGTTTAAGTGCTTGAGTTAAATCAAATTAATTTTTAAGCTCAGAAGTAAAAAGATGCCTCCACCACCACCATGACTAGTGCTTCCTTCTTTTCAGTAATTCATATGCCTGAAATCCCTTTAGAAGATGTTTCAAACAAGAGGGAAGTTATTGAAGAAAAACAACTTCAGACATCTGACCTTGCTATGATCTCGGCCTTTTACAATCAATTCCAAATCTACGTCGTTCATCTCCTGGTTGTAATTTAATAAACAATTCCTTACAAATCTTACAAACACTCAATGACTGGTTTACTTTAATGATCTAGATCAATAGCAACTGATATGCAAGGTATCCATCAAAAATAAATAAAATAAAAAAAAAAAAAAAGCACTCATCACATGCTATAATATATTAAGAACGGAGGTTAAAAAAGGACAGGTGCAACCTTATCACCCATGTGACAAATGGACTCAATGCATGCTGCTCCATGTTTACTTTATACCGTGTGACTAACTCATGCCTTTATTATACTCTGTAACAAGTTATTTGAATAAACCGGAATTAAAGCAAACATTAAATCATAAAAAGCAGCTTAGTCTGCTTTGGGATGTGTGCAAATATTTTTGAAAAATAGAAAGGATGTTGTATTAGTTATGAGCAAAGGTAAGGAAATGTACACAGCAAAAAGTGTTAAAAAAAAAAAAACAACTTCTACAGACAGCACTACCACAAGACCGATGGACTAACGTGTACACACACTTCCAGTGTGCACCCTGTAGTTATCCTCCTACACTGCAGTCTGGACTTCTCCACCCCATTCAAATGGACCTGTGCCATTGGCCTACTTTGCATCAGCTCATGTGTGAGTGTGAGTGTGTGTGTGTGTGTGACTCACCTTGCAGTGGGTAGTGGAGACGGGAAGACCGATGTTTGAGGCAATGACCACAGTGGCAGCTGAAGCCAGCTCGATGCTGAACCCACTGTAACAACAATAAAACTGTTCAGAACATGAACATTGGTGGAAAAATTTGCTACATGTGGAGACATTCACCACATTATCATGGTGGAGGATACAGAGGCGGGAAAATGGATCACTACTGAAAAGATGCTTCAGAAAAATAAGAAGTCATTCAGACTTAAATAATGAAGTAAATAATACCAAAAAGAGATTTAAAATAAACAATAATAGACAAATAATTATAAAAAAAAAATGGTGCATGAGGACGAAGACAATAGCACATTTAAAAAAAGAAAAAAAAAAAGAAAAATGACCAAGGCAAAAAAAATAAGGGATAAAAGAATTAAAAAAAAAAAAAATAAACAAAGAAAAAAGGAACAAGAAAGACAACAGCTAAAGTAAGAACAGCACTTAAAGAGAAGTGTATAAATCATCAACAATACACAGAAATGAGCGCACGCACACACGCGCGCACACACACACCTGGAGGGAGTGATAGGAGTGAGATCTTTGCCCATGGTCTGGATGACTCTGCGGCCCCAAACCCACAACCCAATGCAGATGCCCACTCCTCCATACAGCAGCAGCCAGAGAGGGGTAGGAGCAGTGGACTCCACTGAACCACTTTGATAAACCAACCACAGCGCCACCAATGGACCAATAGCATTACTGCAGGAGTGGGGGGGGGGGGGGAAGAGAGAGAGAGAGAGAGAGACGACAAATCAGATTTAAGTACATGATCCTGAAGGATCTCAAAAAAGTATGTTTACTGTCCTGAGGACACGATGCGACTGGTACACAATAAAAACTTTGTTTATGGCCAAAAATATGAGACGAGTATATATAAAACGAGTCACTCAATACTAAAGCATGCTGCTATACAACTTTTAAATCAGATTACCAGCTGTCTGTTTTACATTTAGATCAAAAGCTCATACCTGACGTCATTTCCACCGTGGGCGAAAGAGCCAAAACAAGCAGTAAGAATCTGCAGGAACTGGAACAAAATGGAAACTTCTGGTTTATCCGCCTCTGTCCTTTCCTCCTCCAGTGTGCTGCTGTTTCCTCCTTCTTCAGTCATCTCAGGGGTCACTTCTAAGTCTCCGATGCCATCTTCGGGAGCTCCGTTCTCAGCAACAGCATTGCAGTAGCTTGTGTAGCTGTCCATGCGGACCCTCTTGCGCTCTTGCACCTTGTCCTTATCTCCATCCTCACAGGCACGGAAATCCGAATCCCGGGGCTTGAACTCGCTGTGGAGGCCGATGATGGCCAAAGTATAGGAGGTGTAGCTGTTGTTGCGGCGGATGGGCCGGTCTCCACCCTCGCCCATGCAGTCGCCCACTTTGGCGAGGTGCAGCTTGTGCAGCAGGTCCTTGTAGAGACCCGAGTCTTTGTGGACAGTGTGGTACTGACTGTAGCCATTACTGGGGGCGTGGGTGGGGCCGTTGTTAAACTGAACGTGGGCTGATTTGGAAGCTGGTCAAAAATGGGAGAAAGAAAAAAAAAGGAGAGAGATATTTTTAAAAAAGTAGGTCTTTGTCAGCTTACATTTATAAAGCAAGATATTTTATTAATTTGTTTTCCCTTCATGTACTTTGATTACAGCCCTCTACTTTATGGTGGCAGACATGGGGCTGTTAAACAAGGCGTATTTTATTCCCTGTATGTCCAACACGTCCTCGGTTTCAAAACTCACCGCTCCCATTGCCGATTTCACCATCTTTCGGTTCAGCTTCGTCCGAGTCCCCGATGTCGAAGGTTACTCTACGTTCTTCACAAGGAGCTGCTGTTTGAGGAGTGCTGGAGGTCAGGGTAGATGTGTTCTCAGGAACTGGTTTGAGGATAGGACAATGTGCCTCTATATCCCTCTTCTCCATTAAGGGGCTCTCTGAGGGGCTAGAAGACTTGATTTCACCTACACACAGGAAAAATAAATAAGAGTGAAAGATTAAGACGCATTCCTAACCCCAAAACACGTCACTGCGTTTGCAACACACCCACGATAATGAAGCCTGTCTGCATGGAGTACAGTTCTCAAGTGCAGGATCACACAATCATGCACAGATGCCAAAAGGAACAGGGCCAAACATGAAATGCATCTAGATTTATTTCCATGAACCCTAACCTTAATGTTAACCCAAACACCCTCCATTACGTAGAAGGAAACTGGGCAACATGCCATACTTCTCCAATGTGTGTCAATTCCTTAGTATGAAGCATTTCAACATTTTTGTGTCATGTTTCAGTAAATTACATTACTATAATACTCCTTGTTAGACAGTAAAACTAAAGTGATTTTAAAAATACCCCCTGATCCTCTAATCCTGTTCTGGAATCTGTTCTCGAGTCTGTTTGCTTGTTGTCTTGTTCAACCAATTATCAAGGCCGGTCAAACAGGCTGACATGTACTCTAGTCCAACATCCAAGTGGCGCGTGATCATATGACACAGAAAACGTGCGATCAAATGGCTTAGACTTTGCCTACAAACGTAGAGCAAGAGTCTTAACAGGGTTAGTGTCCGTCACAAGAATGGCTATTCTAATCCTTTAGGCCAATTCCAATTACTGGATAACTCTGAAAATCACTGACCCAGTCTTCCTTCCTAAAGCAAAGGCGCTAAGGTATTCTGAGCTAATGTGACCGAAAGGGATCCGTCAGCAGTCTGTTACTCACATTATTGCATGCTAAATAATTCAAATCAATTGAGGTATTTACGAGACATTATTGGGATCACTTTAATCATATACCTAAGATGTAGTATTCACAACAACATGGCAATATTTGGCACAAGTAGGACAAAAAATGTCTGAGAAGACGATTCACGCAATTTCTAAAATGATATAATTAACTAAGAAAATGAAAATGTTTAAAAAGTAGCCCACAGTGCTTCTAAATGCTGCCTGACCCTTAATTACCTTCTAGTTAAAAAAAAATTGCCTGCCATTTGTTTGGGTATTGTGTGGGCTGAAATAATGAAGGCCTTGTACTCTAATTAAAAGCAAACTACAACAAAACACCCAGACGTATATAAAACAAACTGCAGAGAAATAAATAGAAGCGTCACTCACGTTTGATCTTCCTCTTGAGGTAGGGGCAAACAATAAACCAGACGAGGAGTGCAGTGAAGATGCCAAATCCGATTGAGATGAGGAGGATTCCCCACCAGGGCAGTTGATCAAATCCCAGCACTGCAGATCCATCAAGAGACAGAAGGGACAGAGAAGGGGGCAAAGGGGAAATGGAGAGAGAGATACAAAGGTGGTTTTGAGACAAAAGGGCAATGTGCTCTACCAAAACTGAATTACATAAAATGTAAGTAGTTTTTGGACTGGGACAAGCATAAAAAAGGGTCGGGTAGGGTAAATAAAGGACAAAGGACAGGGACTTGGGAATCATACGACACCTATGGAGTTATTTAAATATATTAAAAAAAAAAAAAAAAAAAAAAAAAGACAGTTAAAGCTAGGTAGCAAGTTCAGATTACTGTAAAAGCCACCAGCGTCATCTGCAACCAGGTGACAAATGTAGCAGTTAGGTATGAAGTGCAAGATGGCAAAATGAGAACAGCAGCAAAATGCTGCTGTGGCACATCATCTCACAAACAATGTATTGATAGAAAGGGCTTTTGCAGGGTTACAGATCACTGTACCGCACCATGGACATCTTGTTCAGGATCATCGTCCACAAATCTACACACCATACTTAGGTGTGTACAATGCATTGGAAGTACAATGAATTAAAAAGGCAAGGGCACAGGTATGGGAGACGTCAAATGGATCCAACAGTGAAGCATTCATTACGAGTACATGAAAAAAAATATATAATAATTTATAATAAAAAAAATTATTTAATTTTTGGGAAATATTTCTCCAATTTTTGTGCCAAGACTGCAGAACATAAATGTGACCAGCATACTGAGAAGACAAATGCTGGCACAGGAGGATAGACTCTGCAATGGGTGGACCAAAAACACAAGTCAGCATAGTGGTGGTTCCAAAAAAAAAAAAAAAGTGGGAGGGGAGGGATAGAGATAAACGTGTGTGGAAATGTTCTAGATGAGACCGGTTGTAGCGAGCCTGGTGGCTCTCCACCTCCGGCTCTGACTCACGTGCTCCTGCAGCACGCTTTTGCGACGTGCTCCACTTACACTAGGCAAAGAGAAAGGACAGAGTGTTTTTTTTTTTTTTTAGGGTAAAGGTAGAATGGCTCTCTTTCACAGCCAGGCGTGCCTCATGGAAAAGATTTAACAAGTGTCCGAAAACAGTGGGAGGAGATCAGGATGGCATCATCTGACCAAAACTAAATATTATAAGCTAAAAATTTGAGTCCTTGGGAATTAAAAATCTGTTGTTTTTTTTTGAGTCAGTGGGGACTCGTTTAGAGATTGTTAGGAAAAGAAAGGAGGGGGGGGGGGATATATGAATTTAGATAAGTACATCCCCTGTGGTTTCAGTTTAAAAAAATAAACAAAGAAAAAGAAAGAAAGGTATGTACTGTTCATCACGTGAGAAAGTGCCATTACAAAAAGAGACGACACTGCAGCACAAACACGCTGCAGGATAAACAAAGAGAAAATGTGTGCAGCTCAACTTAAATACCGCTTGCACAATCTATAAACCCAGCTAAACCATGGCTTCAGTAAACAATAATAAGAGTTGTTTTCAGAGTCGACGGAGCGCCATTCTTTATTGCCACGACTGTCTGATGACTATTTATGATCCAGCTGGAAAAAAGGAGTGGTCATTTTAGCTTTGTGGGAAAGTATAAGCTCATATAACGTGTTTGTTGTGTTCACTACAGGAGTCGTATTTACTACTAAAAGTCGTGTGTGAACGTGTGGAGAAAAAATAAAAAGATAAGCAAGTCTTATCTAGAAGTCTATTAAATAGAGGTATTTCTCCACGAGCTTATCAACAGGAAATCGTAAATCGGATCACAACCGTGGATTTATATTAAATCAGGAGTTATATTCCAGCAGAAGCAAAGGTTTCAAAGTCAGTCATTGTTTTATGTCCAATTTACATTCATGACTTGTTTATAAACCATTATTACTGGCACGGTAAAGACATGAAACCCAACAGGACTGATTTTTTTTTTAATAAACAAGCCTGACAGCCCAGGGATTTGGAATGAAGTGATGGATTATATAATGAAATTATTTAAATATATTGCACTTTAAAGCATTTTATAACCAGTATTTGTCAGAATTGTCATTCACAGTGTTACACACATTAAATACCGCTTGGTTGATACTTTATCTGGTATGATCTTATAATTGCCTTGCCAAGTCATTTATAACACGGTCACCAGATCAGACCTAAAGTGACAAACTAACCATTCTAACCGAACAGGAGGTCAGTCACCCATTTTCTGTTTACTTTACAGCCCCAGGTCACGCTGCTGATTCTAGCTATGGGGAAGATAAAAAGCTAAGCGTTTTTGTTTTTAAAATCATAAAAAGAGTGTGCCACTAATGTCGAGGTGAAATCTAAGAAGATTCGCCTTGCTGTTATGCAAAAGTGAACAAGCAAACAGGTTCTGTCTGGCTGCGAGTGAGCCATGCTACTATATTCATGTGGGGCACAAATAACAAGCTAAAGAGCTAAGTGAGCCATCCAGGCTTCATTCATGCTACTCTAAAGGATCAGTTACAATTTAGCATAACAAAAGAAAGGACGGTGTGCTGGGGAGAACGTTCCACACAGAACTACCGCTGTTGTAGCTGGGCATGCTGATAAAGCGGAGAGGGTTATATCTGTTAGGATTCTCATCAATTTACCAACAGCAGCAATGCCATTCCGAGCAGGGGCTTTATGAGTTTTTAAAAAGAAGCAAGAGCTGGGCGGGATGTGTTGAGAAATGAGACTTCATACCACAGAGAGGAAGTGCTTTCTCTTTACTGGACTGCATTTTTATAGGTTTTAACTAGATAACCACTTCAAACTAACCAACAGAACTGAAATGACGACTCACGGCATGCGGCAGTGTTCATAATAAGCTGCTGCGCCCCTAATGTTTTTTTGCGCAACCATGTTATTTGCATTAAGCTCCCAGAACATTCCTCACTCCCAAGCCTGCAGGGCTTCAGCACAACGTATTCGAGTGGTGGGAATGATTGTAGTGCTTTTTAAGTCTTGGCAGGTGAGGAGAGATTTGTAACCCTTCAGAAAATTTAAGTGTAGATTTCTCATGTGATCAGGGTATTAAAATTCAATGACAAGCCTAGAGAAGTCACAGCAGCTGTTTAACACCTAAAGGAATCAGGTGTGTGTCCTCCCCCTCCCCCCCAATCTATTTGCTGCTTTGATATTTCTGCTTCATGGAATTTGATCATTTAAAAAAAAAGGGGACTAAACTATGAGTGCAGGGAAGCAGATGTCCTTTAGTACAGTTGGGCCAGAAAGATGAAAATGTTCCAGCCCTCCCGGTGTGAGAAAATTGATGACAACATTCGAGAAAAATATGGCTGAAGCCAAGAAATATGTGCCTTGAGGGCATTTAATCATGAAGGAAGATCTACTGATCCTGAAGCTAATTCAGGAGCAGATAATACGATGAAGTCAGCAGAGTGCAGCCAAAGCTCATGGGCTAATCCTCGCATTAATCTGGTTCCATTACCGGAGACTACACAGGCCAACACCAGAGCAGGAGATTTTGTCCAAAAGTGCACAAGTGTGTGTGTGCGTGTGTGTGTGTCAGTGAGGGAGGTAGAATGACTTCGATTAAAACTGGTCTCATAACCCTGTCTAGTTAAAATTTAATGAGATTCAGGTTTGAATATCAAAGATCACAAAGCTAGAGGAAATCTAAACTCTATTTAGAACATGAATTACAAAAGCTAATCATTTAAGTGGATCAAATATTAGGCGGTCATATGGTCAGAGATACAAGACACTGACCATGTGGAAATACACTTTTTTCCATAAATTCAAGTATGAATCATTTCTTTTTCTAGACGTTAAGCTAAATGTTAAAAATAAATAAATTGGTTTAAACAGATAAAAATAAGTTTTTGCTCAAAAATTAATCAATCATGTTTTAGGAGTACTCTCTAATCCAAAACAATCAGCCTGCACAACAAATTAAAGTGTGTGTAGACAAGCCTAGTGTTCATAGAGCTTCCGTCGATTAGTAATTTTAATGCACTGCACTAATAGTGTTGCGTGTTGTGTCAGGCCTTTTTTTTTTTTTTAAAGAAACGGCTTAATCATAGAGATGGAAGTGACAGGAGGAGAACACTCACTCGGTGCGCCTGTAAACATGATGGAGAACAGATTGATTCCCATAGTGACAGCGTAGAAGACAGGCAATGCCCTGAGTCCGTTGGGAACCGGATCCTTCTACAAGCACAAAAACGACGATAGAAAATATACTCAATGGTAATACAAAGCACAGATATTATATCTACAATCACAGACTGGCTTCAGCTGCAACCATGACCGATTAGATAGATAGATAGATAGATAGATAGATAGATAGATAGATAGATAGATAGATAGATAGATAGATAGATAGATAGATAGATAGATAGATAGATAGATAGATAGATAGATAGATAGATAGATAGATAGATAGATAGATAGATAGATAGATAGATAGATAGATAGATAGATAGATAGATAGATAGATAGATAGATAGATAGATAGATAGATAGAGGTTCCATGCTGTCTTTCTAGAATATCCTCATTGTAGCGCCTAGGCCATTATGCTTATACAACCTTTGCCATGACTCAGAGAGCGAGCAGCCAGAGGTTTCTCCTGCTTACCTTTTTCAAGATAAACATGCGGACAAAGTAGAAGAGAACAGCTGATGTGAAGCCAGAGAGGAGCGGAGAGAGGAACCAAGACGCAACTGAAGGAGGAGGGAGTAATAAAAAAACAAACAGCGTATGAATATAGGGCAGAACAGTCAATCAAGTGCAATTCTGACACATCAAACCCAAAAAAAAAAAAAAAAAAAAAAAAAAAAAAACTCACTTTGAATGAAAGTTTAAGGGCATAAATAATGAATATTAATCAGCCTGCACAATCCTTTTAAAAGACAAAACTATTAGTCTAAAATTAGTCTTTTTTTAATATATAAAAACTTCAGATACGAATCAAAAATACAAAATCAAAAATGTATAAAACCAAAAATTAATTTAAACAGACTCACCAATTCGCAGAAGCTCAAACCATCTGACTCCCTGTACGCCTTTTGCCACCAGGGAGTAGCCGATAGTTGCTCCTACGATGCAATGTGTACCAGAAATGGGCAATTTGAGAAACGAAGCCATCAACTGCCAAACAGCAGAGCCTGGAGATTTAAAGAAAAATATCATTCCATTAAAAGGAATCATTAACAAGTATAGGAGATTTTTGCTCAGAAGATATCAACTTGAATAATGTAGGCCACTTACCAACCATAGCGCTGACCGAGCCGGCCATGAGAACGTGCTCATTTCCGGCGTACATGTTCACGTCAATGATCCCTTTGCGTATTGTCTCGCTGACTTTGGCTCCCAGAAGCACTGACCCAAGGGTCTCGAACACGGTAGCAAGGATGCATGCGACTTTCAGGGTGACCACGCCAGAGCCCACAGCGGTACCAAATGAGTTGGCGACGTCGTTAGCACCCACGGAAAAGGCCAGAATGAAGGCGATGATGAATCCGACAATCAGGAGCCACAGGTAGTCAGTCAATGGGCCCGTGGTGGCTAGCACCACAGTGCTCATCAGCGTTACTGCAGCTAAAGTTGTTGAAACCATTTTGTGCAATAGCTTTTTTAAATTATTCTTCTTCTCTTTCAAGTTTTAAATAGCGTCACAATCTTAAAGGGTTAAAAAAACCTTAATAGCCCTTAATTTAAGCAGCACACTAGAATTGTTTAAATAACTGAGGTACTATTGTTTCTAAATATTTGTTTTCTTTCTGAAATTCCCCAAACCTACCTACCTTCACCCTCTGCTAAAACAGCAATTTAGAGCAAATCCAGACACTAGTGAGAGAATCTGCACTGCTGTAAGTTGTAAACTGGTGTATAATGCTGAGGGAGAGGGTGGAGTAAGGGGGCTATTGCTATCCTCTGAATATACTAGCACTACTACAATGCGTTTTAGTTTGGCCAATTAGGCAGACGGAGCGGACATCCATTGTGCAACAGACAGGATGGATGAATGGAAGCTCATTCCTAAAAAGGAAAAAAAAAGAGAGAAAAAAGAAAGAAAAAAAAACAGGGAAGGTTTCCCAAGATTACATAATTTACAGACAAAGCACATGCACATTACTACTACTACTACATTGAGGCATCAGTGTCATATGTGCTTGAAAAACATGATAGAAATCATATGTAGGCATTTATTATCATTTAAGGAACTTAACCGCCTTCCTCTGCTCATAATCAAGACTTCAATAGGTTTTGAAAAATGCTACACGACAATATCATGGAATACAGTTTTACTATTCTATCGTTTTAACATACCAGTATTCTACTTCCTCATCACAAAGAAAAACAAGCTCTACACAATAATTCCATGGAAACAAACGTTCACTTTTAACATTCCTCAGCTGTGTTCAGGTTTACAGTGTTACTGTAATATCGTATACACTTGACTTAAACTATCCTGTACTCCTAAATGCTGTTAAGATACACGGCGACTGGGTTTTCACCCCATGGTTGTGTTCTGCAGATAATTTTACAAGGTGGCTATCTTCTTAAGTAAAACATTTGACAATTTTAAAGGCAAGTTAAATTTCCTGCTTACACAAGGGAGAAAAAGCAATAAATAAAACAACTATATAAATATATAAATAAATAAAATACACAAATACATAAGTAAATACTGCCCAGATATCAAGCCCAAAACTATTTGCTGTTCTATATTTACAAAACAGCAGCATTACCAAACCAGAACAAGGGTACACAAACAAACAAAAAATAATGACTGACCCTACTGACTTAAAACATACATTAGTTTCATTGTAATGCTCTTTGTTGCGGTACACGTAACATCTTATATTTGTGCTGTTTGAATCACACTGACTGATGCACTAAATACGTAACAGGAAAAATATTATAGTTATCAACCACAATTCATCCTTGCCGGTTGTTATCTAACAAATGTATGATTCATTACAGCTTACACTGTAATATAAAAGTTTCATCAAATTTTATATGTACATACAGGCTTGCTAGCCATCGCCTAACTATTTTAGGATGTGCTGAATTTCTCTCCCCCACCCAATGGTAAAACTGATGAGAGGTCAAGCATTCAAAGCCTCAGCCCAACATAACTGGTCAAAAAAGAAGCAAATGGCAGCTCAGATTTCAAACTGCATGTCCAAGAGTGCTGCAACAAATTTCAATCTCTACAAATAACTTGAACTAAACAAGTGAATAGAGAAAAATGCAAAGGCCAATAGAAAAAAACTTCTACACAAGGTAGCTAGGACACAGAGTTAACTGTAATAACCATTTAACGCCCACTCGAGCTTATTGCGACACAACTCAACAATAAAACATTTCATTCCTGTCTCGTCCAGTCCAACTGCTGGATATTTTAAAAACAGTTTTTTTTCTGAATCCAGCCATAACAGACACCATGCAGACTAAGCAAGGACTTAGAAACACATGGCAAACATGCGTCATAACCACAGCAGACCCTAAGTAAAGTCTCTGGTTTGGTCTGGAACACGCAGGTAGCATCCGTGTGGGAGGTGACTGGGTGTCGCCATATTCATAAGGAGAAAAGAACTTTCCACAACACCTGGAGTTCTCGCCATGTGTTGCCTCTATGTTTAGAATAAACCTATAAATGTTCATCCTGTAGTTATCCTGGTGCAAGGTTAACTTTTTCATAAGGCTAACAGATAAGGGATTGGGTTTAAAATGGCCAGAAATCTGTCTAGAGAACGTATTTATAGATGATACTGAGCTGTTTTAACCCCCTGTCCTTCATCTGTTGGTTGAAATTAAGCACATTTTAAATCACAAACATACAAGGTTTTTTTTTTTGTTTTGTTTTTTTTTGGGGGGGGGGGGTAAACAACAACAACAAAAAAGCCCTACATCCTAAAATACAATCGTACACAAATTACTAGAAATTTGCATTCTTAGAGATTACACCATCACTTTAGAATTTAGGGTAAAGACTAAAAACACATATCACTACATTACACAATCAGGGTGGAGTTGGTCGCATTACTATAGTCTATATCAAGGATAAACGCCGCAGCTCAATATTGGCAAACAGCCATGTCCTCTTGTTCACTTCCCCTTAATGCAAGCTAGTCGGCTAATGCAGCTGACGTAACCAACCCCACCCCCTGTTTTAATTCACTTTTATGTCTTCAACTGATAACATTTCAGATATTTTTCCACTTACATTGGTTAGGAAAGCATAGAACAAAACACATATCAGCGTGTCGGCACTCGATAATCCAGATTAGCCGTTAACTCGCAAGCTAACTGCGGCTAATTTACGGAGCACGAGACCGGCTCAATGTTAATCCCATTCTTTTAATCGCGGCCAGTTTGTTTTGTAAACTTATCGTATTTCCGTTTACCCCTGTACTATGAAGTAACTTGTAACCTTATTACACTAATATGAACACAGTTTTAACAATGTGAACTTCGTGTTCAGCACGTTATCTTAAAACGCACAATGACTTGGTGATGGGAATTCCAGCCCCTTCTATTGAATCAGATCAATCGACTCACTTTACCAGAAAATTCTTAACATACTTTAATCCAAGATTTCATCGGCACGTTCTTCAGCAGCCTTTACAGTTACCAGATTATCGTAGGTTTTTGTACAAGAAATATAACGGGATATGATTCTATCGTTTTTGTTTACAATAAACATTATAAAAATAATAAAAAGACGTGGATGTACGGAGGAGAGTCGACTCAAAGTGCCGACTCGATCGTGACTACACGTTAGAACAATGAATTGCTAGTTCAGACCTCAACGTTAATACGTCGCTTTTTGGTAGGAATTATAAACACTATTGTCTAGTGAGAAATCGCACTGGTTAATAAAAAAACGTCATATTTGACTAGTTAAAAAAAATCGATCTTGTTGTTATTTCATAAGACACGACCGGCAAGATTCACTTTCTACACGTGACATTGACAACCGCTAAAAAAAATAAACAATATCCAAATCAAAAACAGACAGTCGGACCTTAAAATACACCGTCGCGCCAAATTTCCTTAAATAAATAAAACCAGATTAACATCGTGTAAATGAACCAAGACACGTTTCCTATATAAATCAGGCGCGTTTAGCCAGTTAGCGGTTAGCTTTAACTCGCGCCAAGAACAACCCATATAACATTCATTCAGTGTCACATATTAAACCCGAATACCATTTAAAGACAAGTAGACAAAAGAATACCGTACGGTGTTAAATAAAACAGAAGTTACCACGGTAAAATACTGATGATGAACGCGAGCTTCTCGTCTCTTCTTCCACCTCAGACAGCGCGCCCGATTAACGTTCAGGTGCGCGCGCGCTGTGGATTTCAAAATTAAAGACGTTAAATTTTAAAATTACACCAAATGAATTTAGCTTCAGTCGTATAAACAAAAGTGAAGGTTAAATATATAAAATAACGCTATGTCGCTTAATTACTTACAAACTGCTGAAAAGCTCTGAAAATATCCGATTTAGGAGGACGAGCGCTCAGCTGTGTTCTTATACGGTCTCTCTTCCACGCGCTTCACGAAGACGGAAGCCTTCTTTCCTTTGAGTGATGTGACGCAGAAGCCCTTAAACCACACCCACTTTCCATATATGGAATAAAAAAAAATCTGCACCCCACTGGACTAAACTGGTTCCAGGCTAACTAATGTCTGATATGTGCTTCTGGTCTATTTTTGTGTCTATTAATGCTTCCAGTTACTTTAAGTAATTGTCTTTAATTGTACGTTTTAAATACACAATGTATTTACATTAGTAATAGTTCTCACGAACCGACATAACTATCGACTTCTTCAATGTGTGTGATTATATATATATATATATATATATATATATATATGTATATATATATATATATACACAGTCTGTATATATATATATATATATGTATATATATATATATATATACACAGTCGTATGCAAAAGTTTAGGAACCCCTGACAATTTACATGATTTTCATTTATAAATATTTGGGTGTTTGGATCAGCAATTTAATTATCAAATAACTGAAGGACACAGTAATATTTCAGTAGTGAAATGAGGTTTATTGGATTAACAGAAAATGTGCATTATGCATCAAAACATAATTAGATAGGTGCATAAATTTGGGCACGCCAACAGAAAAATCAATAAAAATATTTTATTAAAAAAAATCAATATTTAGTAGAGCCTCCTTTAGCAGAAATAATAGCCTCTAGATGCTTCCTATAGCCTCTAGATGCTTCCTATAATGAGTGTCTGGATTCTGGATGAATGTATTTTGGACCATTCCTCCTTACAAAACATCTCCAGTTCAGTTGTTTTGGGTCGTTGTCTTGTTGAAATATCCAGGCCTGGCATAACTTCAACTTTGTGATTGATCCCTCAACATTATTCTCAAGAATCTGCTGATATTGAGTGGAATCCATGCGACCACCAACTTTATACCAGATTCCCAGTACTGGCGCTGGCCACATAGCCCCACATCATGATGGAACCTCCACCAAATTTTACTGTGGGTAGCAAGTGTTTTTCTTGGAATGCGGTGTTCTTTTGCCGCCATGCATAACGCCCCTTGTTATGACCAAATAACTCAATCTTTGTTTCATCACTCCACAGCACCTTATTCCAAAATGAAGCTGGCTCGTCCAAATGTGCGTTTGCTGTGCCCGTGGTCTTCCATTTCCTCACTATGTTCCTCACAGTGGACGCTGACAGCTTATATCTCTGCGATAACTTTTTGCAGCCTCCCCCTAAACCATAATGTTGAACAATCTTTGTTTTCAGGTCATTTGAGAGTTGTTGCCACTCTTCAGAGGAGAGTCAAGGAGAGCAACAACTTGCAATTGGCCACCTTAAATACCTTTTCTCATGATTGGAAGTTCAAGGCTTAATGAGCTCACCAAACCAATTGTGTGTTCCAATTAACCAGTGCTAAGTAGTTACAGGTATTCAAATCAACAAATTGCCCAAATTTATGCATCTGTCTAATTTCGTTTTGATGCATAATGCACATTTTCTGTTAATCCAATAAACTTTATTTCACTACTGAAATATTACTGTGTCCTTCAGTTATTTGATAGATCAAAATGAAATTGCTGATCTAAACACCCAAATATTTATAAGTGAATATCATGGATATTTTCTGGGGTTCCTAAACTTTTGCATATGACTGTATTTGTGTGTATGTACTGTACTGTGTGTGTGTGTGTGTGTGTGTGTGTGTGTGTGTGTGTGTATACAGTATGTGTGTGTGTGTGTGTGTGTGTGTGTGTGTGTGTGTGTGTGTGTGTGTGTGTGTGTGTATGTGTGTGTATGTATGTATGTGTGTGTATGTATGTATCTGTCTGTCTGTCTGTCCAATACGTTTCAAATCTAGCACAAGTGGAAAGTGATGTAATGCAATTTATTTTTATTTTTATTTATTTAATTTTAATTTTAATTCTATTACTTTTCACCACAAATTAGGGGAATTATTTTATCATGTATATAATTTTATATGTATGACACATTTTTTATTGAAATACTCAGAAATGCTTCAGAAATGCTAAGGAATAGTTATTAATGATTTTTCTTTCATCTACTTTTAATACTGTTAAACTCTAAACTGAGTCACGGGACAGTTGATCCTTCCTGTACCAGACATTTTCCCTGCCGGTCAGCCTTTCCATAAAGACAAGTTATTACATATTACATCAGCTGTTGTACTATTAACAATAGAAAAAAAGAAGCACTTTACGGAGGACCTCAGTGTCTCTGAGAAGAATGTTAAACAATAAACCAATTCACCGGATGGTCCCAGTCTAGTCTCCGGTCAGCCATGAGACACCAGACTTTGTCCGTCCCTTTTGGCCTTTTTGTCAGTGCACATGCTCTTACCACATTGGTTGGTCTGCTGAAACCTCGCCATCAGTTTCTCCATGCTAAAGCAAAAATAGCCCCAGACAGTACACATTCACAACTCTGAATAGCTTCAGACTACACAGTAGAATTTATAAGTAACACTCATAGTAAACACTTTCACTTACTTACAAACATAATTTCACAATAATGCATTTTTCAGTCTCAGTCTATGCCTCAAACTCATTACTGAACTACCATTATAAAAATTATCCAATTTATTTGGCACACAATTAAACCAATGTTTGTAAATTGTGGTTATTCAGCGGTCATTATGGTATAACTGCAATAGTTTCACCATAACTGTGTTTATTCTGTCTTCCCTCTAGTAAGCCCAACTGGAAGGGATGAAATGTGACAAAAAATGTACGAAATGAATACCTGTTTATGTGGAAATGGTGTAATGTGTGGCAGCCATGGTCATGTACTATAAAAATAAATAAATAAAAATTGCTTACTCCATATCACTCATATCACTGTTGATTCTGATTAGCCATAAAGTGTTGAAATACAGCAGCTCAGACCATAGTTCCTGCTACAATTTTACAGTGTAATACTGACATTCAAATTATTATTTCTAAAATTTTGAGGTTTCATTAATAAACTGTATTTTTGTTTTTTAAAAAACCTCAAGAGCAATCCATGGAGGAATAACAGAAAATAACAGGTGGTTCTTACTTTTATATAAAATATTTTCCCATATTATACTATTAATTTTAACAATACAGCTACATACAGTAGTGCTATTAATATAACAATTAAGTACCACAATATCATGATTGTATTATAGTTCAAAATGTAATAACCAGGATCATCATACAGTACCACAGTTAATCCATAGTAAACTACAGTGGATTTATTTCAAACCTACACAAAGTATCTAGTTTACTGTAACTATTGTTTACAATAGCTGAGGACTTAAACTGGGATTTAAGTCCTGCTTGAGCTTCTACTAATTTCATGGGAACTAACAATAAGGGATCAGAAAAATTCACTGTATGTGTTATTATCATTAATCTCATAACAATTTTAAGTCATCAGTACCAACTTTCAAGTACCCCTTTAAGATAGTAAAAATATTTTAGAAAATATTTAGGGAAAGAACATAAAGTGTATAATATGATGCAATAACAATGAGTATTTAAATTCCCACATACTATATAATTATACAGTATATAGTGCACTGCTGGTGTATTCTCAAATCTGATTGGTCAGAAACTGTTGATTCGTTTTCTATAACAGTTCAATTCAATTCAATTCAAGTTTATTTGTATAGCGCTTTTTACAATAGACATTGTCTCAAAGCAGCTTTACAGAACATAAACATGGAGCAGAAGGTAAACATAATTAATGATAAAGGAAATAACGAATAATCAAAGTAAAAGAATTGACAGAATAAAAAATTCTAGATTATTATTAGATATATATAGTTCACAATGTGTATGTATTTATCCCCCTATGAGCAAGTCTGGGTGACTCAGGCAGCAGTGGCAAGGAAAAACTCCCTAACAACAGCTCTGAAAGTAGTTCCAGCTCTATCTTTGATATTAATGGGAGTGTAACCTACATCATCGAACAAATCATAATAATAAAAATAGCTTTCTGTAAAGATATTTTTATTTAACATTTACGAAAGCCGTTTTAGGTGTCGGCTTTGTAACACTCATTGAGCTTCATTGACATGAATGTCATAGGAAAGTCTTCAGGTTTTTCTTCATAGGAAAGTCTTCAGGTTTTTTAGGAAATGTATTCAAGTTCAAGTGCGAGAAAATATAGAGAGTCTGGTGAGAGAACAAGATTTTATAGCTTGTATAATGTAAGTCATAAATTGATTGAAATAAACCACTGTATAAAAAGATGAAAAATGGCGATGCATGATACAATACATAGAAATAAAATAAATAGATTTTTAATATAAAAGGTAAAATATATATCTGAAGTAATTCCCTGCATGATATTTTCCAGAACTAGCCATGTTTCTTATTTATTTGTTTATTTGTTAGTCTTTGTCGCAGTATGTCATTGACATATATGTACATCTGGTGCTCAGGAATTTATTGATGTGTGAAATCTGTTTGTCATATGAGTTTTAATTGCATTTAAAATAATATTGGCAAAATATTACTGCTATTTTCCTCAATACACCCTTTCTTTCAATTACCTCTTGAAGTATTTAGTACCCCTACTCACATGTAAAGAAACACTCTGTTCTACATAACTTACATAAGCTGTTACATAAAGTTCTCAACACTGATATCATTTAAATGTCATTAAAACTTGGAATGGAGAAGTTTTTCATCTGGTTCTTTTTTTTTTTTTTTACCAGAGGTTTATTTTAAATAAAAACAGGATGTGGTTAATCAAGAAAAAAAAAAGAAAAAAAAAATGATTATTAACTCAGCAGTTAACAATTACCTGGGCTCACTGAGAACATTTTCCACTGAACTTTATAAAAGAAGTGTGTATTCACTCATAAGAATGATTATTAATTAACTCCATTCACAACATAATTTGTATTGGCATGGAATATCAAAGACGAACTAAAAGGGAGGATTCAGTTCTCTCGAATTCTCTCGAAATGTCTCAGTGAAGTTATCTAACACGTGGTGTGTGTGTGTGTGTGTGTGTGTGTGTGTGTGTGTGTGTGTGTGAGAGAGAGAGAGAGAGAGAGAGAGAGAGAGAGAGAGAGAGAGAGAGAGTATCACTGTGTCTGGTGTGTACAGTCCTCCTGTACTCTGTGATAAGCAGTACAAAATGTGCCAGAATATGTTCCCTGTATGCACCAGGTTGTACAGAGAAATTAACGATATAGTGAATGTGATTATTAGCTGATTACATACTAAGTCATATCTTGGAAGCACAGATGAACAGATTGATTGACTACTTTAATCAATTTCGATGCAACTTCAGTGTAAGATTAAATAAGTAGTTAAACATTCTAGACCAGATCTGAGAAAACACAAGTGTCCACATCCCATCACATGGGGCTGAGGTTCCTGCTATACTGAGACCCTAAATTCATGTCCACTTAAACAGAGTTGGAGAAGATACTTTTAGAAATGTTTACATTAGTAAAGTGAAAGGAGATATAACTCCGCCCCCTGGTGGTCAGTGTAAATTATAGCTTTGATGTTTACGGCTAATCCACAATCTGCCATCATACGTATTACATAACATTATATAAGGTGAGATTGTAATCCTTGACCTGCAGTTTACACGGTGCTACACTGGCAGAAGCAGGGATGTGTTATTTGTTAGCTACACCAGTGTAACACTAAAGCAGCAAATATGTCCTATACTTCAATGCCTCACTATTTTGGTGTCCCTGGTATGACCTTGAGCTTGACACACTGTCTATTTTGAATGTCACATATCATGGATTCTTGCTGTCGCCTTGCCCTTGGTTGGTTGTGATTCTGAATTGTACTATGTATGAATACTCAGAATCAGGTAGAACTTTATTGCCAAGTATGCTTGTGTATACAAGGAGTCTGTCTGTCTGTCTGTGTATTTGTGCCTGTCTGTGTATTTGTCTGTCTGTGTATGTGTCTGTCTATCTGTCTATCTCTCTGTCTGTCTGTCTATCTGTGTATCTGTCTGTCTGTCTGTATATTTGACCCTTTAACCTTCAAGTCAGTTGGAGTCCTTCCCCCTACATTTTATTGTTAATCTCAAACCTGTTTATTTGTTTAATTACATTGTTGTTAACGTTTTAAAATGTTGATATATATATAATTCCTTTCGATGACTTTAAACATCCTTAAAACTTATATAAACAAGGATAAATCAACATATAGAGGCTCAGATAAGCTCTGCACGCACTGTAAGCTAGACCAATCAGAATTGTTCGAACAACATATGGGCGGTACCGGAAAGTGCGTAGGAGGGGAAAAGTTGACGGACGCTCTCCTGGACCAATCAGAATCTTCATAACACCAAGAACGCATGACAATATGGACGCAGACGTGCGCTGTCCCTGAGAACATGAGGACGGCAGGAAGGGAGAGTTAGGATTAACAAGTAGGAAAAATTCTTTTGAGAAGTATTAATTACACGTACATTGTGCATTAACAAAACGTAAACGGCGTCTGAAAACTATTCTATTATTCTTATAATAATAATAATATCTGTAGGTTTCTTTAAAAGGCTTTTGTAGTGTTAAGAAGCTAGCTGGCTAGTTAGCTAATGTCAAACCGTTCCCTGTGTTTATTTCGGGTTTCTGGATGAATTCTGGATGAATAAGGACACTTGTGAATAATACAACTGTTATTTCATATGTAATTTAGTGTAGGTCACGACAGTAAGCTGTATATCCATGTGGACTGCGTGACATTGTGTGCTAGCTGCTTATCCTGCATGGGAACCTGTTCAAGCTTCGTGATCCCTGCTACACGTTAAAAAAAAGACCTCTTAAGTTGCACTTAGACACACACACACACACACACACACACACACACACAGACATGTTCAAGTCCTTTCAGCGTGCTCCCATGTGCAGCATGAGCTCTCGTCTGCATTGCACACCAGCTCTCAGACACAGCAGTGGAGCAGGACCTCACAAGTCTGGGGCTGCAGCATGGCTTGAGTCTCTCTTCACGTGGCTCCAGAAACCAGTAAGGGGCTATGGTGAGACCGTCTCTGGCAAAAAGAAGCGAGCAGGGCTTCTGTCTATCTTGGCTGACCACTGCAGCTTTGTGACTGGACAGAGGCTGAGGCGAGCATTACAGATCGCAGAGCTCTACTCGAACCTTTACTCGGAGAGGAGCAGGCAGACACTGGTGGGCAACATTTGGCGTGGACTGCAGAACAAGCAGGCCCCGACGGGCAAACTGCTGGCTGCCCTCGCAGGGGTTTTCATGTGGGAGGATGAGAAGATAAAAGACGATGAGATTAGAAGGTCAGTCTTAAAGTTATGTAAGTTTCACTGCTAAAGGAGATCACCAGCCTTGCTTCCTTCTTTTCTTCCTTCCCTTTCCCTCTTCTTTAAGTGTCCTATTTTTCTTTTTTCCTTCCTTTCTGTCATCTTTCCTTTTTTTTCCTTTTTGTTTTCCCCTTTTTCTCCACTCACTCTTTATCCCTCTATCCATTTTCATTTACATTTTGGGTCTTCTGTGAATCTTTGTTTCTCCCTTCTCTCGTTTCCTCCTCTGTTCCTTTCCTCTAATTTTGCCCTTCCTTTCCCTTATCCCTTTAGTCCATTCCTCCTCTTATTTTACTTCCCTTCCTCTTTTCTGATTTACCGATTTGGGATGCTGATGGGTGTGTGTGGGTGTGTTAGGTGTGCGTGGGAACTCCAGGCTCTGGATGATGTAAAGCAGCAGACCACCATGCGGAAGGCAAGTGTGCAGACTGAGGATGGCTGGGAGATTGTAATGGAGAAGAAGAGCTTTAAAGTGTGGAGGAGACCCTTTGAAGGAAGCCATTTGTTCGAGTATCGAGGTGAGCAGTAATAGTGAGCATGTCGCAGATAACACAATCAACTGATGCTGAACTCCAGACTGATGTTATCCTCATTACTTCTTTTGTTGTAGTATTTGGTTCCTACACCGATGTTACTCCAAGACAGTTCTTCAATGTTCAGGTGCTTATCTTTTTATTTAATAAAAGCACTTGATTATAAACTCATCACCTACTGGATATGATGTTCTGCTATTTTGTTTGTGGTTGTGACATTTGTATGTGTTCGTGTTGTCTTCAGCATCTGTGAGTTAGGTCTCTCATGCCTCTTTGTGTTTTCCACCACTATAGTTGGACACTGAATACAGGAAGAAGTGGGACGCACTGGTGATCAAATTGGAGGTGGTGGACCGGGACCTGGCCACGGGGTCAGAGGTCGTCCACTGGGCCACACATTTCCCTGTAAGCATGAAGCCTCTCTGTATGACACAATTTGTCATTTCAGCACAGTTTAAAAGAAGCTTAATTTTTTAATACTGTTTAACAGACATACGAACGATTAAGATGGTTACAGATATTGCCCCCCTGAACTCTATCCAAACGTTTCTATTTCCGAAACATTTCCAAAAGGACCTAGGATGAGTGAAATTTTTAATACGTTCTAGTACTCTTACATATTTTTTCTGCCTATTAGAGAATATTGCATCATACTTTTTTCCATTTCTTGTTGCATTTTATGTTGGCAAAAGATCCACAAAAGAGTAGCCTCTTATCATTTGTATTCTAAAACCTATGAGGAAGTAATGATTCCTTCAACAGCCTGTTTTTTTTCTCTCGAAGGGAGGGAAAAGCAATGTTTCTCTTAGACACACACAAACACACACATTCCTCTCACCTTTTGTAATGGTGTATTATGATGTGTGTGAATTTTACCTGCATTACAGTGCATTATGGGTATTCCAACCTATCATGGTATTCTTTATTGTTTTAAAGATACAGTAAATAACATACATTATAGTGACTCGACCGACTTGAAATGCTTTTCATTGTCTGCCTGGCACAGTATCCGATGTACTCACGAGATTATGTGTACGTGCGGCGCTACAAAGTGGACGTAGAGAACAACCTGATGGTCCTGGTGTCCAGGTAAGTGTTTTCACCCTGATTATATAAAGCGATGTTTCTTTCTGAAATAGCAGCTCTGTTGAGGGGTGTGTGTGTGTGTGTGTGTGTGTGTGTGTGTGTGTGTGTGTGTGTGTGTTTCAGAGCTGTGAAACATCCCGTAGTTCCTGAGATGCAAGAGTTTATCCGAGTTCACTCGTATCGCTCCAGGATGGTCATCCGACCCCACAAGTCCTTTGATGAGGTGAGAGAACTGTGTGTCTGTGTCTCTGTGTGTCTTTTTTTTTTTTTGAGAGTTTGTCCTGTGTCAATCCATTCTTTTCTCTGTTTATTTCTCCATCTATTCGTCTGTCCATTTGTCTGTCCTTATTTTATCTCTTTGTCTTCTTTTCCTGTATTCTTCTCTAACTTTCATCTCTACTTTTCTATGAATGTCTGTCTGTCTGTCCATCTTGGCTATTCATTGCTCTTTTGTGTCCATCTGTTTTTCTTTCTATATTTCTAATCTGAGTAATACGTTTGTCCATCCCTCCATCTAATCCATTTCATTGCCGTTTCTTCTTTCTGTTTTATGTCTGTTCATCAATCCATCTGTCTGCCAGTCCATAAATCTGCCTCAGTGTTGTCTGGTCTTGTCTGTATTCATATTTATTGCTCGTGAATCTTGTTTTATCTGTCCAGCCTTCTGTCTGACACAGGACCATACATACCTTAAATCTATATTTTATTTATACATCTATCTGTTTATTTGTTCTTCATCTATCTGTTTATTTGTTCTTCATTCATCTTTCTATGTATACACTGGTCTGTATCTCGCCTATCAGCTGATCTATATATTAATAGTTGCTCTGTTTCAGTCCGATGTTGTGTGATCTGTTTGAGAAATGTTTCCTCAGAATGGATTTGACTATCTGTTGACGTACAGCGATGATCCTCAGACGGTTTTCCCTCGTTACTGTCTGAGCTGGATGGTGTCTAGTGGTGAGTCTGTGTGTGCGGGTCTGTGTGTGCGGGTCTGTGTGTGCGGGTCTGTGTGTGCGGGTCTGTGTGTGCGGGTCTGTGTGTGCGGGTCTGTGTGTGCGGGTCTGTGTGTGCGAGTCTCTCTCTCTCACACACACAGAGTCTGTGTGTGTGTGAGAGAGAGAGAGAGAGTCTGTGTGTGTATATGTGTTTCATCTCTCTTTTCTCTGTTTCTGTGCTGCGTCTATGTTCAACGTTTGCTTTCCTTTTTCATTCTGTCTCAGGCATGCCTGATTTCCTGGAGAAGCTTCACATGGCTGCTCTCCGAGCGAAGAACCACGAGGTTGGCGTTCATGACTACGTGGGTGTGATGAAGCCGGTGCAGCAGCCCTCTCCGGAGAGGCTGGAGGAGGAACCGCACTCGACGGGATCCTCCCGTATTTACGCATGAGAGAAGTGTGCGAGTGGAGGGCGATTCATTAGACCTAAGAGACCTCGGGTTTGATTCAGTACAGGCACGGAAGAGATGAGCATCGAGACAGAGCCTGAGGAGGAAAAATGAGAGCGCGAGAGACTGAGAGCTTTTTCTCTTATTGTGAACCTGCAGTTAGCGAGTGAGAATCAGAGGCATGCTTCTGCTGCTACCGCTGCTGCCAACAACACTGTTTCTATTCTACACTTTGTGTGTGTGTGTGTGTGTGTGTGTGTGTGTGTGTGTGTGTCATTCACTATGTACACGTGGAATTATTTTGAGAGTCAGAACGGGAAAAATTGGCATGCACTCACTCAGCTGTCTATTTATTGCTCCTGGGAGTTTTACTTCCCCAAACTTCTTCTCAGGTAAAGAAAAGATAAATAAATAAACCAGAGAGGAGATGGGAGAGCGATATTTCTCTCTCTCTCTCTCTCTCTCTCTCTCTCTCTCTCTCTCTCTCTCTCTCTCTCTGCCAACAATCTCACCAAGCTAGCATAAAATATCCGTCCTATCGCGAGTTGTCAACACTTAACGTCGCTATAATGTACATGCTTAAAATATCCCAGTTCCTTTAATACAAGGTGTAGTGCCAATGCTTCTGAGCCTAGATAAAAGAATGTACGATAAACCTCAGTCGATACCACGCATAAGATTGAGTGCAAAAGTTTGTACACCTGTAGGACTTTTTTTTTTTTTTTATCGAGCCCTCGTGTATTATAGATAAGTTTCCTTCGTAGCAAAAATGATTTAAATGAGATCGTTTCAGATTACTATAGTGTCCATCTTTCTAATACGTGATATAACTCTCTCTAAACTCCATGGTGTTCCAGACGTCCTATACATAGGGAAAATGAACACTTAATGAACAGAACGTCTTCCATAGTTGCCTTTATGCCTTTTAATGCCTTTGATGACAGAGCAATGTGTGATGTTAGCTGGAAAAGTCACAGCACAATGATCACCGAAAAGAATAACACCAAATAACACCGTGATAAGAGTGCATCATGAGTTGGAGAGACAACTTTGTTTACAAAGAAATGGTAGTCGTGTAGAGGATGTGTTATTAGCTTAGTTTTTGCTTTAAAAAAAAAAAAGTTCATTTTTCCGGAGTATAGAGACTTTACTTGAGACTGATTTTCAAATCTTGACGAATTTACTTAATATTTTCAGCAAACTGCAGGACACGTTAAATGTAACTGCTCGAAATTCTTTCTGCCCAGAGAAGAGGATTGGGGTCGGAAAAAGCCCACGAGAGTCGTGCGGTCTTGTCGTATCACTCGTGCATATCACTTGGCTCAAACATACTCTAACCCTCTGGTCCTCGTGTTTCTCAAAGCAGCATGTCTTCAGGAAGTGGGGGATATTTCATAGTGACCGCAGTGTCTTTACTAGCATGCTACACTTCCTCTTCCTCTGCTGCAAGAGCCGTGTCTGTTTTCTCCTGATTTGGCGTCACACGTTGTTTGTGCTCATCACTGCTGAATAGTAATAATAACAACACTTGCGTGATCGATACAAGCGGTAGTCTCGCAGCGTTAATGATAAGAGTCCACAATTTCTGATAATGACAGTTGAGATCATTTTAATTGCTGAATCTCTACCAGTCGTGGGATGGATTGTAATCTCGGACTAAATAAACACCATAGATTTATATTTATAAGCATTTCTAATGAGTCCTACTAGTAAATATTTATGCATTGTCTGTACTACTTATCCTACTATTCAAGACAGGAGATATTTTAGACTGGGTGGCAGTTCATCACAGGGCACACACACACACACACACACACACACACACTATGGATGTGTCAGTAGTGTCTTTGGACTGTGGGAAGACTAAACAATCTGAACTTGACCCTTCACCTTTCCTCTTGTGGTTGAGTTTGAAGCCTCTCATCTCTATGTCCGTCCAAGAGACTAATGAAAGACGCTTATTGGAATATTTTGATATGTGGCAAATTAATACAGTGCTTAAATGTGGCAGCGTGTTTGTTTTAAATTGTTTGATGTAGCTGATCTTTGGATGGCTTTCTGGCGTAAAGGGTTAACGTGTTTACTTGTCTCATGAGTTAAAATTGAATCTTCACCCATTATTTATGTTCCAACACAACAAAAGCTTCCTGACCGATTTCTCACACATGCAAATTTGTGGTAGTTCTCAGAAATGTGTTTTCTTTTATCGCATATTTGACACCACCTTTTGTTCGACTGCTAGAGCTACACTAGCGTTCATACGTTATTTCATCCTTAAAAAGAAGAAAACCTCTCTGCAGATATATTAAATCCCACCTCCACTTTATTTACATGATCGACTCTGATGCATCAGACACTAACGTCAGCAATTCTCTGAACATTTCTTTATATTTCGTTATCAGTATTCAAGCCGAGAGATCAGATTTCAGTCGTATTAGTGGTGAAAGATGTTTAAGTTTGTGGCTGTGATGTTCCATCGCTATCAGCTATCGTAATCAAGATACTCCAGACTATTAACATGGGATTGTGAGCACATCCCCAGTATCAGATTCATATCTGTGTGAATTAACATTTCCGTTAATGATCTTGCACTATTCGAGAATCTGATCAAGATGATCTGAGACTAACTGGATTGATAGAAACCTTTTTTAAATTCATCTTCCAGTCAACAGGTCATTGATCAGGTTTTTTCTTTAGTCAATTTTTTTGATGGCTTGAGTGCACTCCGAACTTTATCTTGACTGGTATGATGTTATATTTCTCTGAAATATATCTGAAAATGTGCTTCTTCTTGAAATACATTCTTAGAAAAGATGCCATTATAAGGCAGGTACGGTGTGACGTAATGTAGATCCTTATGAGAGCTTAACGTTAAAGCTTTCCCAGTTGCGAGCTCGGTGATTAAGTGAAGGCTTTGACGGCCGGTTTATTCCTTTGCCCACAGACGTAATGTTTTCTTATGTTGTTGTTTTGTGAGTGAATCCTGTTGAATCAGTAGCATTCCTAGAGCTTTATGAAGCGACCACAATTCTCATTGGATTTCTCCATTTAGGCCAGTCGTTTTTTTTTATGTATTAAGTCTCTCTCTTTTTATTGCAGAATTGCAGAGACACTGTCGCTATAACATCACAAAATTATTAAATCCAGCCTGTTTTTAGCAGATGTATAAAATTTTCTTGCATTCAGGTGCTGTTTACTAAAAATACCTAAAAGCAAACGTTCATTCATCTCATTTATTTCATAAAACAAAACAAAACCCAGAACTCTGTAACACGTGTGTTATGTAATCCTGCTACAGTATGATAGGTTATGAGAGTGATGTGTATTAAATGTTGATGAGTAAAATGTGCAAAATTGTTCGATTTCTTTAAAAAAAACAAAAAACAAATACATTAACTGGAAATCAAAATTCGATTTGGATTCGAGTGATTTATTTTTTCTTAATTGCCTTTTTTTTTCTTTAATACGTAGGGCTTGGAAGGGAACAGTAGGTGATACTGTAATGCGTTGAGGTGTTGTTTTTTTTAATAAATTGCACTTCTTTAACACAGATTTTCAGAATGAATCAATGCCAAAACAAAGAGTTTTTCTAAAGTAATGTTTAAAGATCTAAAAGAATGTTGAGAAAAGGTAAAAAGTGTGTTAATATATATTTTTTTTTCAAAAATTCTTCTAGCGAGTCAAAGCATAAATGAACTCGTGTTTGAAGCATGTGATAAATATGGATTTGCATTTGAGGAAATTGTTCAAACGGTTGTTTCATACTTTCAGCATGTAGAGTGTGTGATGTGTAGATGTTTTTAACAACTCTATACACGTGTGTGTGTGTAGGGGTGGATTAGGATAATGCTCAGCTTATAAATGTAACAGGTTTTTCTAGACTGAAATGGTTCTTTCTTTGTTAATTGTGTGTGTGTGTGTGTGTGTGTGTGTTTCCACATGAATTAGAGTTTAATGAAGCAGCAAGTGTCACCTGTATGTTGTCAGCTGTTGTCGTTTGTTTTCTCTCATGTTACACACTGGCATTTATTAACAATACAACAATTTCCATTAACACCTGCTGTGTCCACTGCAGTGATTTAACAAGACGTGTTAGTATCATGTTCTTTTAAATGAAAGATCAATATAACGTGTGTTAGTAAAGCTTTCCGCTTCGGTGAAGCTTTAATGTGCATATTGAAGACTACCAAATGGGGATGTAAATAATCTGAGTGTACACTAAGTATACAATATCTCACAGTTGTGGATCGGCTTAATCACGCAGGTAATACAGCTATTCGTTATATCGCTGGACAAATGTAGGATCGATGTTGCTTTCGTACAAGTTTTCTGAATGAAAAAAACAAACAAACAAACATGGCTAAACATTGAGCTCTGCTCATAGATAATGAGCCTTGAAATAGATCCAGAAACAGTTACACGTATTGTTAGCTTGTCTGCTAGCTAGCTAGTCTACATTGGTTTGAACGTTCTCGTTAAAGCTGCTTGATGTAACTTCGGCCACGTTCATACTGCAGGTAAAAGTGGCCCAAATCCGATTTTTTGGGGGTCAAGTGACCAGGTCAGACTTCTTCAGGAGTAGTGTGAACACTCAAATCTGGCCCAGATCTGATTTTTTTCAAATCAGATCTGGGCCACTTCCATATGTGGTCCTGAATCAGACCCAAATCTGATTTTTTTCCAGTGTGGCCGCAGTGTGAACGACCAAGGCCGATTTGATGCGACTTTTACTTCAATCTACATCGACATTCGTCACAATGAAACTTTTTATTATTTATTTTTTTTATGCCGGCGAAAACGTGACTGGTAACGTGTGTGTGTTAAAAGTGGTTACGTGAAACAGCTCATAATGTTTGCATTATACATTATAGCATTACATGATATGTTTGCTTGCACCAGATGATACAATACTTCCTCCATAACCTCGACAACTTTTTAGCGCAACGGCATGCTGCGTGTGACGACATCGTTATTGTTCGTTTGCGCATGCGGGTCAGTTCGAAACAGCAAACAGTTCACACTGGTATCTGATATAGGCCACATTTTAAAAGGTAATGTGAACAGCCAAACAAAAAAAATTCAGATCTGAGCAAAATATCCGAATTGAGCATTAAGACTTGCAGTGTGAACGTGGCCTTCTTCCTTCTTTCATTTCCATGAATTGTTTTATTTATGATAAATGTATCATTTGCTGTATCTGATGGTTTTGCTTAACCCTACTGCAGTAACTAGGATAATTGCTAGAAGCGGAGTGATACAAACAGTGAAAAGTCCCCATTTACGCTAAATGTATGCACACTAGGAACGTCGCTTTTCAAATTCAATTATTCAGCTGTTGTATAAAGTGTCAATTTCCTTACAAATATAATGGGAAGAGATTTGGTTAAAAAAAAACCAAGTTTATTCCTTTGAAATCTTTTGAACAGTGTTGTGTATCCAAAGCAGAGACTCAAGGTCTCAGAGGATCTTTACAAATATTGATTAATCCTCATAAAACAATACTGTAACCGCTGTGATGGAGAGACAAGACAGAGAGACGTCATCGCTATTCAAAGCGGTAAAGAAGCTGAAGCCCTGACGCAGAATACTAATGCACGTTGCTTTTTAGCTCTTCTCCAGAGCAATGTTCATCATTCATCATCTGAGCTGATCATTGATTGACTGCCAGTGATGGTTTGTGTAATCTGACATATTTACATTGTCAGCGTCATTTATGTTTTAGTTTGCTTCCAGTGCTGAGCAACGATACAAGCAGGATTAGGAGATCAAATATTTTCATAGGTTTCTGATGGAAGGTGTAAAAAGGTCTGAACCCATTTGTTGGTACTACCTTGTTGGTACTTGTCCTTTATTTAAGTTTTAATATACATTACAGTAGACACATTTCAGTTTCTTTAAATCTTAATACTGAATATTTGCTTTGGTAAACTCATCATTATCATCATCATCATAGAAATAAATAACATATTTTAAATTTTAGAAATACGCTGTGAATAATTTTTTGTAAAGGTGAGATATACAGCATATATGTACTGTGGTATATACTGAGTATGTTTACAGTGGAAAAAAATGTTTACATGGGGGAAACAAACTACATTTTTAAAATGCAATACAAAGACCAGAAATGTTTAATATCTTGCCTAATCAATACAGTGATCCCTCGTTTATCGCGGTTAATGGGGACCGGAACCCCTCGCGATAGGTGAAAATCCGTGAAGTAGGATTGGCCCTAAGTTTGACCTTTTCACTGATGGTCATCATCTTCCTCTTCCTTTTGGGCTCACTAGAGGAATCTTTCGCAGAGGCACGGTGCTTAGGAGGCATCGTAAGGGCTTAATGAAATGTTAATTTCGAACACAATACGCGAGACACAGTTGACAGCGTGAACGAGAGTGGCGAGATACAACAAGGGAAGAAGCTGGGAGAGGATGCGATGATGCGCAGCCAATCAGCTCAGATCTCGCGCAGGGGAACCAATCATGTGCCTTGTCTGAGTGCCCGTGGGTATGTACAAAGCCTCTGAGAGAGTTTCTCTCTTTGTCTGGCATCCTGGGAAACCATTTTTATTTTTATTTTTCAAAAAATCAGCGATGCAATGAGGTCGCAAAACATGAACTGCGAAGTGGCGAGGGATTACTGTATTAGGGACTGTTGCTAGGTCACTTCCAATGAAGATTATGTCAAATGACAAACTAAGATTTGATCTAATATGGATCAGATTTTACACAAACTACACGTAACGTCCATGCTAGCTCGAGTGGCACTAAAACAACAGTCTTATATATTCATCTGAATATGTTATAGTCAGTGGTTTGTGCTACAGTAGCTCTTCTGTGGGATCGGACCAGATGGTTAGCCTTTGCTTACCATGACTAGTTTATCGTTCGTCCTTCTTTAGACCCCTTTTGGTAACTACTTCATACCAGTAACACACCACAAGACCAGCTGTATCAGAGACACTCGGATGCAGTCATTAACTGATAAAATTTTGGCTCTCGTTAAAGTTGCACATGTCAGCTTTATATTTAGAGCTCAGAAATGTCCAGTATAATATAATTGCTGCTCGATACTGACGATCCAAATTTGCTTTGTGACAATGGTTCTTATTCTGTTATGATATCGCCTCGCGTGAACCTCGTGTCTCAGTGTGTGCTCTTGCATGCTTAATATTAACCTATCAAAATAGATTTTGTCTATGATCCAAAATGGCATCCAGTATAATTTTTTCAAAATAGTTGTTCTGACATGAATAATTTCCCTTCAGTATTAGCAATACTGAACGATAGCAGTTGGAAATTTGTAACAGCTCCATTAAACTCTTTATAAACAAGAGATTCGGTTGAAAACAATTGTGATTACATCATATAACCTTGAAGGATGGAGAGAGAGAGAGAGAGAGAGAGAGAGAGAGAGAGAGAGAGAGAGAGAGAGAGACACTTGAGCTGAAGGTTCAAGCTACAGACATGCTTAATATAAAGAATTAATACCCAAAAGACAGAAGCCATGCCCAAAGTGATAAGCTTAATTTTATTTCCAGGTTTGTTAGCGAGATTAGCGCAGGATAATAAAAGCACATTTTGTGTGTGGGAACTACAACGTATTAGTGATAGAGATGCTTGAGACGAGTTTATGAGCTACACGATGTCCTACAGCGTTTATAGCCGTCTGAGACCAGTTCGAGGTGTAAAGCTCCCTCTCTCTCTTGAACCTGCTGACTTTCATTCATCACATTCATGTCAGTGTGGTTTTATTTTCTATTCATAAAGCAAATCATTCATCATGTCACAGGAAAGCAGCATTATATCAGTGGACACTTGTGTGATAGGCTGCTGATTCATTCATGACTGCGTATGATATTTGGTGGACAGGTTGAAATAAGGGATTTTAACCAATTGTTGCTTTTTATATTCTCGTACTTAAAAACGGTGCTTTTGAGAATAAAGCCATTTGGCGACCACATGATCCACATGATAATTTGATATGACACAATGTTCCGGTATCATCATATATTTTACATAATGTTCTTGCTTTTATGTGTCTTTTGCAATGATAAATAAGGATTACTAAATGTTGCCAAGGTCAGTAAGGCTGTAATGCTTATCTTCATGTGAATGCTGCAGCATTTAATATAAATAATAGCAGATATTTAAAATATTTTTGCAATTTATACCATTGGCTTCGTTCTAATTAAAAAAACACAACAATATAAGATTCTTTATTTCTTGAGATGCTCATGTGTATTTTTGGAAAGAAACACAAAACGCAAAAATCAAGCTTTTATGATTTTATATACCAAAAAAGATGGCGACGGACAAAACCAGACGAGTGTGCTCGCAAGTCTCCAAAGTGCTTGGCACAACCATGGACCTGAGAGGAACTGCATGGTTAGATCAAGCACAATGGCGTCCTGGGCAGAGATGTTCGCAAAGTCTTTAATCTGTGGACCGCTCCGAACAGTACATCACATCGGATCTCCGTCAATACCATACAGTACAATTTAATGCAGATGAAAATGGCTCAATGAATCCAGTGTATACCTGGCAGATGGAAGTTATATCCATGGAACATTCACAAAATGGATATAAGAAGAAAAAAAAAGAACGGATGCGAGTTCTTCGAGGAACGTCTCCGTTTGAAACAGCACATCCATTCCCTTCAGGTTTTGCTGTTTGTTTTCTAGCAGAAGAGTTTTGTGGTAGCTGAGATTCGGGGAGGTCTTGACAGGTGGTGGACATGCGTAGGTCTGTCTCCGTTGGAGAAGCCAAAGGAGAGTGTCCAGGAAACTTGATGTCTAAGGATATCTGCAAAAAATTTTGTCATAGGTCACAAGTTCACTGCGGCGAGATGTGGGCACCGCCCTTTCTGCACCAAAACTGCGTCAAACCCCGCCCGCTCCTAAAATCTTGCACCTCCTTTATCGTCATAACTAGCAAATCATCAAATTTTTTTTTTAAATGTTCTAAAATATATAAGTTAAACCATCTAAAAAGAATCTAGTGGTATTGGTAATCTAATCAGAATCGTTCCAATGAATCGGTTAGTTGTTCTTCCTTTAAAAAAAAAAATCTATAGAAATCAAGTTTGTCAGACTTCCGTGGTCTTGTTAAGAGAACCTTAATAAAAAAAAGAGACTCTAAAGGTCTAGTAGTATTACTTAGAAGAATTCAAGGACAAAGACGGATGAAATAGCCAATTGAGACTTAATTTGGAAAGGCCGAATGCAGTTCCATTGGCCAGGAATAGAAAAACATGGAATTTAATCAAAGGTCCGTCCCTCAGAGATCACCACACTAACAGGATGGTACATCTGTGCACAAAGTGCCTATTGAGTAAGGAAACCAAGCTGGACTTCAGTCTGACCATCCATCTAGGGGCTAATCTCGTTATTCCCATACTTGTCAATTCCCTGGAGATGCTTTAGTCAGAATAGGAGCGATGGGAGCGCTAATTAACTCTAAAGATCTGGTCACTGGACCACTTAGCATGATGAAAAAGTAGAGGACAAATGTATCGATGGGGATGATGGTTTGAGAGATGGGTGAGAGAAAGGAAGATCTCTCAATGAGGTAGAAAATTGGATCAAAGGACGAATGAGACAAGTGATGGGATGGCGGTTTTCAGTTCTTACCGTGGTTTTGAGGATGAGTCTAGACTTTTCAAGGATGTGTTTGGATCTTTTTCTAGACTCCTGTCCTTTAAACACTTAAACGATCTGAACTATACTAACTCTACGTCTTACCCATTTCCTAGAACAGAAGATCTTCTCTACCGCATTTCATTAGGTGTGTTTATCTTACAAACTACCTAATCCACTAATTACACTTGCTCCTTTCTAATAAAAAGAACTTTCAGGAACCAGCGTGTTTTCAAAACGGCTCTGTGAAAAGAAAAGCAAAACCAGTTAGATATTCATCGTTGGTCATAACCTTTTGAGTTCATACCTTTCGTTGAGATTTTCCAACAGGTCACCCAATACGTGGACGGTTCTCTGCTTAGGTCTTAGGATGAAGAACGAAGAGGAGATGCTGTTCCGAGCTGGTTGTCGCACCAACTGAAGACGGGCTCTCCTGGGTGTCTCTACTCCACCTCAAACTCCATCATTTGCCCCTCCTACTTCAAAAAGGCGTGGTCACTTGAAATCTCCAGGGATAGGTGGACGGCTGAAAGGATGCTGTACAGGGCGGGGCAAAGATCGGGGCCCCCTAAATGGGAGGGGGGAACGAAGGGGTAAAGGGGTCCATTCCGCATTTCATAAATATTAATATTGAGTCCACCCTCTTTTCTTTTTTAAGGGGGGGGGGCAGATTTCTTAATTTTGTTAGAGGGGGAAGTGCTTTATTCGCTTAATGGATTTTATTAGTGCCTGGACTTCAACTCTTTCATTAGCTAAAGTGCCGCTATAATTTACAGGAGAAAGTGCAGCAGATGGGGGAGAGAGGGTGGAGATGGAGGAGTGCTGCATTTGCTATCTGATGGAGTCTCCCATAGACACACCATTCTGCCACACACACATACAATACACACTGTCCATACATCCAGCGTCTTTCTGCTTCCATTTCATTCCGGATGAACTCAGTAACCACAGCGGATGAATGGGACGCTGATGATATTCGTAACTTTTTTTTTGCTCGAGACGTTCAGTTTCATTATCTTAGCATCAGCATAGTTCACCTCAATGTCACTCAGCAGCCTGGATTATTGGATCTGGATCTGTACTGGAAGTGTATAAATGTACAGCTGGCCTCAGGAAAGGTTTTAGTACTTAAACTCGTTCAGAAAGAAAAGGATTACAGAAATGACCTGTTTTTACTTGTGTTAAGTGAATTCTAGGAATTATAAAACAACTGTAAATACCAGGAATAAGAATTCCTCAGATGGTTTGTCAAAAGCATGGTCATGCAGGCATCAGCATGAGCTCACGTACTGGTGCATCATTGTTGGGAAACTACACTGTATTCTGTTCAACTCTGATACCAAAAGCAAACTCACACAATTCTGTTCACTCGTCCATCTGGAAGAATCCAGAGAATAACTGCAGTGTTCGACAGTAACGAGTGAAGCAGTAAATAAAAAGATTTCCATCAAATTCAGCATTACACTCAAAACATTTCAGAATACTGAAAAGGTCTATCTATCTATCTATCTATCTATCTATCTATCTATCTATCTATCTATCTATCTATCTATCTATCTATCTATCTATCTATCTATCTATCTATCTATCAAAAACCTAATTATCTTTGTCTGATTCTATCTATCTATCTATCTATCTATCTATCTATCTATCTATCTATCTATCTATCTATCTATCTATCTATCTATCTATCTATCTATCAATCAAAAAACTAATTATCTTTGTCTGATTCTATCTATCTATCTATCTATCTATCTATCTATCTATCTATCTATCTATCTATCTATCTATCTATCTATCTATCTATCTATCTATATTCTGCTACAAAAATCTATCATTTGTCTATATCTAAACCCCGTTGTGTCTGTCCATCCATCCATCCATCCATCCATCCATCCATCCATCCATCCATCCATCCATCCATCCATCCACTCTGCTGCAAACTGTGTTCATTGCTACAAAAATACTAATCCTAAATTTATTTCTGGATAGGGATGGACGGATAGATCTACCTTGCTCTATCCGTCTATCCCTTTCCATCACCACCCATTCCTAACCCTTTATATCACGTTCTATCCAGCCTTATCCCTCTATACTATATATGGAGAACATCGGATGAAGATGGTCCACCGTTGACTCTGACTTGCTCATTAGAGATAAATGTGAATAATATGTATAATTATTTCTTGAATGTATGTATTTCTCTAAAGCAGTGCAACAAAGTCCATTGTCAAAAAGCACTATAGAAATAAACCTAAATCGAATATATCTCTATATCTAGCTACGTATCCATCTCTCTCTTTCTAAAACCAAACAAATCATTTTATCCCTCTGTCTCTCTTTGTGTTATATTTAGTACAGACTCAATAACCCCACTGTGTGACACTCATGCTTTTCTTACCATGTATCGGAGGGCGTGTATCAGATTTGTCTCAGTGCAGCACGTCTCAATGTCACGTCTATATCTAAATCTATACGGATATGCTTTAAACCTCGGATATGAAACAGTGAAGCATAGAGACAATAATGCTGTAAAGAAATGACAGTAAAACCTAAAAGAGCATTTCCAACGACACGGACAGTCCGAGCATCGTTCTCTTAAAGTAAAATATTACAAACAAAGCAGATTTTCTGACAGGAAAAAAACCCCACATGCTTTTTAGCTGATGAACCCGATGAGGCGTCTGCATGAGGAACGCCTCAGAATCATTCATCTCTCTGCTCAGAGTGGATAATGAAGCACATCTGTGCTTTTGTGCTGCTGTCGATCGTTTGCTCTGTGTTTCATTCACTAAGTGATCTGGTTATCCAGAGTGACTTATTGCAGAACGCAGGAGGAGGTCGAGGGGGAGGAGGAGAGGCTCTTTAAACCATACCTTCACTGCACCAGGAAAACTGCTGAGAGCATCTTATATGAAATCCCAAAAGTATTTAAACATGAACATGACTCAAATATGTGCCTGGATTTAAGAATATAAAGAAATTATTTTAATAAACACGATATACAGGCATATTATTAAATATGACAATTTAAAAAAAGCTAGCTTTAATAATGTTAAGGTATTAAGTTTTTTTGATTGAATCCAATAAAACACACACTCTCTCTCACTCATTTTCTACCGCCTATCCGATAAAACACACAGTTTTTTTAATTATTAGTGTGAGCTGTAACCTGCCAGTCCAAAAGAAGCAGGTGTGACCTTTGTGGGGCCTATGAGCATATCAGTATCAAGAAGGGGCGTGGTCAAATGTATGTGGCATCAAGAAGGGGCGTGGCTGGATGTATGTGGCATCAAGAAGGGGCGTGGCTGGATGTATGTGGCAAGAGGGCATGGTCTAATGTATATAATTATCAAGAAGGGGTTTTGCATCTTACATCCTGGACACACACCCACAAACACACTCTCTCACCCACACACCCAACCTCACTCACACACTCACACACACACAGTCACTCACACACTCACACACACACAGTCACTCACACACTCACACACAGTCACTCACACACTCACACACACACAGTCACTCACACACTCACACACACACAGTCACTCACACACTCACACACACACAGTCACTCACACACTCACACACACACAGTCACTCACACACTCACAGTCACTCACACACTCACACACACACAGTCACTCACACACACACAGTCACTCACACACTCACAGTCACTCACACACACACACAGAAACACACAGTCACTCACACGCACACACAGTCACTCACACGCACACACAGTCACTCACACGCACACACAGTCACTCACACGCACACACAGTCACTCACACGCACACAGTCACTCACACGCACACAGTCACTCACACGCACACAGTCACTCACACGCACACAGTCACTCACACGCACACAGTCACTCACACACACACACAGAAACACACAGTCACTCACACGCACACAGTCACTCACACACACACACAGAAACACACAGTCACTCACACGCACACAGTCACTCACACGCACACAGTCACTCACACGCACACAGTCACTCACAGTCACTCACACACACAGTCACTCACACGCGCACACACAGTCACTCACACGCGCACACACAGTCACTCACACGCACACACACAGTCACTCACACGCACACACACAGTCACTCACACGCACACACACAGTCACTCACACGCACACACACAGTCACTCACACGCACACACAGTCACTCACACGCACACACAGTCACTCACACGCACACACACAGTCACTCACACGCACACACACAGTCACTCACACGCGCACACACAGTCACTCACACGCGCACACACAGTCACTCACACGCGCACACACAGTCACTCACACGCGCACACACAGTCACTCACACGCGCACACACAGTCACTCACACGCACACACACAGTCACTCACACGCGCACACACAGTCACTCACACGCGCACACACAGTCACTCACACGCGCACACACAGTCACTCACATGCACACACACAGTCACTCACACGCACACACACAGTCACTCACACGCACAGTCACTCACACGCACGCGCACAGTCACTCACACGCACGCGCACAGTCACTCACACGCACGCGCACAGTCACTCACACGCACGCGCACAGTCACTCACACGCACGCACACAGTCACTCACACGCACTCACACAGTCACTCACACAGTCACTCACACAGTCACTCACACAGTCACTCACACAGTCACTCACACAGTCACTCACACAGTCACTCACACAGTCACTCACACAGTCACTCACACGCACACACAGTCACTCACACGCACACACAGTCACTCACACGCACACACAGTCACTCACACGCACACAGTCACTCACACGCACACAGTCACTCACACGCACACAGTCACTCACACGCACACAGTCACTCACACGCACACAGTCACTCACACGCACACAGTCACTCACAGTCACTCACACACACACACAGTCACTCACACGCACACACACAGTCACTCACACGCACGCGCACAGTCACTCACACGCACGCGCAGTCACTCACACGCACGCGCACAGTCACTCACACGCACGCGCACAGTCACTCACACGCACGCGCACAGTCACTCACACGCACGCGCACAGTCACTCACACGCACGCGCACAGTCACTCACACGCACGCGCACAGTCACTCACACAGTCACTCACATGCACACAGTCACTCACACACACACACAGTCACTCACACACACACAGTCACTCACACACACACAGTCACTCACACACACACACAGTCACTCACACACACACAGTCACTCACACACACACAGTCACTCACACGCACTCACACGCACACACAGTCACACACAGTCACACACAGTCACACACAGTCACTCACACGCGCGCACACAGTCACTCACACGCACACACAGTCACTCACACGCACACACACAGTCACTCACACGCACGTCACTCACACACACAGTCACTCACACGCACACACAGTCACACACAGTCACTCACAGTCACACACAGTCACTCACACGCACACACAGTCACACACAGTCACTCACACGCACACAGTCACTCACACGCACACACACAGTCACTCACACGCACACACACAGTCACTCACACGCACACACACAGTCACTCACACGCACAGTCACTCACACACACAGTCACTCACACGCACACACAGTCACTCACACGCACACACAGTCACACACAGTCACTCACACGCACACAGTCACTCACACGCACACACACAGTCACTCACACGCACACACACAGTCACTCACACGCACACACACAGTCACTCACACGCACACACACAGTCACTCACACGCACACACACAGTCACTCACACGCACACAGTCACTCACACGCACACACAGTCACTCACACGCACACACAGTCACTCACACGCACACACAGTCACTCAGACACACACAGTCACTCACACGCACTCACATGCACACACAGTCACTCACACGCACACACAGTCACTCACACGTGCACACACAGTCACACACAGTCACTCACACGCACACACAGTCACACACACAGTCACTCACACGCACACACACAGTCACTCACACGCACAGTCACTCACACACACAGTCACTCACACGCACACACAGTCACACACAGTCACTCACACGCACACACAGTCACACACAGTCACTCACACGCACACAGTCACTCACACGCACACACACAGTCACTCACACGCACACACAGTCACTCACACGCACACACACAGTCACTCACACGCACACACACAGTCACTCACACGCACACACAGTCACTCACACGCACACAGTCACTCACACGCACACACAGTCACTCACACGCACACACAGTCACTCAGACACACACAGTCACTCACACGCACTCACATGCACACACAGTCACTCACACGCACACACAGTCACTCACACGCACACACAGTCACTCACACGCACACACAGTCACACACACAGTCACTCACACGCACACACACAGTCACTCACACGCACACACACAGTCACTCACACGCACACACAGTCACTCACACGCACACACACAGTCACTCACACGCACACACAGTCACACACAGTCACTCACACGCACACACAGTCACTCACACGCACACACACAGTCACTCACACGCACACACACAGTCACTCACACGCACACACACAGTCACTCACACGCGCACACACAGTCACTCACACGCGCACACACAGTCACTCACAAACACACACAGTCACTCACACGCTCACAGTCATTCAAACAGTCACTCACACGCACTCACATGCACACAGTCACTCACACACACACAGTCACTCACACACACACAGTCACTCACACGCACTCACAGTCACACACAGTCACTCACACGCACACACAGTCACTCACACGCACACACAGTCACTCACACGCACACACAGTCACGCACACACAGTCACGCACACACAGTCACGCACACACAGTCACGCACACACAGTCACTCACACGCACACAGTCACTCACACGCACACACAGTCACTCACACGCACACACACAGTCACTCACACGCACACAGTCACTCACACGCACACACACAGTCACTCACACGCACACACACAGTCACTCACACGCACACACACAGTCACTCACACGCACACACACAGTCACTCACACAGTCACTCACACAGTCACTCACACAGTCACTCACACGCTCTCACATGCACACAGTCACTCACACACACAGTCACTCACACGCACTCACACGCACACAGTCACTCACGCACACAGTCACTCACACGCACACACACGCACACAGTCACTCACACGCACACACAGTCACTCACACGCACACACACAGTCACTCACACGCACACACACAGTCACTCACACGCACACACACAGTCACTCACACGCACACACACAGTCACTCACACGCACACACACAGTCACTCACACGCACACACACAGTCACTCACACGCACACACACAGTCACTCACACGCACGCACACAGTCACTCACACGCACGCACACAGTCACTCACACGCACACAGTCACTCACACAGTCACTCACACAGTCACGCACACAGTCACGCACACAGTCACGCACACGCACACAGTCACTCACACGCACACAGTCACTCACACGCACTCACATGCACACACAGTCACTCACACGCACACAGCCACTCACACACACACAGTCACTCACAGTCACTCACACGCACACAGTCACACACAGTCACTCACACGCACACACAGTCACTCACACGCACACACAGTCACTCACACGCGCACACACTCACTCACTCGCACACACACACACACAGTCACTCGCGCACACAGTCACTCACGCGCACACAGTCACTCACGCGCACACAGTCACTCACGCGCACACAGTCACTCACGCGCATAGTCACTCACGCGCACACAGTCACTCACGCGCACACAGTCACTCACGCGCACACAGTCACTCACACGCACACAGTCACTCACACGCACACAGTCACTCACACGCACACAGTCACTCACACGCACGCACAGTCACTCACACACACGCACAGTCACTCACACACACGCAGTCACTCACACACACAGTCAGTCACTCACAGTCACTCACACACACACACAGTCAGTCACTCACACGCACACACACAGTCAGTCACTCACACACACACAGTCAGTCACTCACACACACAGTCAGTCACTCACACACACAGTCAGTCACTCACACACACAGTCAGTCACTCACACACACAGTCAGTCACTCACACACAGTCAGTCACTCACACACGCAGTCAGTCACTCACACACGCAGTCAGTCACTCACACGCACAGTCAGTCACTCACACGCACAGTCACTCACACGCACAGTCAGTCACTCACGCACACGCACAGTCAGTCACTCATGCACACGCACAGTCAGTCACTCACGCACACACACAGTCAGTCACTCACACGCACACACAGTCAGTCACTCACACGCACACACAGTCAGTCACTCACACGCACACACAGTCACTCACACGCACACACACAGTCACTCACACGCACACACACAGTCACTCACACGCACACACACAGTCACTCACACGCACACACACAGTCACTCACACGCACACACACAGTCACTCACACGCACACACACAGTCACTCACACGCACACACACAGTCACTCACACGCACACACACAGTCACTCACACGCACACACACAGTCACTCACTCACACGCACACAGTCACTCACTCACACGCACACACAGTCACTCACTCACACGCACACACACAGTCACTCACACGCACACACACAGTCACAGTATTGAATTGCAGACATGAAATGCAACGTTTCATAGTTTTATGACTTTTATTTAAACCTATAGATACAATTTGTTTTCCTTTTTAACAGCATTCAACCCACATGTGGCTTTAACATGCGTCAAAAATGCTAAACGCAACAATAATGTTCATATATAATCAAATGATGTCCAAAGGAAAGAATGAAAACCACATGACAAGGTTCAATGTCTCAGGCGGCGTCTTTGGCCTTTCGAAAGCCGCCTTGATCGCTTGTAAAGAGCGACTTGTTCATGCAAAGTGTTCGAGTCCATTTTCTTTACTTCTTGACCAGCTGGATGACGTCCTCGTCCTCCATCACGTGGTCTTTGCCCACTTTCTGAGGGTTGTGTTTCACTGAGGCGCCCCACACCAGCGCGCTAGAAAGAAGGATTGGGAAAAAGTCAGGCTCTGTTCCATAAAAGCTGTGATTTATGACTGGTGTTTCACGTACATTACATCAGGGAGGTCCTGCACTACTGCTGGAAATCTACCAGCTTGCAGATAGAAAAGTTCGTACAAGTTATTCATAGAGCTTTGATTCAAGACCTGATAATGGCTTTTCCTGCATCCTTCATTACACACACACACACACACACACACACACACACACACACACACACACACACACACACACACACACACACACACACACACCAGTGAAACTGATGATCTCTGAAGAACGTCCATAATATAAATAGTGCAATGTTCTGGGTAACATGAATAACTGTTGTATGGCCACCACCCAGAACGTTCATGATCCCCTTTGTCCTTATCCATGCTGTATACACTACCCAGTGATTAGTCATTTAGTCACCTCCTCACTTATCCGATCAGATCTCATGGTATCACAGTGCTTGTGTTCAAATAGCCCTTATTTTGTTTAATACCAGCTCCATTGCAAAAATCTATCAGTCATCAGATCCCATCGCATCGGAGAGATTTTATTTAGACGCTGTATAGTTACGTGATGTTAGTCTGGACAAACATTAAGCACGTAAACTTAAACGTTAAACTTGACATTGTTGTGAAGAACAACATGTAATGTGCTACATATTCACTGTGACCGATCAGCATGAATGTTGCCCCGCATGAAGTAACGCATCTGAAGTGTAGGGAGAAAAAATACGTACGGAACGATGAGCGGATTCGTATAGAAGTTACAGATATGGGAGTTGCTTACTATTTAAACTCCTTGATGAGATTTTTGTGGATTTTAAGACAGAAATCTTCAACAGATGTACATCCATCGGGAAGGACCACAGGAGCTGTGTAGTCAGGGAGCTGACCCTTGGGCTTGGTGTAGCTGAGAAGAAAACAGAACAAAAACCATCTTTAATCACTAAAAGCCATCTACTGGTGACTAATCACTGCAGAGTTGGGGATATAATCCAATTAATGTAATCAGAATTAATCTAAGCCTTTCCTAATTAACACACACAAACCCCCCCAAATAAAAATAAATAAATAAATAACAGAAGTGTTGTCCGACAGAAAGGCTTCATACCGCATCATCTTGTCTGGTTAACTGTGTGAAATCTACAGTTGTGAAATTTTATTTGGGTTGAGATCTTAAAAATGTATAACAATATGTTCTACTGTAAACCAGAGACCCCGGCATTCATCAGTAAGGCTTCTGCTCTAAGCAGGTGTGGTTTTGGATTTCCTCACATGCGTACGAGGTGAAGGTAATCCCAGATCTTCTCCAGGAGGTCGTCAAAGTTCCAGCGGTGGTGAGCGGAGATCGGCACACAGTGAGGGACTTTGTAGATGATGTCCAGCTCTTCGATGGAGATCTGGTCGATTTTGTTCAAGACGTAAATACAGGGGATGTATACTCTGAGAGAGAGGGAGGGAGAGAGAGAGAAATGGAAGGAGATAAAGAAAGAGAGAATGAAAGGGCAGAGAGAGAGTAAAAAAGAGAAAAGACAGACAGGAAAAAAGAAAGAAGGGGGAGAAAGAGTGTGAAAGACAGGAACATATAGACAAAGAGAGAGAAAGAGGGGGAGATAAATAAATAAATAAATAATAAAAAAAAGCTTTGAGTTTTATTCAGTCTAAATAGCAGGTCAGTCATTACCCAGAATGCATTATGTACCTGTTTCCTTCCACTACGTCTATGAGGTCGTCAGCTGTCACGTCGCTCCTCAGTGTTATGTCAGCGTTGTGGATTTTATACTCTGCCAGAATGCTCTTTACTGTTTCTCCATCCAACTCAGACTGTGCACACTGTGAAACATGAGGACATGGAGTGAGGAGAATAAAAACACCACACTCACAAAGGGCTGTGTAGTTGAATCGGGTTTGTTAGAACAGGGAACAAACGTGAACATTCGGAGCAGTGGCTTCTCCAGAACCGGAAAACTTATTTAAAAAAAAAAAAAAAACAGAAAGAGAGAGAAAAAAAATACAATAAATGTCTCTACAGTTCCACCTAGTGGTGAAAGGAGTATTGACAATTACTAGAAATTATGAATTTAAGTCAGACATTTGGATTTCTTACTTAAATCTGAAATGACTATTTTGTCTATGACTGTGATGATGTTTGTAAGCAAACTTTTGACTGTATGGAAAACAAACTAAAAAAACAAAACAAAACAAAAAAAAACATGATTAAGTGCATGACGAGTCCCGTACAGTACTGGTGAAGTTAATTCCTCCTTTGTCCTTCTTCTTAAACCCGATGTTGGGAGGTTTCTTGTTGAGGCGGATGCCGAAGCCCTCCAGCTCGTGCTCGAGCAGCTTCTTGTGTCCAAGAGGCTTCAGAACATCCAGGACGATCAGGATCAGGTTGCAGGTACGAGCCACTGAAACACACATGGAGAGCAATGAGCTGAATGTGAACAAGCACAGGACACAATGACATGACACGTGTGTGTGTGTATACAAGAAAGTGCGCTCTCTTTACCTGCTATAACTTGTCGTCCTCTTCCTTTACCATCTTTGGCTCCTTCGATGATTCCTGGGAGATCCAAAAGCTGAAATGAAGACAGTAAGATGAGACGTCAGGACCGACGGCACAACGCATTGATTAATATTTTAGGGAAATAAAATCTATTTTATGTTAAACTAAATCAAATCACAACATTTCTATGATGATTCATGACAGACTGTAATTTTTTCATCACAATATTTGGATTTAAAAACCATATAACTAACTGTTATAGCTGGAAATAATGTAGAATTGTGGCAAACGGGAACAAATCAAAATAAAACAGCGATTGATTTTTCTTCAGAACCTGGATTTTGGCTCCTTTGTAGCGGATCACTCCCGGCACCGTGGTGAGAGTAGTGAACTCATAAGCAGCCACTTCGGAGTACACTCCAGCCAGGTTACTCAGGAGAGTGGACTTACCCACCGAGGGGAAACCCACAAAACCAATACGCGCGTCTCCTGTCTTTGCAACGTCAAAGCCTGAAATACAGACAGTCTGGAGCTTCAAACTTGTAGCAGGTAATATTAAAAACTTCCTTCAAATAAAATGCAGATTTATGAGATATTTGCCAACAGAATATCTAGTATGTTTCATTAATAACAGTGAGCAAGAAGCAACCATGTTCACCAAAATCTAAACTGATTAACTGAAAAATGCATTAAGTACAAGCATCTAACAAACAATTGTGTTTGAAAGATCAACACCCTACGTGAGATCTAAAATGAGATAAGAACCATTGGCTGTGTTTTACTGCGCTCTGTCCATTTTGAACACGTCTATTCCTTGATGTTGCATTAAATACCTTCTCCGGGTCCTCCTCCACCACCTCCTTTAGGAGTGATGAGCTCCCTGCGCAGTTTGGCGAGTCGAGCCTTCAGCAGACCCAAGTGATGCGCTGTGGCCTTGTTCTTCTGAGTACGAGCCATCTGTCCACCAGGACACAAATCACAATGCCTTAATACAATACTTCTCTAAAAAAGGAATTAATTGCTATAAAGAGGATCTGGCAACATTAAATAATAAGGGTTTCAATCTGAAAGTATACAGTGTATCGTGTACACTGTATCGTGTACTCTGTGTCGTGTACCCTGTACCCTGTGTCGTGTATCGTGTACTCTGTGTCGTGTACCCTGTACCCCGTGTCGTGTATCGTGTACCCCGTGTCGTGTATCGTGTACCCCGTGTCGTGTATCGAGTACCCCGTGTCGTGTATCGAGTACCCCGTGTCGTGTATCGAGTACCCCGTGTCGTGTATCGAGTACCCCGGGTCGTGTATCGAGTACCCCGGGTCGTGTATCGAGTACCCCGGGTCGTGTATCGAGTACCCCGTGTCGTGTATCGAGTACCCCGTGTCGTGTATCGAGTACCCCGTGTCGTGTATCGAGTACCCTGTGTCATGTACCCTGTCATGTACCGTGCACCCTGTGTCGTGTACCCTGTGTCATGTATCGTGTACCCTGTGTCGTGTACAGTGTGCCCTGTACCGTGTACCGTGTGCCCTGTATCGTGTACCCTGTGTCGTGTACAGTGTGCCCTGTGTCGTGTACAGTGCGCCCTGTGTCGTGTACAGTGCGCCCTGTGTCGTGTACAGTGCGCCCTGTGTCGTGTACAGTGCGCCCTGTGTCGTGTACAGTGCGCCCTGTGTCGTGTACAGTGCGCCCTGTGTCGTGTACAGTGCGCCCTGTGTCGTGTACAGTGCGCCCTGTGTCGTGTACAGTGCGCCCTGTGTCGTGTACACTGTGTCGTGTACAGTGTGTCGTGTACAGTGTGCCCTGTGTCGTGTACAGTGTGCCCTGTGTCGTGTACAGTGTGTCGTGTACAGTGTGTCGTGTACAGTGCGCCCTGTGTCGTGTACAGTGCGCCCTGTGTCGTGTACAGTGCGCCCTGTGTCGTGTACAGTGTGCCCTGTGTCGTGTACAGTGTGCCCTGTGTCGTGTACAGTGCGCCCTGTGTCGTGTACAGTGCGCCCTGTGTCGTGTACAGTGTGCCCTGTGTCGTGTACAGTGTGCCCTGTGTCGTGTACAGTGTGCCCTGTGTCGTGTACAGTGTGCCCTGTGTCGTGTACAGTGTGTCGTGTACAGTGTGTCGTGTACAGTGTGCCCTGTGTCGTGTACAGTGTGTCGTGTACAGTGTGCCCTGTGTCGTGTACAGTGTGCCCTGTGTCGTGTACAGTGTGCCCTGTGTCGTGTACAGTGTGCCCTGTGTCGTGTACAGTGTGCCCTGTGTCGTGTACAGTGTGCCCTGTGTCGTGTACAGTGTGCCCTGTGTCGTGTACAGTGTGTCGTGTACAGTGTGCCCTGTGTCGTGTACAGTGTTTAAACGAGTCAGTGGAAAGTAAACCGGCTAACATAAGTTTACACAAGGCCGACTCTCACGATGAAGGATCTGAAACCAGAAGCGTGTCCTAAACGCCTTCCTCCTACTAAACAAGTGCACTAAATATGACACTGAATCGGTTCCTTTGACGCCCTACAAAGTGCGCGTGCGTAGGGAATAAAAAGCTGCTTCTGAAGCTAATCGGCTTTACACACAAACCTCGTTCTCGATCTCGGCGATTTTGGCCAGCAAACTCATTTTTCCGAAGTTGGTCCTTTCGCAGGAGTAATTCAAGAAATAAAAAGAAAGATGTATATTGTTTAAAGTTTTTCTGTCCTGTCTTTAGTTGTACATTGTTTGTTAGCTCAGTGCTAATGTAACTCCGCACACCGCTGTCATGCCGTCGCGCGAGCGGCTCCACGCGAAAAAGCGGTTTCGTGCTTGAGTAACGAGCCCAGTGTCGCCACCTGCTGGTGTGGAGTCAAACTGCATTAAAATCATTTTTTCCCTGTACACAGAGACATCAACAGCACACAGAAAATAAAAATAAGATGAGAATAAATAAAAAAAATACACATTATGTAAATACAAATAAACAAAAAATAAATAAATTGAAAAAATAAATGAATTGTATGTACAGATGTGCTATAGAATAGAATGAAATGTATGGATGTACTAGGATGGAGGTAACAAATAAATATAAGATTACTGAACATTGTTCTTGCGTAATGGGGGAAACCTGGTTGTGCTGGTATAAGAAGCAGATGACTTGGATGTGAGGGATCCAGAGTGAGTTTCTGAGCCCTTTTCCTCACTCTGGATATATACAGTTCTTGGAGGATGGACAGGGGAACACCAATAATCCATTCTGCAGTCCGAACCGTTCTCTGTAGTCTTCTGATATCTGCTTTTGTAGCTATTGATGAGCACAGAACAAACTCAATAATGACTGAGTGGAACTGTTTCAGCAGCTCCTGTGGCAGGTTAAACTCTCTCCACTGGCTAAGGAAGTACATAATTTCCTCTCTGGACATGTGGTTTAAATAATAAATCTATTTCTTTGCCTAAAAATATAATTATATAATTCATTTGATCATATATAGACAGAAGTAATTCTCTGGATAAGGGCGTCTGCCAAATGCTGTAAATGTAAGTATGCATCATTTCTGACCTTTTGGTTCCACAAGGGAAAAGTTTATTTTGCTTAAATAAAAATATATTTGATATTTCCTTTCCTCAAAAGATCAAAAGAAACATATTCTGTTGAAAATGTGTTGATAATAAATTACAAAAAAACATGAAAAATGTAATAAAAGACTAAATGATCTAACTTGATCTAGACTGAGCAATATTGGAATCTATTTATTAAAATCATTCTCTGGAACATGTTTATTTGTAAATTACAACAATAAGGATAAAAATGTATTCTAAATACATGACATTCATAATAATAATAATAATAATAATAATAATAACATATATAAAATATATAACAACAAAAACAACAACAATAATAATAACAATAATAATAATACACAAGCAGTGCCGTTTGTTTGGTAAATAGTTTTTTTTATTGTTCATAATCATTTTGCATACATTATTATCACTCAAATGTTGGTGAAATTGCTGGATCCAGCACCGATCTTGTAGGTCGACGTGTTCTCTCTCTGATCCATCCAGCTTCAGGCCATCAGATGAGTGGAGCATCCAAAAAAAGGTCACAGTCTGTAACATGCGAGCAACTTGCAACAGACCACCAGGAATCAGACACACAGGAGTCTCTCAAAAAGAAGTGAAATACACAGAGCTCTCAGATCCCAGCTGCTTGCTGCAGATTAGATCTAGCCTTAGACTCAAAATACATGGAATTTGGACACAGATTATTAAAGTCATACCTACACTTCTCTGGACCTAATTTAATAGGTGACTAAAAAGGATTTATAATCTGATGTGGATCTCTTAAAGGTGCGGTTTGTAATCGTCAGCGCCCTCTGGTGCATGTGAGGTGAATTACAACACAAGTACAAAACTCATCCCGCAAATCTTCCTGATCGAAGGACATTAACATGGTAATGTTTACACGTGTTTAAAAGCGTGTTTGGACGTGTATAATAACACATTTACACGTGTGTAATAACGTACAATGCTAGGATGCGATGCTAGAACATGTAATCGGCGTTTCCACCAGGGGGCAGTGTTGCATAAATCCAAGCTAAATTTACCGGAAACAGAAATAAGTTTGAAATGAAAAAGACCATAAAGAGAGAGATGCAATTTCTCAAAACAGCAAACATAAAACGTCTCAATGTGATTTCTTAAAAAAGATTTTAATAGTTTAAATTCTAAATTTCTAGACTCCCGTAAAGCTTCTTTGTGTCTATACAAATAAAATAGCTCAATACAAATAAAACTGAATTGAATAGTTGAGATAAACAATTGCTTTATTATATATGCTGCACTTGAGATGCAGTATCGTTTCCTTCCAGGATTTTGCGATCGTAGAAGTCAAGCAAACTCCCTGATATTCAGAAGAGCTTGCAGTTTTTCAAAATGGCTGAAAATGTTTCACAGATTTGTGACATCATGACACGCATTGAGCCAAATTCCTCTTCCATTCATCTGTGTAGACCATGAGCACAGCTCTCACAGGAACTTATATGTGTATCATCACTGGTTGGAGTCTAAAAGAAGAATCCTGCGCTTGTGATTTCACTACATTTTGAAAAAAGCTTGAGCAATACCAAGCCACAACAAACACAAAAACCCTCCTCAAAAGAAATTACACAGTATCTTTTTATGATGTTTCCAGGTACGCAAGCCCATCTCGAGCATTCAGCATTTACCTGAAGTAGATACGCTGTAGACAGCCCCTATGTGCTATGATTACCCACAATCCCTCTCTGCATCACACAAACTCTACGATGCAGGACTATCCAGTTCAACACTGGAGTAGGAACTGAGCTGAGAAGCTGAGACATTTCAGCTATGGAGGGAATAAGGTTCATTTCTGGTCCAAAAATAAAATCCTGAAACAAATTAATCAACCAAATTCATTACATGGGAAAACTTGGAGTCATGATTGTTGTAAGCTTTTTTTTTCAATGTATATGATTATTGCAGGTCTAGAAGGACTGTGTAAAAATGACAAACCGCACATTTAAGTCATCTGAGCTGAACTGTAGCATCATTTCAACCGTCTGATTTATACAAATGAAAATATAAAGTCTTTATTGTGAGACAGTTTGATACAGTGAAAAAAAATGAAAAGTGATGTATAATATAATTAAAAAGATGTAAAATGTAAGCTGAGAGAAAGATGTTTCTTTCGGTGCTACAATGAACAAAAAAGGACGAATAGTGTCATTTAAAATATTAACAGTGAAAGACGTAAAATGATATCAGTTCAAAAGTTTGCATCTCCTTTTCTGAATATGATGTAAATAATCTCGAATAAGTTTATATGAAAATGCACATGGACATGGTGAAAAGATGAATAAAGAGACATCCACATTAAGAGTCTTTACACTACAGCACAGTTCAGTTCTCTCATCTGATTAGTCAGAAGATTGGCATGTGATTGGTCATATCTGTAAAACAGCAACGGCTTAAAGTTTATATTCAAACCCCCCCCCCCCCCCCAACATGCTATTGTGAATGTTAATGTAATGTAATGTTAAGACTAACGATATATGGATTAAAAATAAACTGTTGCACAGTGTTAGAAGATGATTGTTTAAAATCAATGTAAAATCATATGTGTGTGTGTGTGTGTGTGAGAGAGAGAGAGTAGAAAAGAGAGTGAAAGAGAGGAGGTAGAGGAGGGTGAGAGAGAGAAAGAGAGTAGAAGAGAGAGAGAGAGAGAAAGAGAGAAGAGAGAGAGAGAGAGAGAAAGTAGAAGAGAAAAAATGGTGAGTAGAAGAGAGAGGAGGGTGAGAGAGAGATAGAGAGATAAAGAAGAGGAGGAGAGAGAATAAGGGAGATAATAAGACAGGGTGGATGAGAAAGACCAAGAGAGACAGCAAGAGTTAAAAGGAGAGACAGAAATGCTGGTTAGGAAATCTTTGCTATAAGGTAAGTGATAACAGGAATGTTCCTGTTATTGTGGAGGTCCCAGTGGTTTAAATCGAACTAGAAACCATTAAAACTAAAACTCTGTAATCAGTGACTGGAATGACACACAGCAGATGATGTGTCTCTATGAAAAATCCACTAATAATTAAACAAACATGGGTGATAATAATAATAATAATAATAATAATAATAATAATAATAATAATAATAATAATAATAATAATATTATATTTAATTATTATTATTATTATTATTATTATTATTATTATTATTATTATTATTATTATTATTATTATTATTATAATAAATATCCACATTGTCAGGAGATTGTTCATCCGTTCCTAACGCCTCCAGTCACATCAGCAAAAGTATTCCAATAAAATCTTACATTAAAGATAAAAATATTACTTGAATACAAGAAAAATAGAAAATCTAAATATATTTAACACTGAACTTTCAGTTGCTTCACCTTAACACATTTGACCATTGTTATGGATTTGAAAGAGATCAGATATACATGAAGCGAAGAAGAAATCTTATCTACTTACAGTAGATCGACTTTAAAAACAAGCCACGTTGTCAGACAGCAAAGGGGAGAAAATAAAAATGTATGCAAGTCTGTGACAAAACTTAGCGAATGTCTCGAGCGCTGTAGCTAGTCTCTGATCCATTACAAAGAGAAAACAACTGCAGAACTACAGATAGGTTTCTCCTCAAGTTTATCAGTGCTGTTTCAAGGTCCTTAAAACATAGTGTGTTGTTGTGAACTGATGCATAGACGATTCACCTGGCTTTCATTTTTAAATCTAGAATTTGTAAATAAATTATGATATTATCATCATAAGGTTCTCTCTAAGGTTCTATGGGTGAAGAATAAAACTGAGGTCATGAAACATTAAAAAAGATGTATGCATATTAGTTTTTCTCAAATAGGTTGAAAACACATGGGATGCAAACTTTTGCACTCAACCTAAAAACAAAATACAAATCCGCTGAACACACTGAACATTTGAATTGAACTGCTGAATCTTCGCTATCTTGCGCTGATCATCGAATGTAAGATCCTCTCTATTTTGTCGTCTAAGACTAGACCTAACCCGGGAGGAAAACTGTTCCTCCATCCCATGAGCCAAGGCTGCTTGTGACAGTCATGTGACGCCTGAATCTCTGCGTTAACGCTCATGCGATGTGTTTGTCCCATTTAAAGTCACAGTAATGTCGTCACATTATGCTGCTACACTGGGACAGGACCTCAGGATGGTTTTCCAGGACCCCTACAGAAAGCTGTCGAAGGGTCGGTCGAGCTCTCGCAGGTTTTCACAGCTTTGGTTCCGATTGCTAGCCTCGCTCTCGGCCACAGTTTTGTGTTCTTTGACAGAGACGGATTTTCGGTGGTGTGCTTGTCCTCACGAGTATAAAAATAGGCATTTCCGAATAAAGTTATTTGCTGCTCTTAGACAGATGTGATACATCCAGAAATAGCATCCGGTGGTGAATGTGGGGTTCATTGAGATTTTGGAGACGAACAGAACACTAAGCTGACAACTTGTTCTTGACTGCTGGATAGAGAGAGAGAGAGAGAGAGAGAGAGAGAGAGAGAGAGAGAGAGAGAGAGAGAGAGAGAGAGATGCACTTTGCTATTAAAAGAATAGTTTGACAAGAAATCAAACTATTTCTCGTTACACCAAAATTTCTTCCTTCCCCCTTTTCCAGATTTGCACTGCAGCTATGAGGGCTATGTAGCTAACAGGTCAATCACACTCATGCTAACACGTGTCTGCTTTTGGAATGCACAATCTAATGTCTTCTGTTTTTTTTTTTTAACAATTCTGATCAAAAACAGCATCAACATCTAATACGTATTTGCTTCTACAGCTTTAAAAGATAAGTTGTTTGATTTACCTGTTACGCTGGCAGACTAGCAAAGCAAGCTAATTGTTTTGCACGTGCACGCACCAGACTAGCATTTCTGCTACTTCCTTCCCCGCTTTGTAACATCTCAGGACAGAACAGGATAAAATGAAACCATGGGTAGAACTTTGTCTACTATTTTTGGCAGATTGTACTAACTGAAGTTCCTGTGTGAGGAACTGAAGAAAAGTCCACACACACCATATGATTGGTCAGAGGAGTCATTTATTTATTTAATGATCGTTTAAACCGAATTTGTTTGTCACTTTGTCTCTTGCTTGATTGGACGATATAATGTAATAAAAGTCTACCTCATCCAAGTTCTTTTATTTAAAGATATTTGTATAAATTACTTGCTTTAATTAACATTATACTACTTACTTTATTTATTCATATTGTATGAGGATCGCGGTCCCAGAGAATCCGGAACCTGTTCACGGAACTTCGTGCCAAATCTAGAGCCATGGTCTTGTTAGTTAATTGTAGAAAACGGGGAAACCCGGAGAAAAACCAAGCAGACACGTCACAGACATGAATGTGTGAGGCGGTGACTTTACCCGCTGCATTATGTCAAACAAGAGGGCTTTAGAACTGTAGAATTCCAGAGATGAGCCATATTCCGAGGTTTAAGCTCAAATCAGTATCATATAATCCTGCAACATCCAGTAAAACCTCACCTTTAAACTCTAAGAGGTATCATCTGACAGAATTAGATAAAACCATGTTTAGAAGTTTATAAATATGGAACTAACTGTGGGTAGGAACTAAAGCTGAAGAAGAGTCGTACCACACGGACCACAGGATCACCAAACTGCGCTGAAGAAAGACATTTCCGGGTGAGCAAGATAGCCGCCTCTATGACATACTGTCTGGTCTTCTGGTTACAGATTTAGCTGCAGTGCAAATCAGACACCAGTTGAGAAAAAAGAAAAATTTCTCACCAAATAATCCCTTTAAGAACATACTGAAAGATCGAGAATGATGCAGCAGTAATAGCAGCGGTCTAAAATCTAGGAAATAAGCACAGTTTCAGGTTGAGGTCCCATTTAAATATAAGGAGGGGCATTTAGTTGCTAACGTATCCTGTTTTAAGACTACGCAGTCATACATTCTGGCCATAATCTAATGACTAAATGTGTTTTTATTTTTGTTTTGAACAGCAACATAAATTCATATAACAGCATTGAAGTGCATAAGAAGTGCAAGTATAGCTTTAGATGCATTGTTTGGAAATTAAATAAAAAAGGTTTCTGATCTCGTTTGGCCCCCGGAAAGAGGATAAATTGGAAGGGGCATCTTCAGAAGAAGAAGACCGTAATATCTGATATTCTAACCTAAAATATATAGATATATTTCTCCTCCAGTGTGTAAATCTATATGTTAGCTCTGGACGGGGTGAGGAGTTAGGGGTCAGGGGTCATGGGTCAGTCTCCTATCGACTGCTGGATGAAACAAAAAGTCTAACACCTGCTGGTTTGAGGAATTACTCAGTCTCGTACAGTCTCGTACAGACAGGAAGAGCAAGACGTCCGTTGGGAAGCACTATTCTGGCACAGTATTATTTTGCGCCATGGAGGTTGTGTGACACTGCTCTCCTGATAAGTGTGTGAGGACGGGTTTTCTGGACAGCCCCGCCTTCTATACTGAGGAAAAATTTCTCTGAGAACCTGCCAGCAGAGAAAAGAGAACCTTGAGGTACAAATTAAAAGCTGTATGCCATTTCAGCTGCGTCACCCCGTCATCAGGAGGCGGATGACGCGTTATTGAGACACCGTAAGGCTTTACAGTAAGATGCACGTCGGCCATGTGATGGCGGAGGGTCTCTGCAAGGGGCTCCGAGGGGCTCTAGCTGCTCTCTGATGACGTAGGGGGTGCCGTGGAAGAAGAGCGCCGTCGAGACACAGACTGCGAGCGCTCGTATGGCTGCAGCTGAACCTCCAGGAAGTCACGTTGCTGCTGGCTGATCAGCTGGCTGATGAGGCCCGGAAGAGCCTGTAGGTTACTCAGCAACGTCTCCAACTTGGTCTCGAGCACGGCAATCCGCTTCTCTGTGTCCTCACCGCGTTCGTTCAGGTCCGAGATCAGGTCGTACATGATGTTCTGAGTCTGAGGCCACGGGGAGAGCAGGAAGAGGAGAGAGAAGCGTGAGTCAGTTAGCAGTTTGTGATTGTTTAAAACCTTATTACTTTATTTTAGTTGCATGATTAGATTCATGCAACACAGTAAAACTATTTCTTTGGCGAATTGCACAAATCTTGTCTTAAAATCAAAACCCCTGTATAAAAACCTTTGGATGTAGTCCTGCCTGTGCATGTCATAACCTAAACTTCAACCCCTTGTCATCAGCCAACCACTAATCTAATCCTTATTTACTGAAGTTTTTAAATGTCTCATTTTTCCTGATCATTATTAATTATTCTGACAATAATACATAATACATTTGGGAATTTTTACCTCATTATGTGAGCTGATGCTCTCTGACTACAACAAATGTCAAACCTCTGGTAAAAATTCTTTTAGAAAATTGTAGAAATTGTTATTGGCAATAATCTGCCAATAAAACAAGACGATTTCAAGCTTCAACTCGGTAAACGCGACAAATAAATATAAATCTGCTGCTCATGGTGCGTCGCATGGGCAGCGTAACACACTTAGGGGAAAGAGCTTTCGGCCTTCTTCCACATACAGGTTCTGTGATTGACAGCCAGAGAGCACAGTGAATTTTACTCTCCTGATCACCTAATTATGGATCACCACACGTGGAGCTTGCAGTCTAATGACAAGCTGAATGTTTTCACTTGATATCACTTTCAGTCAGCTAAATAAGCCTCTTAATTAGCCGTGTTTTCTCTTAGCAGTATCTGAGTCTAACTAGTAAATAAAAGCTAGTTAATGCTAGCTACTTGACTGAGCTCATGCTGTATCATCACACTTGTGATTGGCTGATTGGATTTCAATGTTGTGGCTCCGCAAACGATTCAGCCTGCTTTTCTGCAGCTTTAATGGAGTTTCAACGAGAAGCATTTGCTGCGCAACGTGCCCGCTTTTTCTATCACCTCTCACTGCAGTGGAGTCTGATCAATCGATGACTTCTCACAATCAAATAATCACAGAGACGTGACAAATCCGGATCTGCAGAAGGATCTTTCTCTAGAGGATCAGGAAAATCACTTCTAAATCCAAGCAGACACAAATTTCTCTGCACACGCGCAACCACCGTACAACCTTCACCACATTGTTCTCTTTTGTGGAAAAATGGAGACGGTGTTCAGTTCAGGTGTTCAGGTGTGCAGGCATTTCTCTCAGGTCTTAAGCCCATGAGTATAACCGTTCTTGCAGGCGGTCGAGTTTGTTACTTACCTTATTCATTTATTTGCATTTGTAGCACTTTTTTGGCTTTAAGAACTAAATTTCTCTGCACCAGTTACAAAAGGACGAGGACGCTCGGCTCATCAGGGAGGATTTATTGCAGAAAGCTGACTAAAGGAGTCTGAAGTTGCGCAGCTACCAGAGTTATTTTAAGCTTCATTATACAGTACAAGGCTTCTGTCGGTGGAAGCATCTGCTGTCAGGATTAATGTTATGTCGCCCTCTGATGGAGAGAGGCGATCGTCCCAGCAAGAAAAAGATGGTGTGAAGTCGGAGTCTGAGTTCCGCCTCGCTACCTCACTCGCTCGCTCAATGTCACCCTCTTACATTTCTTCGGGACGTGTGGCACAAGAAAGGAGACGACAGGGTAACATTAGCTAATGACTCACACAGCATAGAGGTTGGACACGGCTAACTGGGACGTGACCGATGGGGTCGACTGAATGTCAGAACTCAGAGAGAAAAAGAGAGCGAGAGAAGGTGTGTGGGAGAAGAGGGAGTGGAGGTGGCCATGTTTGAGCTGATTCATCAACCCGCTCAGCGTCTGCTTTCCCAGTTTGCAGTGCGATTTCTGCCGAGTCAGGTGGGCAGCGTGCCTGCTGCTCTGCAAGTTGGGTCACCTCTTTATGCAAAAAAAAAAAATAGCGTGTGTTGGCATCACGGTATTGGGCGACGGTGACAAAACGATGAACGGTATGTGACGGAACAAAATTAAGAGAAAGGAAGTAAAACCTCAAACAAGACACTTAGACACTAATCACAATAAGAGACATAAAGAGCTGTTTATTTGACACCTGTAGACTCACACATCTTTGATTATAAACCTAAAAGAAAGTCTCTACTGCATGCAGGAGAAAGACCGACTCACAAATCATCTGACATTAACTGAATCATTGGAGGTGGGTGTGGCAGGAATGGAAGGCGGGGTTTGTAGTCACGCTTACCTTTGCGAGGTCCACTAGAGAGTTTGCTTGGTCATTCAGCTTCCGTTGCTCCATTTTAACACTTCTTAATCTGAGCCCAATACAGGCAAGTGGTCAGTGATCATCAGGATATATATATATATATATATATATATATATATATATATATATATATATATATATATATATATATATATATATATATTCAATACTTTCACAGTCTTTAGGTTGTCCACTTTCAAGGCATGTACATTAATCTGAAGGCAGCAGAAGCAGTCCAGGGACATGCACAGAAGGAAATGGAAGGAGGATGCAAGGCTTGCATGGAGGAAGGGGCGGAGCATGGCGGCCTGAGAGCATGCAAGTGTCCACTTTTGAATCCATTTGCAGCAGAGTTTACCCGTAAACCATAATCTGTAACACAGCCTATGGAGAGTCCAGTAGTTTTTTTAGGATCAAAGTCACTGAGTGACCTTGTTAATATGACCAGTAAGAAAAGCGCCACTATAAGGTTTGTGTATTTTCACACTCACACACACACACTTTAAATGAAAACTCCATCCGAAATTAACATGCAATCTGAAACCAGCAAACAAGATTTATTTTATATCAAATTCTCAGTGAGTTTAAGCTTCTTTCATTACATTTTCAAAATTACCCACAATGATCTTGTATCCGCATGCTAGTGACACAGTGGGATTTGGGCCCTGTCTTCAACTATACCTAAAAAGAGTGCTGCGGCGGCGCTTTAGTCCTTTAGTCTGTCCAGCTTTCTCACTTCCTCATCTGTGCTTCGACATACAGTCTAATCCTGTCATCCATGCGACTGTTGCTAGTCGCCTCGGAGTTGAAGACTTAAAGACTCGACTGGCCCAATGTTTTTGCGCCCATGTCTCCACTGACTCTAAGTTGCATTTCTTCTCATTATACGACTTTGAACATTGCTGGAACGTGGTACACAAGAAAAGAAGCCCTTTTGCTGACTGATGCTGACTGGTATCTGTAATGTTTGAGTTTGTTGATGTTTTTCTGCAATTCAATGTCATTGTAAGTACGTTAGCAATAATTACGTCCTCCTGCTGTGATGTCAGAAAAACAGACAATCACCAAATTCAAACAGAAATAATAGCATCAAGGAACAAATTTGAAACAGAATCTAATAAAAAACAAAATTAATATTTGAGTGTGTCAGATCCTTTAATAATATTATTAGCGATTGTGTCATGACAAGTTCACTTCCTATTCACTGTCTGTTCTTATTTGCTATGTAAACAAAACCAAATACATTATTCAGATAATGCAATCAAAACAACTACAGATATATGAATAGGAGGCGCACTATGTTTTTTTTAGAATGTGATGTCAGAGATCAGAGATGTTAACTGATCCGTTTATCAGTGGAACAAGATAACCATAAAATTGGTTCAAATATAGTAAGAAACAAGGGACAAACAAAAAATAAAAGCAGCAGGAGCTAGATCTGCTGAAACGCCATGCTAACAGTGCTGATGTTTCTACCTGAATTTTTCCCTCAGTGTTTACATCTTGGGCCACGCCCACTTCGAATCCGAATTAAATCTGAATACAGGTACGAATGGATATGAGCATTTTAGAGAACCATTTAGTAGCATTGCATTACATTGGGCTAATTCTGATCTACAGCTTAATTCCACTCAGGATATTACCATTAATTAGTGAATACTGTGTCAGTTTTAACCAAGAGCTAGAACACAGATCACTTGGCATATGTAGGATTATCCAAATCAACAAATCCTACACCTCTCTAAGACTGGAAAAAAAATCAATGAATTAATTTCTATGAAATCTTCCAGGTAGTTTGTCGTTATTTATTTATTTATTTTTTGCTAAACCAACCCACACAGCTTGATCCATAAAGCTTCTATAAATTATTCAAATCCTCCATTCAATTACGTTTCCTCTGAGCTCCTTATCTTAACTAAAGCAAGTGCAGTCCCTTTTATCCTCAAGGGCATGGAAAGCAGAAAAGCAAGCAAAGCGCTGGACTGTGCTTTGAGTTATGAGCGAGAGTTTGCCAGCCACTTGGCTGCTTAAGTGGCCTTTACACCGCTCGGGGGTGTGGGTGGGGGTGCGAAAGAGCCGGAACACATCTACATGTTTTGTGTTTTCTTTTTAAAATCGAGTTCTGGAATTGATTTGAGAAGAGATTTGCTCCAAGTGCTCTAATTAGTCTGTGTGAATTTGATGACACAGATCAGAAAGAGCCTGCTATCAAGGCCTGAGGGAAATACAGAGTGGATTGGACCAGATGGAGCAATTTCTAAGAGATTAGATTGCAGAAAACCCTGCGCTGTAATGACAGGAAGTGCCAGTAGTGGGCGCCAACTTCACCATACTGCATAGGAAAACAAAAGAGGACAATTGTGGAAGTTGATTTAGTGGGAGAGACTAATCAAGATTCCTGATGGAATGTGGAATTTATAGTATATAGAATTGATAGCCAATTTATAATAAAAGTCTTGGTACTTTAGAGCAAATTTATAGCAAAAGTCTTGGTACTTGAGCGACAAGATTTTCATCTTGACTAAATCTGTCCCTGAATTTTCCTGTACTCACTACAATGACAATGTTGATGCAAATAATCACACTTTCAAATAAATACTGTTGCCAAATACTAAATATTTACAATAGCTTGTAGTACCAATACTACAATACATTACTACGTTCAGCAAGCCTGAGAGACGTTTTATTATGATTGCTAAAGCCAAAACCGTTTGTTTTTTTGTGTGATTCTTTTGCAGAAAACTTCTTACATCTGTGAAATCACAAGCACAGGATTGTTCTAATGAACTCCTAGCAGTGAACACACATGTAATGAGTTTCTGTGGGAGCTGTACTCATGATCCACAATGAAAGAGGGATTCATCTGAATGTGTGTTGTGATGATGTCATATGCCCAAATCTACAGCTAATCTGTGGCCATTTAAGATCCTCCAAATATTGAGTTTATTTGATATTGTGTTAATTTGTGTGATCTTAAAATTCTGGAGCGACTGACAAATTGAATGCAAAGATTATGGCTGTCGCTATAGCGTTTTGCCCTATTCATTTACATAGAGTAGAGTCTAACGCCACTGCTGTGTCCTAAACCACACAGGAATGTCTGAGTGACATCACATTTTAGCTACATTAGCCTCGCAAACGTCTCAAAGCTGCTGACTGTCTAATCTTCTCATAAAGTAATATACATTTGAGTAACTAAAAATATGAGTTTTCTTCTGCAACTTCTCTGTAATATCGATTTAATCCTGTCGTGTGGCAGCCATTTTGAATCTGGTGCGTTTTTAAGACGAACGGCCTCTCCTGAATGGAAGAGAAGGGCTCTCACGGACCATTAGGTATGTTCTGGAGTTACTGACCACCTACAAGGTTTATATCCAGCTTTAATAGGTGCTGGAGTTCAAGGTCCATTAATCTTGAAGTCTTATAGCATAAAACATTACTACATACCGGTTGGGTAAATAGAAATGGTTAAATCGGGGATGCTAATGCGGTGAAGATGCACTCAAGTGTGCTGCGTTTATTCAAGTTGATCCGGTATCTAATTTATAGGGCTGCTTGAGTGAGCTGGTTCCCGCTGGCTGAGAGAGAAAGCTGCTCGTTTTGGCTCAAAAGCAGAATGGTGTGGATTTGGGAAATGGACGAGGACATGCAGGGGTCCTTCAGGCATATTCTGTCCTTCAACACACACACACACATACACACACACAAACACACACAAACACACACACACACACACACACACACACACACACACACACACACACACACACACACACACACACACACACACACACACACACACACACACACACACACACACACACACACACTCTGAGTCATAGAGCCTCCACACCTCATTCCCTTTTCATCTGCTGGTCTGCCTATAAAATGTATCGCAGCCCTTCAATTCAACATACACAGTCCACAGCTCTTCCTGTGCCCACAGGAAGTTACAAAACTCCACAATTCCAGATCATTATGGAACCCTTCTCTTGGCTCTCAGCAAACTCCGGGCCACCGAGGAGGAAAATATGGAAGGAAAGTCAAAGGCAGATGGAGCTCCAGGAGCACATCTGGTTCCATGAGCCCAAAGATGAACCACCATAGTTTTTAAGATAGTAAAATCACTAAATATATGTGTAATCAGAGGGATGAGAAACAGTAGAGCTGAAGCTTTATAGCAGTCATCCTTCGGTTCATGGAAGCAAACCCGAGTTTAATCAGTAGCTACCTGATTAAAGAATTCAGATCATCACACTCATGCAGCAATGGTAGGAAAAACACCCTCCGTCATTAATAATTGAAATTCATTTGGAAAAGATGTAAAAAAAAATAATAATTGTGGAGTGTATTGGAGTTGTTAATAAAATGGTTCGATTAAAAAAAAAATCTATACAATCTTATTTTCTTCTTTAGTGTTGTGCTCAAGTAGAATGGAAGTTTATCTCACGTAAAATCTTATCAGTAAATACACACCGAAATGTTAAGGACATACTTTAAGCAAGGATACCTCATGCTGAAAGAAATTGTGTGAAATAGATAGAAACAAATTTAGGTTATATATTATAACCTGCATCACTTTAAGCTTGTTCCGGTGAGCACAGAGACATGTATAAAGATATGAAAGTCATTGATTGCAATGAAGTTTCAGCCTGAGTGAACTACTTTAATAAAGAAAAACATTACTTCAAAATGTCAAACTTACAAAATACAGCAAAATTTAAATATCTTCAAAATATGTGAATTGATCTAATTCCTATTATACGATTGCAATAAACCTCGGTTTGTTACGGTCTTGTTCTATTGGCTGGTCATTTTTCTCAGTTTTAAAAATCATCTAAAAACCAGCTGGTGAACATTAGATTCGATTTATTGATCTCATAGTAAGACAAATTTGATCGTTTTTAAAAAATTAAATTTCTGCGGAAAAAAGAAAGAAATTATTTAGCGGTCAAATGAATTGTGACCGAAAAACTCAATATTTTCCCAGATTTGCTCTCCCTTATCACATGACAGGTGCAAATCATGAGGTTGAAGGTTAACACATATAGTATATATAGTGCTTTCACCCTCTTCCACATACATGAGCTTCTAACGAATGCCTAATGTCGCTGTGAGACACAATTTTGCTTTCTCATGCTCAGACGGCTGCGGCGCTGAAGCGATTCGAACGCTTTTATGTTAATCAGGATCCCAGTTTGTCAGGCCCTAGCTGGCAAAGAAACTGACATCCTAGTGTGTCTCTGGTCAATTGATGCTTATTGGATTCCTATAAACTGCAATAAGCTTCCTAGAGGCAGACAAAAGAAAGATTCTGGGTTAGATAGACTTCCATTACCTTAGACATGTTACTGCTGTAATGTAGCTTAGCTGTTTAATTGGATTCTATTTGAATAAATGTGTGTAGAATTGTTTAAATTGATCAATAAACGTTTCGATCGGTGTGTACGGCTGTGGCAAAAATATCTGCAGGTACAGGAGTACGGGAATGGCACAGGAGGAAGTGAACCAAGGTGTCGGTTACAGAATCATGAACACATTGAGAAGAAACATTTTGAAACAGGATGAATTTCACTTATCAAATGAGTGAGGGAGTGCCATTTGCGGTGTGTTCAGACTGTTGGGGTAGAAAGACAAGCTTTCAGACGCATGCACACGGCAGGTGTTTATCTGGAGGCACGAGGCACTTACTTTCGCGCTCTATTGGGTTGGGTTGACACACATAGGAAAGGAGGGAAAACAAAACAGACAAATGAATCATCACATCGTTCAGTCGTTCATTCAGTACATTCCAAACACACACACACACTTACACACACACACACATACACACACACAAACACACACTCTTACACATACTTTATATAGTATACTACATTAATATTAACTGCTCTTTGGCACTAGATGTAGTGTTCATCTTAGCTGCCAATTTGGCACAGCGTACTTTACCCCAGCCAATACCATTAAAACTACAACCCGGCTCTGTTTTGAGTCATCAACTGATATAAAAATGGATCAGCCAGTGAGTGTTTCTGCATGACCTTCGAAAAACGGAACAGAAGCAGTTGTGTTTTGCTGGATAAATGAGACACGCGCATCCTGGAGCTTTCTGTAATGTTCCTCCGAGGCTTTGAGACACAGCAGGTGGTGCATGGACTGCTGCACACACAGGCATCAGTTACAGCACACACACACACACACACACACACACACACTCCCCCACAAACACACTTTAACAGCAGTGGAGTAGCAGAATCGCGCACACATACGGCTTTACAGTGTCACTGTGCAATATTAATGGCCTGGTGGAATTTTGAGTATTCAGAGTGATACCTGACATCCTCTTGTCTCTGACTCCTTCATTCACTCTCCTTTCACGTTTTTTTTTTTTTCTGCTCTGGCAACATGCAAACATTGTGACAGGTAACCTTCATCCCTGGACCGTCCTTGCATCCTGGTGTCATCATCTGCGCCACTCCTTTCCTGTCTTGATGTGAGATCAGCTACAGTCTGAAGAATCACTGGGCTGAGATCAGCAGCTACTGTATAAGGTCCATCTGAGAACTTACTGATCTTCTATCTGTGATCTGTTACTCGTTCGGTTTTTATGGCATGGAAATGTTTATTTGAATGGTTATTTGATTTGGAATCGTCAACAAACTAAATTAGCAAGGGCTGTAAATCGTTAAGGTCAATGTCAGCAAAGACACCTATGGCTATTGCTTTTAATTAGCGTTGGGTAATGGGTTTAGAAAGGATTGTCCTCCACAAAGATATCAGATGTCACATGATGGTGGTGAAGCAAAAGCTTTTTCCTTAAGGACTATTAGGGAGATTTTGTGCTAAACATGGTTTAAATCACCTCTCTAATGCACAAAAAAAGAATGACCAAAAAGTACACAGTCCTTGGACCATCTCCTGTCCATTTCAGAACATTTTGAGGACATGCTGATCTGTCATTAGGACATTTTAGAAATTACTGATCTCAGCTCAGGTGTTATAAACACTTTCAGAGACTTGGTGATCTCAATTCAGCTACAATACCCACTCTCTGATAAATTACTGATCTGAGATCAAATACTGTATGAGACACGCTAGACACTGAGGTAATGTTATCTTACTCACCCTTACAGACTCAATAATCTGAGATCAGCAGCCTTTATTCTGTCTAAGGTCTCACCAATTAGCTAATCTGAGGACTCACTGAACTGGGATGAGGTAAAGAACATTCCCCTTGAAGAATCAGTGATTTGAGATCAGCTTTTTTTTTCTCATTCACATTTACATTCTCACTTTCTATGACTTACTAATATGAGAGCAGCTTCTGCATGAAAATCTGTGCACTTGAGAACCTGCTCATCCTATAGCAGCTAATTATTATACACTCCCCTAATGACTCTCTGATTCTGATTCTTTACTGACCTTATGAAGAATCATCTGACTATTGTGTCGAGTTCAGTTGCTGTATGCTCTAGGACTTACTGATCTGAGATCAGCTGCTCCACTTCATTTTAGGACTCATTAGCATTCCACAACTGTTCTGTTCATTTGATGATTCACTGATCTAAGGTCTGATAAAGTACACTTCCATAGCAGTGTCTGGTATTTACTCACCTTAAAGACTAACTGGTCACCTTGAAGACTAACTGGTCTTAAATCATCTCTTTTACATATCATTTTATAACATACTGATCTGAGATCAGTTGCTTCAGACCATTTAATAACATATTACTATGAGAGCAGCTTCTGCATTCAAATCAGCAGCTGTGGCTTGAAGCTGAGGCCAGCAAATGCACACTACACATCACCCCTGATAGCTTATTGCTTCTACACGGTCCTTCCAAGGACTGACTCACTGATCTGAGATCAACTGCTGTGTAGAGACAATCATTTTAAGACACACTGATCTAAGGTCAGTTAATCTACAGTCCATTTACTCAATCAAAGGTCTGAAGGTTGTCCTTTGGATCCAGCCCCCTAGTGCCTAGCTGATCTGAGAACAGCTGTTATATTCTCCCCCTGATTATCTCATGCACACAAATCTGTGCTATTTCACATCCTCTTATCACTCTGCACTGCCTGCATGAGGCAATTTTGCCAGAAAAAAAGGACAGAAACCAATCAGAATCAATGAATTTGATTCTGTGAAGTGATGCAGCGAACGCTGGTAAGGGCCGCTTTGAATAAAGGATCAAAATGTTGAAGCCTTTAGCCCACCACGCTGCCGCACTCGTAACACACACTCGATTTTTATGGGAATGGAAGTGAGCCAACTGCCTTAAAGAAACAGTTCAGTTCAATCTGGAATTCAAAGTACAAGGCACATTCATAATTCATGTTTCTGACCTGTTTGTGAGTGCTGAACGTTTAGCATTTGAAGGTTTAGTTTCATAAACAAAATTGCTGCAACAGGGTACATCATTTCAAAACTATTTCAAAGCCGAATGTCCAAAAGAAAAAAACCCACCAGGATAAAAATGTCGAATTAAAACCCACTTTAGCAAATAACAGTCCAAAACAATAACGTAGAGCAGTGTTCTGCAATGTTGTCCCTGTTTCAGTGAAGATTTTAGTGTTTCCTTGTGCTGACACACATTTTAACCTCCTGAAGGGCTTGTTAATGAGCTGATGAAGTCGAGTCAGCTGTGTTAGAGTGGGGAAAACACTGGATTGTGCAGTGAAGGATGAGTCTGGGGACGGCCCTGAATCTGAAAATCCCACACTGTACTGTAAATACCCTGGCTTCCGAACGATTAGAAGAACAGAAGAAAAAAGACCATAAGATTAGTATTTAGTTTTCATATAATCTCTGGATATGTACAAAAAAGATGAACACACACAACCCCTTGTTTTCCAAAGATATCTATTAAAACTACACTAAAAAAAGCAGTGTATTTTATCAGACACTGTGCATACAATGTCCTGTTTGTGCAGGATTTGCTTCGCACAAGGGGTACCTGGGGTAATTCTATCTCCTGCAGCTGCTCTCTGATTTTATTTCCATTCTGACCATATTGTGTACATATTTACAAATGACTCTGTGTTTTTACTTCTGATTTTCCAGCAATGGGAAATTGTGCTGCTTAATATATATAGTTGTCTAGTATACTCGACAGATATAGTAAAATTTAAAATGCATGAGCCACAGGCTGATTAAATGAGCTATTACAATGACAAATACAGGTATAAAGCTACTTTACAATCCTGCCAGGTTTTCGCAGGGTATTTTTCTGATTGCTGCTGCTTGGATTTTGCTCCAGCATTTATATATATATATATATATATATATAAATGCTGGAGCAAAATATCTCGGGTCACGGGGAGCCTGTGCCTACCTCAGGGGTCATCGGGCATCAAGGCAGGATACACCCTGGACGGAGTGCCAACCCATTGCAAGGCACACACACTCTCATTCACTCACACAATCACACACTACGGACAATTTTCCAGAGATGCCAATCAACCTACCATGCATGTCTTTGGACCGAGGGAGGAAACCGGAGTACCCGGAGGAAACCCCCGAGGCACGGGGAGAACATGCAAACTCCACACACACAAGGCGGAGGCCGGAATCAAACCCCCAACCCCAGAGGTGTGAGGCAAACCTGATAACCACTAAGCCACCGTGTCCATGAACAACATAATTAATAATAATTTAAACATATAATGTTACATGTTGGCAAATAAACTCAAATAACTTTAAATGTTTTAGTAATGTTCCTTGTGTTTAAACCACGTATACATCCACTATTTCCTAATATCGTTCCTAAACTGTTAAAATAACCTTCCAAACTTGGTAGAAAGGAGGAATGGAATATACTGGAATGGAAATGGGATGTACTCATTTATTCAGATACAGTACTTTTGTCCATACAGTGTATAAAACATGGAGTGGATGTGACCATGCATTTTGTATGTCGCTTTGGATAAAGGCTTCTGCCAATGCTGTAAATGTAAATGAGGTAAAACATCCTGGTTCCTTTATAGGAAATATAACCCGTGGAAACGTACTCACCCTGCCTTAATGAACCTAGACAAGAAACATTTTACCATATGTCATCCAAGCAATCTAACCCTGCTCAAATAGGACTACTGACAATCACATGGCAACGAATCAGGGAGTAGCAGCTTTATATTACCCCAGGATTGCCCCAATCACCACTCCGAACTTATGGCACATTAACAGGGCTGAATTAGTTTTAATGATTATAACGTACACCATAGAATAGTGTGTAGCTTTTTTCTAACTCGATCTTAGTTCTCAGTTGTTGTTAGTTTTATGACAGGATTTTTAATAAACTACACTTATCAGGTTGTAGCCAAAGATGAGCTTAATCCACCTATAGCTAACATTATGATACATAATAATAATAATAATAATAATAATAATAATAATAATAATAATAATAATAATAATAATAATAATAATAATAGCTTTGTGGATTTATCTCACAAAACATATCCTGTTATTGCTGCATTGCTGCAGTTTCACTTCTTGGCGTTAAATGATCAACAGTGCAGATACTGTATATCACCTTATGACATCTGTAACAAGTTCAATTTAGTTCAGCAGAAACTGAACTACTGCTGATGGAATCGGAGTAAAGACATCTCCCTGTAGACTTGTGTTAGCTTATGTGCACTGCCTTGATCTAATTAGCTTCCTGCTAATGTGGCATGGGCTTTGATATATCAAAATATTTAGGAAAATTTTCAGCGATGTGGTAGTCTAGAAGACAAAAACTTATAGAGATTCTTCTGCTGTTGTGTTTAAGCATGTGGGATGTAGACTAAGGAAATTAAATAAATAAAATCAAGAATCCTAACATGACTAGCACAAGGTGAATGCTAATAGCCCCTAATAAGCATGCTGTAATTTACATTCATTGCAAATGAGGAGCTAACATCTGTTAGTATGAACATTCTGCATGACATCTAAGGCAAAAGTGTTTCTTCTTCTTTCCTTTTTTTTTTACACAAAAAGGCCATATTAAGGCTTATATTTACAAACTGGCTAGACATATTGATTAGTATGAATGTGAACAAACATACACACACACACACACGCAAGAACTGACACACAGAATTGAACTATTAGAAATTTTAATCGTATTGTGTGTCTGTGTCTGTGTGTGTGTGTGTGTGTGTGTGTGTGTGTGCGTGCACCGAGCAGCAACTCCTAAGCTATGACAACTAACTTCCTAAAGAGGTCTAAATCTGTCCTGTAGCAGAAGGACAGTCCGTCAGGTTTAGCATAACTTTGCACGACATTGAATAAACCAGTGGCAGCTTTACATACTAAATGAGCAATACAAAAGGTGGATAATAAAAAGAAAATAAACTGGAAATGTAATGCTAACACTAAGGGGCTGTCAGGTTCACAACACACATTCACAGACATTCAAACAGAAACACACACATAGAGACACGTTCACACTCACACTCACACACACACACGTTCACAACACACACACACACACAGACACACACACACACACACACACACACACACACACACACACACACACACACACACACACACACACACACACACGTTCACAACACACATTCACACACTTTCACACACACATACATTCAGACACATGCACACATTCACAAGCACAGTTTTTTGGGAGGTGAGAGGAGAACCATAAAACACCAGGGAATTAAACACTATTACATTCTATTACCATTGCTTTTTGGTCACCTGGTGGTCCGGCGGCAGTTTCCCATGCTCTCATTGCTGCGGCCCGGGTTCGATTCCCAGGCAGGGAGCAACTCTAACCACTGAAGAATTAACTCTCAGTGCTGGTCCCAAGCCCAGATAAAAATGGGAGGGCTGCGACAGGCAGGGCAGAACAGATGATCAGCCGTCTCGACCCTGAACATGAAGCAGCCGAGAGAACAATAACAACCTATAGCCGATTTTTGACAATCTGTGTGCCGGAGTTTTTCAGCCATGAGATCGTTTCCATGACTGTTTTCATTTTAAAATTGCACTAAAAGCTTCACCATGTGAAAGGGACTTCCCAGACCACCAGGAATACACTAGTTAGCAAATTATGACTTAAATTGTCATAAATTGATATTCGGACCATTTTCCCATACTGTTAACTGATTTAAACATCTGTCACAAGGGTCAGAAGAGACACAGTAAACTTCAAATGCAAGTCATTTACAATCCCACAGTGTTTGCTGATAATATCATATTAAACATAAAGCCAGTGGTGCATGGCAGATGAACAGAAGGCATGAGATGAATAAACAGATTAAAAAAAGCAAGAAAAAAATGACAGATGGAGAGAGAAAGAGAGAAAGAGAGAGAGAGAGAGAGAGAGAGAGAGAGAGAGAGAGAGAGAGAGAGAGAGAGAGGAAAGGAAAAGGAATCAGGGAGCATGTAAAGAGAAAAAAGGGAAAAAATGTGTTAGTATGAGTATAAAAAGAGAAGTGCATATGTTCCCTTGTGAATAGAAAGGAGAAAGGGAGGACAGGACGAGACACAGGACGTTCAATATGTTCTTCAAACAAACAAATAAATAAATAAAAAAGTTCCCTGTACCAGATCCACCTTTATTTTTATTTTAAGTGCTCTTCAGTCTAATCGCTTCCTTATTACGATTTAAAAAAGAATGTTGCACATAATTCATGTTTCAGTTCTCTTCCTCAAAAGTAAATGAAATACGCACACATAGATTCTCTCTCTCTCTTTCGCATGCGCTCTTTCTCTCTCTCTCTCCCTCTCTCTCTCTCTCTCTCTCTCTCTCACACACACACACACACACACACACACATACATTTCCATGTCTAACATCCCCGATCTTCCGAAGTAAGCAGAGTGACATTTACAGGGTGCGTCAGTGCTTTTAGATGTCCTATAAATGTCAAGCAAAGTGTGTGTTGGTGTTAAACAGTAGGACTAATGCAGGATTTACACATTAGAAGTCACTTTCAAGCTCCCACTGTGATTCCTGAGCACAAATTAAGAGTAGAAATGGAGCATATCCCATGGCCTATGGGCATTTTCCACTTAAAAGTTTTTTTTAGTCCAGACAGACCTGTGGGAAGAACATGCTCAATGATAACACTGTAGACGATAACACCCATATGGAAAAAGCTTTAAGGTTAAAACTTGAACTGTGTAGATGTAAATATTCAAATGGACATTAGTGCTCAGGATTGGGATGGGGACGAGGTTTCTTAGAGGAACGGCATGGCTTCAGGGTCCCTATTTCTAGCCTGAGCTTGGGTTACTTCCAGTGGGGAGTTTTGTTTTGTATCTTCTGTCAGTGTGGGTTTCTTCTACGTTCTCCAGTTTCTTACACCTCTCATGCACACGGATGGACGAACTACTTCACATTATCCTCAGGTGTGAATGAGTAAGTTAATGTGTGTGTGCGTGGGTGCAATGTGAATTTTCCTTCACAAACAAATTTAAAAAGACTGAAAGATTAGAGGTGCAACCGAGAACTGGACGCCTAAGAACATCCACTGACAAAGTCACACAGTATGTATGGAGCCCTTTGAGACACCCTGTCTAGCTGCCGAAGTTAATTTTTCCCCCTGACTTTAGGATGGGATTCAAACCTTTGCACTATGGGTCAAAGGAGACTCCTGAATGCTTATAAAGTTTTAGTCCTAACACGTGAATCAGCTCATGAAACCCGTCAACAATACCTGATAATTGTGCAAGAGCAGAGAAAACACAACTGTGTACATAAAACAACCCTCCCAGAGCAGAACCGTTAGCCACTGTCCTGTCCAAACGCAAGAAGGTCCTACACAATAACTCTGTTTCATTGTGACTCTGAAATACTCTAGAAACAATGCTTCATTGGTTCCACCATCGCTGTAACCCTGTGCTACAGGTGTCAAACAATTCAGAGCTCAGAACGTAGTTCTGTCACAGAGAAGACGCAACTGCAGACTGACATGTGGAACACTGGTACAGGGACGGTACGTACTGGTGAATGGCTTGGAGGAATTTCCTCTGGTGCTTCCTGACTCTGGCGTGGTCCATCTTCCTCACCAGCTTGGTGTTCTTGTAGATGAGCCAGGTCTCCCTGAGAACGTTTGCAGCAGTGTTCTTAACCTGAGGTAGAGAAAGAAGACATGGTGACTCACGCTGCAGCTCTGTGGCTTCTGGGTGAGGCAGACTTGCATGACTTGTTAGCTATGCTAGGCTCATAGCTTTAGCGTAAAACTAACGATTGCATATGGAGTATGAAGTTGGAAATGCTTGGTTGGACGTTAGAGCTTAAAATGACCTCTTACCTTGATATCTAGGTTCCTTCTAGCACTCTTAAAGGGTGTGTATACTTTGCCTGTACTTTTTAATGTATTTAATAGGTAGGTTTACATGCTAATAAATAATCCGTTCGTAACTGCACTGAGTGGTCAATCTGATCGAAACACTTTCACAGAAACACCTCCATCGATCTGGGTTTAGAGCTGGAATAATCAAGTTATTTAGCCATGTAAACGCTTGAATTCGGTTTTATCTCAACTGAATTAAAAAATACCTGCATATGTTTATTTATAATCTTACAAATAAACATACAGGCGTTTTGTTGGAATATATGTAACACACAGGTAAACAAATATGTGAAACAGATCGTGATATTTAAGGAACATTTAAACAGTTCTCTTTAATTTTTTTCATGTTTTCATACAATATTCAGAATTTTTATATACTGAATATAATACCAGAATCTTTCGATGAGAACGTTACAAATTTATTCCTGAAATGCTGTACTTAATATTATTTAGCATTGGTGTTAATATTTTGTAACAGAATAGAAACAATAAAAACTTTTAAGATGTGAAATGTCTAATTATGAATGTATTATTTTGTAATATTATATTAATTATATTAATAATTAAATATTATGTAATATTTTGTAACATATCTAATCTTTTATCACTTTATTTTCTATTTAAAACATACTGAGTGACCGAAACAAACAAACAAAAATAAATAAATAAATAAATAAATAATGTGTTTTTATGTGTCCTTTATTTTCATTCATAAATTTTACAGGCACGTTGTACATCTAGCTGCTTTTGACAATGTATATAGAAATAAAAGTGAAAAAGAGAAATGAATGTACTTACTCTTTTTGTCAGCTGCGTATCCATCATAAAGTTATGTACATGTTTTTCGGCTTTGGTTAATTCCAGTTTTTTTGCGACCACAGCCACCACCAAAGCAGTGCATCCGGCACCCTGGGGAGAAAGACGGGCTGGATGAAGGATAAACATTAAATATTGCCTCAGGATTGATTTCCCACAGAAAAATAAACTGCACTATCACTTTATCCACTGTATTTTATAACTCCATAGTGGTATATCAGTAAGATACACACCTTTCTATAAGCACAGAGCCGCTTTTAGGGTCCTGAAGGAACATTACTGAACATAAAAAAATAAATATACAGACTCACCATAATCCCGGTGAGGAGACAGACCCCTTTGCCACAGTACGTGTTGGGGACCATGTCCCCGTATCCGATGGTTAGAAAAGTGATTGAGATCAACCACATGGCTCCTAGGAAGTTGCTGGTTACATCCTGGTTATCATGGTACCTACAGCATGTGCATTAGGAAGAAAAAATGTAAAAAATCTGCAGAACTCATCTGAATTGGCATTGAAGGAAAACACAAAAAGAAAAGAAAACATCTCTTATTTATGAGAAAACATCTTGTTTTTATGAGAAAACTTCTCGTTTTTCTGAGAAAGCATATTGTTGCTAGAAGAAAATGTCTTGTAACAACAACAAATGATTTTATTTTTATGAGAAATCATCTCTTTACTACAAGTGATGTCTTGTTATTACAGGAAACAATTAGATTTTAAGATGCTTTTTGATAACAGCAGTTTAGTAACAGCATGTTTCCTATTGGTAAAAAATTCAATCAACATAAGAACATGTTTTTCTTACATATAATAAGAAAATGTTCTCTCGCATGATATGCTTTCTCCTAAAAATATTTTCTCACAACAATACGTTTTCTCATACTAACAAGATGTTTTCTTATAAAAATTAGATATTTTTTTGTGGACACAAAAAAATAATAATAATAATAAAAAAAAAATAATGAGATGTTTTCTTGTAATAATATGATATTTCTGCTAGGATAAAGTAGTACAAGAAAAGCAACATTTCTCAAATACCGTGTGATACTGAGATTGTGTAACATTCTCTATCATGTCCATATTGAACTGGCTCTATTGACAAAAAAGCTAATCAGAGAGATTAAATTAAAACATTTAATATGCGTGCCACAGATATGAGCTTTTGCCATCTGTAGCATCCGATTTGATTAATCCGATCACCGATGCGTGCTTTGAAAACACTAAGTGAAGCGATAAGGTGACCTGTCAGGCGTTTGTTCTGTTTTTTTTATATGCTTGTTTAACTCTTAATCTTAACTCTCATTAGCTAGCTAGGTACAGTAGGTAGGTAGCTTAGCATGCTGACTAAAAGTTCTGTGGTTAAAATTTCATGTTTCATATGACACCATAATCCTCTAATAATTTGCATATTAAATATGATTGGTCAAACACAAGCTTGTTTATTATCTGAACAATCCGATCAATTTTATGCCGGAATTACAAAAAAATGTGATCTATCTATAAACATACAGAGGCTCAAGGGAGTTTGAGATCTGGGTCAAAGTACAGCTTGTTTTCAAGACTGTAGATGTATTTTTCTTCAATTTACTGGCACTGTGAGTAATCCTGCATTTAGCAAGTGCCAAGTCATTAGTGTAGCTTCAAGCTTTTCTCTTGTAGTAGCAAATGTTGACGCTTATGCACATATATTTGAGAAATTATTAAGATTACAGTATATGCTTCCCTTCCTTGTTTGGATGGAGACTGAACACGCGTAAGAGCTAAATTTGTTTGAGTAGAGAATCGAGGGACTGTATATCCACCTTTACAGGAGGGACTGTATATCCACCTTTACAGAAGGGACTGTATATCCACCTTTACAGGAGGGACTGTATATCCACCTTTACAGGAGGGACTGTATATCCACCTTTACAGAAGGGACTGTATATCCACCTTTACAGGAGGGACTGTATATCCACCTTTACAGGAGCCAATCATTTGGCTTGGTCAAGTTGTCACTGTGCTAAATAATTCACTTAAAATAAAATAAAAGCTGAATGATTCTTAAATCTAAATATTGGCGGTTTTCAGTGACTCAAGAATACAAACAAACCGCTAATGCCTTAGTGACATCACACAAGAGAAACACTACATTTGTGAGTGGTTAAGACACACAGCTGAGGTGAAATGTTGTCTATACACCAGGTGACACTTGGCTACGCTGCAGCTATCCTATAAATAAAATGTCAAGGTAATGAATAACTAGGAACTACACTGATGTTTGCTTCACTGTTTTCTTCTTTGGTGTGGGCGGTTTTCTGATTTCTTAGTTAAAGGTGCAGATCTGGAGGGTTCATGGGCAGAGTGTGTGGGATGTTTGGATGGTGTTGCTCTCACACCCTCACACGTTCACTCAAGGTTGTTGATGGAGGACTGGCTGGCTGATTTATGTCCCAGGGCTTCCTCATGTCAGAGTTACCTTCTTATAGTTATGCTGTCATAGTGAGACTTGCTGGAGTCCTTGCTTCACTCTGTACACAGTGTACATTGTCCTTAACTATTATGTCGAATGAGCTAGAATTTTCCTCTCTCTCTTTCTCACTCTCTCCTCCTGAGATCTCCAAACCTGCCTGATCCATCCTGATACTCTACTTCTGGTTGGAGTTTTCCTCAACTGAAAACCACTCCTCATGGATAGTCTGGAGATAGCTGAGGTTACTGTGGGTGGTATCACTAAGAAACGATGAAGATGGCTTTAGAAGTGATCTCAGATTAAGATGCGTTTCACTTGAAGTCTGGATCCTCTCAAGGTCTTGTCCTCATATCGCCTGCCTTATTGAGTTTCCCTCAGCACCGTCACCTCTGGGTTGCTCATACATTAAGGATACATTTATAAATTTAAAATTCCTCTGCGAAATAAATGTACAGAATTCTGTGCAGCAGCGTTGCCACAATGCCCCCTGGAAAAAGCGCAATGCGAATAAAACCGAATTGAACTGAATTGCTCGGATGTGATTTTAGAGGAAACATAGTGGTCAGAGAGCAAAAACAGGCCAGTGCATGAAATATTAATAAGATAGCGCATTAAGTCCCGTCCCGCAGTAAAAAAGAGCCAACTGTCAACTGTAGGTAAAGACTTGAGCAAAAAAGGAAAATAAATTTCTTACACTAGTATATGTACAGATATAAAATAACTGCCTAAAAATAGACATAGTGGACAAAAGGAAGTTTTATAGAGCTTCAGTGAATATGTAAGCAATATATAAGGATTGTTTTTTAATAACTGTCAACAACAAAAAAAGATAGACGTGAAGAAATTTCACAATGAGCACTCATTATTTTTCTTTTTTGATGAAAAAATTTGGCAGGAAGCAACCTGAACTGATATGAATTTCTTTTCCACTGATCCAGATTATTCTCCGTTCAAGCGCATGTTTGAAGATGATCGAGATGTTTATTAATTCCTTTACCTAATAAACTGGAAACACCGCGATGAAAACACATTTTTTCCAAAGCAGAAAGAATATTTCCGAGTGCGGTTCAGTGTTGTGACTCGCACTACAGATAAGTGTGACATTGTTCCTCTGTAGCAGCACCGCACCTCTGCTGTAGTCCTAATTATCTTAATTGGGTAATAATCACGGTTTTCGTTAGATTGGTCAGGTATAGAAAAAAACAGATATCTGCAGTGCAGGAATTCCCAGGAGTGAGCTTGAGAAGCAGCGTGTTTATACGTTATATACTAAATAGCCTTATAGCACCTTCCTCTGCTCGCACCTCGTCTGTAACTTTGTCAGCGTCCCTCAGGGAGCCTGGAAAGACTAATTTAGATTGCAGTCCCTTTTCTGATGATAAAAACAAAAATTACTGACAAGAGAACATGCTACTGTTTTCCAACAGCAGATGTGTCACCGCTGTAGGCCCAATCAATGCTGTTTTAATTAGCACTGCTCTTTCTAGCGTGGAACGTAAACAGAATTTTAATGCTACTCTGCTACGCTGCAGGGTGCAATGACAAATACGAACAGTAACCATGTGTGTTGGAGTGTAAACCCTGCCTAAACTGTGTGTGTGTGTGTGTATGAGAGCTGCTACACCTTTCGCAAGCCCTGACAGTCCAGGCGGCGATGATCCACAGGGAAATGGTGAAGACGAGCAGCACGGTGCCAGGGCAGATGGTCATAAGAGTCTTCATGACAAAGCGTGTGTTGAAGTTGATCTTGTTGAGGGCGCCGATGCTGCGTGACGATGCATCCGTGAAGAGCTTGCTGTGCAGCAGCATGACGCGGGCGATCAGGTAGAGCCGCAGGAACATGGGGATGGACAGAATGATGTCCACGTCGGCGTCCGTCTTGGACGGCGTGTAGTAGAAGGCCAGACGTGCCGTCCACGTGAAGGTGTACTTGCCCGGGATGGGGTGGATGGCGCACACAAGAATTTCCAGGCAGATGAAGAAGATGCGCTCGTACGTCATGGCTATCCTCCAGTCGTCCGCTGCGTTGTCTACCATAAACAGCTGATGTGGTGATAAAAAAAAAGAAAAGAAAAAGATGACTGATATTTCAGATCATTCACTGTGTTTCAAATGATTATATTATGCAGAGAATTTATATTGACCATATTTATGTGCAGCCTAATAATCAAGATCACAGCAGAACAAATATTCCAGGGGGTGAAGCTGGACCTGGAACTCATCCAACTATAAGACTAAACCTTAACCACTAATGCTAGGTTACTATGGCAACCAGCAGTCGAATTCTTGCTTGTGGCTTTAAAGTACTGTGACCGACAGCTAGCAGAATGAACATAACAATGCTCGCTCTTATTCAGCCTCAAAGACAGAGTTGCCTCAACCTTCTGGTTCGACTCCACCCGGATTGGAGGAGCTGGAACCGGTCTGACTCCATCCTCTGGACTCAGTAATAAGTGTGGTACATAAAAAAAACTGCACATAATTTACCTTCAAAGCTTTATTCTAAAACAATTCTGTACTTCAAATCTTTTTTAAAATGTACACTCCATGCATATTAAAGACTCAAAAAGTAAGCCAGTCACTCTAGAGAAAAAGAAAAGTAAGGCAAAGGTACAGATTAACACCATGTATTTTCCAAAATATGTAAGCTTTTTCATCATGTTACACAACGAGCAATTTAGCAAGTAAAAAAAAAATAAAAAATTTAATACTGCATCTTTTACAAGGTTAAAAAAATTGCAAGGTTGGATTTGGGGAAGGGAATCTAATATCGTCTCTCCCGCCGTCTTTACAATAAGGACATCGGAAGCACATGAAACTGACATCACAATGATAAAGCTGTGACAAGACTCTGAAACCTTGCATGGCTGATAAATTACTGTAGGTCCAGATGATTCAGGTAGTCTGAGATCTTCAGGCTCGTGTTTTTATGAGTAGATACAGAATGCGCAGGTCACAATGTATTGATGTCGACCTTTGCACGTAAACATAACCGTGGCTTGCACCATATTAATATTTGCCGTATTACCCTGATCTCTGTGCTGTAATCTTTAGCGAATTTCTTTTCCACAATGTGTCTGTTTCCCATCGGGATGAGAAAAAAATACTCTGCTATTTTCAGCACACACACTCACATACATTGCAATTTCAATCTTGACTCAGCAGCCCGTGCCAGCACTCATCCCTCACTGTTCATTCTTAAGCCCATCTTTCAGGTTCTGCCACCATGATTCTCCGCAATTGGCTCATGCCTGGGAACCACTCAACATCTCCCCCTCCTTTTCTCCATCAGAAAAAAGACTCGCCTCCACCTTGGGCTCGATAAATAACTCCCGCCCAAACGGGTGTGTTGTCAAAGCGGCTCCCCTCCTTGATAATCTGCGCAGATAAACTTCCCTTACTGCTTCCTCCTTGAGCTGTCTGTCACCTCAAGGTCCACTCGGCGTTCTCTGTCAGCACCACATAATTCACCGTTCTCCTTCTTCATCTTTCTTTCTCGTCTCTCAGCTCTCAACTCTACCCGGCGTGTCTGCAACTCTCAGATACGACACGAGGAAAGCATAAACTTCTGACGCGATGAATTTCAATGAGGCTTGTGCATTCGCAAGGCTCTCACGGAGTAATAGGTTTATTGTTGAGTCTACAGGCTTTTCTCAAATGGAATTCTTGTTGCGAGTGAAGCTGTGTTGTTCTTTTTAGTGTTTTATACAAAATCCCTGCCGTATTCTCTGTTCTGATTGGTCAGAAGATGGTTCATTTTCTAGAATGGTGGCTTTGGAGTTCGGAGTTCCATCTGTGAGGAAAATTCACCAAGAGCTATGGCAGATTCTCCTGATCCTCAGTTCAGGGATCATCACCGAATATTTAATGAACAAATCAAAGAACCATGCCAGATTTAACAGACGACATTTCTCATTAGCCTGTCCAATGAGATTCTAATGAAGTCACTGATGTAGTGGCACAAACCAAATAACCATTTTGGTTCTTCAAAGTTCTTCAAAGGTTCTTTGGAGGGTCAGTGGATCTGTTATTGCAATGAGATTCTATTTTTTTTAGATTTTATACATGGGAAAGTCATTGTTTGATTGTTGTAGTGTTCCACAACAAACTTTAAGGGTTAAACCAAAGAACCATTCAAGATTTTGTAGGAAAATTGTTTCCTCAAAGCTTCTTGAAGGGTCTATCTCAGGGGTCGGCAACCTTAAACACTCAAAGAGCCATTTGGACCCGTTTCCCAAAGAAAAAAAAAAACGCAGGGAGCCACAAAACCCTTTTGACATCTAAAATAAAGATAACGCTGCATATATATCGTTTTTTTACCTTTATGGAAAGTATAGAAAAAACTGTAGTGTGTTGCATTTATAAAATCAGTGAACTGCTACCGAGTAAACGCAATTTTATTTCTGCAAGCAAACAAAATTATTTTGAACAGTTTGAACTAACCTTAAGTAAAAAGATGCTGAATTGAAGGTTACTTTCAAATAAAATGTTCAATGTCTACTTGAGTCCTCTTCTTATTCATGGCATCAAAGTTTTATCTTGCCGGCTACAGCGAACCAAAATGTTTTTAATATTTTAATGTTACAAAAACATCATAATCTTAGAATGTCATTAAAAAAAAAAACTAACTAACTAAAATAAAATAAATTTAAATTAAATATTTATTTTCCAAATCTACAGGGAGCCGCAGCAGAGGGATGAAAGAGCCACTTGCGGCTCCGGAGCCGCGGGTTGCCGACCCCTGGGCTATCTTTATGATGACGTTCTACTTGGTATATTTTACAAATGTTCTACACACAAAATGTAAGGGCCAATACAAAGAACCATTCAATATTTTGTAGATAAATGGGTTCCACAGAGGTTCTTTGGATGTGTCTTTCTAATGAGGTTATACTTGGTATATTTTATATATGATGAAGCCATTGTTTAATTTTTGTAATTTTCCACAAGCAAAAAAAATTAAGGCACATTCAAGATTTAATAATCAATATTTTATCTTACTTATGTAGGTTGTTGTAGTTGAAAGTCTTTTTTGTGGTGTCCTACACAGAATGTTTAAGGGGCAAACCAAAGAACCATTCGCGATTTGTTTAAAAATTAGTTTTAGAAGGTTTCTCCAAGATTCTTTGGATGATGAGTGTCTGTCTTTCTAATGAGGTTCTACTTGGTACATTTTATAAATGGGGAAGCCATTGTAGTGGTTTACAAAGAACCTTTAACAAACTAAAATAAACCAAAGATTTTTTCCAGATTGAAACTTTCTTTTGAGAGTGCCCAAAAAAAATGCTCAACAGTTCAGATTTTTTACTTGAAGCGCTTTTATGAATGGAAAATGTATTGATGCATGGTTCTATACTGAATCTGTAAGAAAAAAACAACAACAACCAATCCTTGAAAGGTCTTTACTAAATGGGAAAACCAACACTTAATTCTTTCCCTTGTGGAAATTTATGATGTTACATAGAATATTTTCCCCCAAGAATATAACCACTAAGCCATCTCCACCATCATCCTGCTTTTTAAGGATGCAGCTAAATATGAATGCATTATACAGAACGGACATATATTCTGCTCTTAATGGCTACATATACAGATAAATATAACTAAAAAGTGCACTATTTGCATTTTAGAAACATTACCAGGAACGTTCAGGGAGACTTTAATCATTTTTTCTGGTTTTTACTTCAATAAAGTGCGAGTGAGTGGATAGATAGGCAGCATGTGGAACAAATAAAGACCATTGCTTATCTGCATGAATGTGATGTGGTGCATTTACAATGGGCCTTCATACTGTACATCCTGCCTGGTCAGGGTTGTGGTGGGTTAAATCCAGATACTCACTCTCTCACTCTCACTCATTTTCTACCGCTTATCCGAACTACCTCGGGTCACGGGGAGCCTGTGCCTATCCCAGGCATCATCGGCCATCGAGGCAGGATACACCCTGGACGGAGTGCCAACCCATTGCAGGGCACACACACACACACTCTCATTCACTCACACACTACGGACAATTTTCCAGAGATGCTAATCAACCTACCATGCATGTCTTTGGACCGGGGGAGGAAACCGGAGTACCCAGAGGAAACCCCAGAGGCACGAGGAGAACATGCAAACTCTGCACACACAAGGCGGAGGCGGGAATCGAACCCCGACTCTGGAGGTGTGAGGCGATCGTGCTACCCACTAAGCCACCGTGCCCCCCCTCCAGATACTCTAATTTGCTTTTATTTTGGGATTAGAACCACTAAAGTCTTAAAACAAGGAAATAAAATGTTCCAGTTTATTACACATCAATTTAAATCCAGATACAGAAACAAATATTTGGTGTGCTAAACAGATACAGATACGGATAGAGCCGGTGTCATTGTGCTAGGCCTCTACCCTGCTTTGGTAAATACAGTATATGAACGCCAGTTCAGTCCAATGCTGCTGATTTACTGCAAATGATGAAAAAAGTCCAGACAGTTTCCTGATGCAGAGTCTATAGAGCAGCCCTTCGTCACAGTACACACACTACGGGGTATTTGATCCAACCCTTCGGCACAATGCCTGATTTCACTAGTTAACTCCCCTCCATTGTTAGGCACGAGAGCTCATTAGTGAAATCATTTCGGGGTGTGAAGGGTATGAAACAAATACCTGAGGCCTTTATCGCCTGCAGGAAACCTTCACTCAAGCAAAGCGCTCTGATTCAGAGCCGATTCAGAGAAGTCCCGTCCCCTTCCGCCGTTAATTATTCACTTCCTTCGCTGCCACTCGGCTGTGCGTCATCAGCGTGAAAAAAGGCCCGGATGCTTCAATAATTCAGAGGACGTAAGGACCATATAAAACTCAGCGGTAAATAAATGAGAATCTCAAATTATAAAAGGCCTCTCTGCCTGCAATTTAGATATATATTTTTCCCCCATTAAGAAAAAAACATCTGTCTGTTCCATTATTAGAAGTAAAATGGGATCAATGACCTAGATTGTATATTTAGCAGCGGCGTGTTACAAAACCACGAATCATTCAAACAGAAACACATCTTGGAGCTTTTAGGTGGTGCTTTCCACTCAAGGACACGCTGTAGGGAACAAAATTAAAGCTCCCTGACTGCTCCTCCGCACACTAATCATACACACATAATCGTGTTATAACACAACAAATCTACACACACACACACGCACACATTTATACACAGCATATAAAAATACTCTCACTGCATTTTAAACTACTTTAATTCAGTAAGCTGAAAATCCTTAAAAGTTTTAAGAGCCCTTGAGTCTTCTTTATTTCTCTGGTTGACTTTTAACATTGTCCTGCATCATCCAGGCTGCTGCTGCTAGGATTTTCCCTGTTCAAATCTATTCTATTGGTGTTAAAAAAAGTCGTTTTTTAGGTTAGAAATGTGGTATTCTTTATTATAGTAGTAGCTGTGAATGTAAACGTGTTCCATTAAGCTTTATAGCAAGTCTTTAGCATAGATTGCGAATGTTCCACAATATTAAATGTAACTATAAACCGATAAAAATCTAAATTAAAACAAATATAAAACTGTAATTATTCAGACAATATAAGATCATCCGGATTTTTTTTTACATTCTTTTATTCCTTCAGTAATTAAAGAGGACCGTGTTACTAAATTCATTATAGAACAGAAATAATGGGTTTGGGTTTGTGACATGGTTTACATTTTGAGAAATCTATCCTCGTGTGATGAGGAGATGGGACAAAAAATTCTAATCGACTCGGTGAAAAGCAACAGCGAGTTGATTTCAAGTGAGGGTTAATAAAGTGATAAAGAATCGGACCTTCTTCCGACTGTCACTCCTTACAGTCGGAATTCGTTCTTTTATCATAGATAAGCACTTTATCCTGCTCAGGGTCACGGTGGATCACGGAAATACAACCGGGATGCAATAATGTACGTATTAAAAAATAATAATGCATGATGACTTGTAAATAGGACAATATTTCGAAGTGTATCGCTGTATTTCATGTAGTGACAGAAACACCCCATAAAAAGGCTGATTTGCTTCCAGGTGGAAATTCATTCATTCATTCTTTTTCTACCGCTTACCCGAACTTCTCGTGTCACGGGCGTATTCGGGCATCGAGGCAGGATACACCCTGGACGGAGTGCCAACCCATCGCAGGGCACACACACACTCTCATTCACTCACACACTCACACACTACGGACAATTTTCCAGAGATGCCAATCCACCTACCATGCATGCATGTCTTTGGACCGGGGGAGGAAACCGGAGTACCCGTAGGAAACCCCCGAGGCACGGGGAGAACATGCAAACTCCACACACACAAGGCCGAGGCGTGAATCGAACCCCCAACCCTGGAGGTGTGAGGCGAACGTGCTAACCACTAAGCCACCTTGCCCCCTTCCAGGTGGAAATATACAAATATAATTAATGAGTTTGCTTTTCTGAACCTCATGTCCTCTTATCTCATAAGACATGCTGCACGGCGCCGAGCCGTCAAAGATAAACCGGAGATCGGTGTCAGGAATACTTGAGTCTCAGCTTCCCAGTAATTCTGACAAGTGCGAGGAATCCATCATCTCTGACTCAGACTGTGTGCTTGGAGCCACGCACGCTTAGCTCAGTATGAGTTAAACAGAGAGAGACGAGCTGAAAAAAAAAAAAAAAAAAATTCAGATCTTCCTCAAGGAAGCAAATGTGTCCTCGAGGAAGGGGATAAAAAGCTTTCGTCTGTTTATCAGGGGTGATCTGCTGTCAGGAAAGTGCTTTCCGAAAGTCTGTTACTCCAAAGAGCGGTGATTAAACATTTAGAGTGGGCTGCGCAAGGAAAACTACTCGCTAGGTAAAACTAATTATGTTAATGGACAACCTGCAACACAATCCTCAAGAGGTCTTCACCTCCGCGCATCAGATATTCCGCACGGAGTGTCAGAGCCACCGGGCAGGTAGAGCTCCTGCGTTTGCCCACTGCGCGTATACATGTGTAGGTTAAGTTACACGGCAAACCAAGCTGACCTCAGCAACACACACGAAAGAATGAATCAAAGGATCCCCGGGGGTCAAGAGGATTTCCTGGAGTCTCATAGCGTGAATAAATCATACAGCATCAGACGAAGACTGGACGGTTGATCTTATCCCAGTTCTCAAACAGCTCTAGAGTCCAGAAGTCACCAAAGTCTGTTTTATTGCAAGAATTCTGGACTTGAAACAGGAAAATGTTACCACACTGAGGTTTCCTAAAACAAATATAGCTGATATTCCTATAACAATACATCTTTTAATATCCAGTGTCAGCGATTCCCTGACTAGCTTCTTTTTTTTTCTTTTACTTAAAAAACCACAGCCTTTCATCTGAGCAAAGAGTAAAAACTTCAGCCCTGAAAACTGAACATTACAAAGCTCTGACACTGATGACTTCACATTTTGCACATACTATACAATATTTCAGTCATTTGCTGTTTTTTGCACAACTCTATATATTATCCCAAGGACCTGCTGCTAAGAAACTGTGTTCATTCTAATGTTACTGCATGAAATATTGTTTGAACATTCAGTATTCTCACACAGTATATACGCCGGTCGGTCGGCGCTGTTTCTGTTACTGTTTATTGTCTTTTGTGTATTGTATCTTTTGTACTTTTGTCTTGTAATGTTTTGTCTACACTGTCTTTTGTCCTGCACTGTCTTGTCTGTCTTGTTTGTCTTGTCCTGCACTGTTTGCACCAGGTTGCACAGTTGCACTTTATGTGGCTAAGACTACTTACATGTCCTTATCCCTGTCTTTGTTTTATGTAGCACCCTGATCCTGGAGAAACGTCATCTCATTTCACTGTGTACTGCAACAGCTATATATGGTTGAAATGACAATAAAAGCTTCTTGACATCCATAAATGTTACATGAACATCTCCTTACAGAAAACTTTACAATATCATCAATAATAGGTACATTTCTCATTGTTAAATATGCCAGGACTAAGGTCAGACCTGCTGTTATAATTAATAGTAAAAATAATGAATATTTTAATTAACCGTTGCCTTCTGACCAATCAGATGCGAGACCAGTGCTGTCATACATGCCTGCAATAACATTAATACCGTTTGAACAGCCTACTTATTTTATTATTCATTATCTACATACCTGCCTCTTTAATTTTGAAATGTAGTAATGTAATACATGTAAAACCTCTGGACAAAAAAATTAAATAAAAAATAAGTGTGAATAATAATAACTGCAGTTCTGGCAACCCTGCAATCGGAAAGACATGGAATATTTCCAAACTGCATAATTTCACATCTTCATGAATTCATGGATTTTAATGAGAGTGAAAGATGGAGCGATGTTATTTTTAGTCTTTTCTCAGTCATGTATAACATTGTACGATTTATACATCTGCATCGATTTAAATAAAAAGGTTTAAAATGACTTTAATTTGCAAAAAGATAAAAGATAATAAAATGCCAGACGTCGTGACTTCACTCGTCCTCAAGCTTGACAATCGCGCTGATGAATTTGACAAGTGCTGACACTCCATGTCTTTTGTTTCCTACGAGTTTAGACTTTGTGTTGCTATTGATTAAAAGTTTTTTGGCCAAGGCTGCAGAGGATTTGACGCGACACTCGACGGTCATCGGCATCTGTCACTCTGCTAGGCAGTGCAGACCGGTTACTGGTTTCAAGCCTGCTCAATATAACTAATGGAGCGGGGCTCAATATTTAATCTGTGTAATGCGGAGATGGGAGCATATATCTTGTCACTGGGAAAAGAAATCGCTCCATCTCATTAGTGAATTACAGCCAGAGAGGCTCGCCTCAATTAGAAATGACCGCCATGGTTTATTTATAATATCAAAGAGAGAGAGAGATGGTAAAAGGCCACTTTGCATAAATAGAGCCCCAGGTTTCTTTGTGCTTTCAGGCTACTTTGAGAAGATGTATGGTCTCTGCGTATTTCATCAACCCGAGTCCATTAGAAGGACGTAAAGGTTATAGCCGATCCTGTTTAACGGTAAACCGATGCTCGACGTGAGGTACAGATTCGCTAACGATAACCCACGTGTGCTATGGTAAATCTTTACGGAAAAGGGTTGTAGGTTTAATCGTGTTGTATCTGGACTGTAATTCTGTCCCAGAGACGTCAGCGCAGTGAAAACACAAAGGTCGCGGTGAAGACTGGAAATGAGACACCTGTCTGCCTTGTCAGTGAGGAAACGTTTCACCACAAGATTAGAGATCCGACACATCCTTTGTAGACTGACACTGTCACTCAATCACACACACAAACACACTTTTCAGTATACACATACTGTACACACATACGCAAGCAGATGAAGAGACACACACACACATATTTGTACAAATCCCTTCAAAAACATGGATAACAGATGAGACACCAGGGAAGGGGGTGTGGCCTGTGAGAATGGGGTGTGGTCTTGATGCCTGTCTCTCAGTAAAAGAACTCTCAGTGTGTCCTCTAGGTCTGTCTCTTTGTGAAGGGGCGTGGCCCAAAGGTATTTTTTTTAGTAAACAAAACCGTTTCTGTCCGTTATTAATGAATGTCCTCACTGTCTCAGCCAAAGAGGAGTGTCCTCTGAGCTGTCTCTCAGTAAAGGAGGCGTGTCCTCTGCAGCTGTCTCTCAGTAAAGTAGGCGTGACCTCTGTAGCTGTCTCACAGTAAAGGAGGCGTGGTCTCTGTGTCTGTCCTTTAGTAAAGGTGGCGTGGCCTCTGTGTCTGTCCTTTAGTAATGGAGGCATGGCCTCTGTGTCCGTCTGTCAATATAAGAGGTGTGTCCTCTGTGTCCGTCTGTCAATATAAGAGGTGTCCTCTGTGTTCGTCTGTCATTTATGGAGGCAATTTTTCAATCTCTCTCTTTCTGCCAGCTGTACCGAAGAAGACATGGCTTCCAACTCAACAAAACTAAGACTTTATTCTATAATTTTTTTCCATACATTATAACAAATCTGACCTAACGATTCTTATCATAGTCCATATGTCAATAAAGCTTACAGTACTCTATAATTCTCCACGATGCCACATCTTTGCACCACTTCTTGTCATTTTCTGAGAAGGAACAGCGGAAAAGACTTGAGGTGAGCCATAAAGGCCTGCATGTGAGACCCTGACTGACCAAACACAATCTCTTACTGACAACACAAAAGGCATCAGATTCAAAATAACCTGAAGATAAACTAACGCCGGTGCTGTCTTCCTTCTCAGGATTAATCTTAAACTAGGGTTGTGTGTTACAGTGTATTACACTGAAGCCTGACTGACCCCCAGTCTATATGAGCTGTCACAAGCCTACACAATCCAATAACTTCCAGCTCAGTGAAAAAGTAGATGATTCAGCAACCGCCAGAGCTGCTGGTAATAAAGTGATAACAACTTTACAGTGTGATAACATCAAAAAAAGATTAGAGGGACAATCGAGCTAATAATAGCCACCAGCTATAGCAAATGATCGACATAATGAGAAAGTAATGGAACAAGGATCTCAATATAACTTCTTGATATAAAATTCTATAAAATTAGAATTTAGAGTCAAATGGATTTCCAGTGAAAATGCACAAGCTTGTATCTGGAAAAAGGGCGGTAACCACGCAACCACGCTAACATGCTAACGGCTCCTCGACCGCCTCACATGGGAACTATTGACACGTATTAAACAAACCTGATGCGCTACACATTTTGAACGGGTGCCTGGTCTCTTCGGGTTCTTCCGGCTTGCTGAATTAAAGATGGAAAAACGAGAAGCTTGGAAAAGAGCCTCCCTTTATGTGCCAGCTAACTCGTCACATTTCGTAATGAAAATTGCTTTTAGGAAGAATTTCTCAAGTAGCAGAGAGGGTTGCAATGTGTAAAATTGTGCTTTGGTGTGCTGTCTGTGAGTGTGTGTGTGTGTGTGTGTGTGTGTGTGTGTGTGTGTGTGTGTGTGTGTGCTATTTACATTGGCAGCACCTTTCTTGTGGTAAACCATTCAGAAGATCGATGTCCCTTTGAGACGTGCAAGCCTTAAATACAAGAGGAAAGAAAATTCCCTTGCACATGAGTTTGAGCTTCTGAAATGTTGCAAAGGTTTCCGCATATATTTACAGTCCCGATGACAAGATAACGCATGAGCGCTGATATAATGCGTGAGGCTATGTTTGTGCCCCTACTGGGAATTAGCTCCGTGCATTTTCCAATCCAAATATGCAGCATAGGTCTATGAGACGGAGTTAAAGTGATGAGTTAAAAACGGAAAAAGAAACACGGGCCGTTGCGTTATCAGGGTGTAGGCTATTTCTCAGAGGTGTGACTTTATCTGCGAGTGTTTGTCAAAGGTGGGAAACGTCACCACGTGCCATTTTTTAACACGTCTGTAAGCAGGCTTTTACAGACGCTCATTTCTCTCTCTCTCTCTCTCTCTCTCTCTCTCTCTCTCTCTCTCTCTCTCTCTCACTTTCTCTCAATCACTTGAGCAAGGCTTACTTTTACAGACTTATAATGAACATATAGTACTACAAAAAAGAAGGGAATGACAAAAGAGGAAAAAAGAGACTCAGATTTCAAAGCATGGCTGCTCTCAAAACGCAGTGTTTGAAGAAAGCAGCATTTGCACACACTCACAGAAAGCAGAACAGCAGGTCCTGCCTGTGTCAAGAACCGAGTCTTTGTTGTTATTTTAATAATCTAGCACCAGATGGGGACCTTCCTGAGATCTGGAATAATTCTATAGGTCTTGGAAAAGACGTAAAGATTAAGACTTACGTAGTGGGCAGGGTTAACATGACAGAAAGGGTAACTTCATGCTACGAATCTGAGTATGAACAATTCCCTAATGTTACTGCTAATGTTCCATCAGCAGCAAGTGAATATGAATATGATGTTCATTAATGTTCATTAATATGATGTTCAGTCCCTCCAGAAATGAACAAAATCTAGCAAACTAGATATTGGGAGGAGTCTGCAATTCTTCTAAATTAGATCATATTTCCACAGATTTCCACAGATGAACTCATCACAACTAATCCTGCTTCCATTCACGTGTGGAACATGAGCACAGTTCTCACAGAAAGTCAGTACATATGTGACTTCACTTCAGTTTTGCAATTCAGAAAAAACAACAACAACAAAATCAAAATCAAGCATTTTTGGCTGTATAGAGCTTTCCATTTGGAGATAATGTTTGATATATTTCCAAATGTGGTGTTGTGTTTTTGGATCGCTTATTAGAAGAAGCAGAAGCATTTTTTTGTCACATACTGCACAAGAATTTAGGGTCAGATCACATGGTCAGCAATGGTACATCATCTTAAACCCAACAGTAGCAGTATGGCAATACTGGGGCTTAAACCGCAACCTTCTGATTAACATCTCAAAGCATTAACTGTTAAAAACACTCTTGCTCTAAAAACACTGCGCAGAATTCACAACCTTGACATTGAACTGCTTCATACCGTCTTATAAAGAGCTCAATTAGAATTAGGTTCTTAGAATTTTTTTTAAATACTCTTCTGATTGGAAGGTATAAATCAATAAACCTGGTAATAATAATAATAATAATAATAATAATAATAATAATAATAATAATAATGCATTTTATTTCATGGTGCCTTTCAGAACACCCAAGGTCACCTTACAAGCAATATACAGATCACTGCACTGGAGGATAACTAACGGTTTAGCCAAGGCCGATATTTATATGACGCTACTGCGTCACTGGATTAAAAAAATCAAATGTTAAAAATACAACATTAAACGGAAAGGAATTACATACAGGCTTCAGTGCAAGGACGGGTTTGAAATAAAGGGTGCCTGCTGAGATGTAACCACAGCAACAAAACTACAACGGTAGCTTATACTGTACGTCGCTTTTTGTCATTCTGTGATAAGAAAGATAATCATTTACTTGATCACAAACAAGATAATGATAAGTGAGGCAGGATACAACGGAATGATCATCATCACCACCTTCTTTTCCTCTGGCTCATCTATTATTTTATGATATCAGGACTGTCTCTTTCTCTCGCCTTTATTACCATAATAAATGTTAAAAACTACACTTGTAATTCATGTTACTGCCAAGTCTTTGTACAGTCATATTTATAGCTTACTTATTATTTACTTATGTAAAGCAGCTGGATAATTAAAAAGCAGCTTTTAATAAACTATAATAAATTATGAAATGATATGATTGAATGAAATGATACTTTACATGATACTATTACAAAAAGTCTAAATTTTAGAAGAAATTTGGATAAATTTATCCAAATCTATCTAAATTTACACAAATTTAAGAAGAACTTCAAATCATTTTTTTTTTAATGGTTAGCTTGTTTGAAAATCTTACATTCACACTATTACACTATCACACTATATATATATATACTGGGATGGATTTAATAATCCCTTAGGCTACATTTAAAGAAATGTATACCAGATTTCTGTTCAGCCACACAATAAGATTAAAGTGAATCCACTCTACACGCCTCGTTTATTACATAACGGGGCACAGAAGCCTTTTTTATTACCACATATACATTAAAGCACAGTGGAATTCTTTTCTTCACATACCCCAACTAAGGACGTAGGGGTCAGAGTGCAGGGGCAGCTATGATACAGCACCCCCCTGGAGCAGGGAGGGTTGAGGGCCTTGCTCAAGGGCTCAGCAGTGGCAGCTTGGCTGTGCTGGGCCTTGAACCCCGATCTTCCGATAAATAACACTATCTTAACTATCATTTAGTCAAACTCGGCATCTTTAAAATACTATATTAGCTTATATGCAATCGTAAAAGGATGTAAAGGCTAAAGTGTGGAGTTTGGTTTGTTAATTTAAGAAACGACTAGAAAACGACTTAAAGAAAACACGCACATATGTACTGATTAAATTTATGATGGGGAGTCAAACAAAGTTTTCGGATGTGAGGAAGTGATGCTAAATCGGTAGCGATACGCTTCCTTTAACTGTTCACAACATTATCCATGCAGCTTGAGGGCAAACATTTATTTTACATTGCTACATTTTACATCGAAAATCACTTCTAACTTCATTGTAGCTCTATCTTCACTTTAATATCTCAATGACCTGGAAAGAAAGTCAGGAATTTCCAATTACATTATTATTCTTATTATCTTCTCATATTGGTCTGATTAGGAACAATGTAATACTACTCATTATTTCCACTTTCATTAAAATTTCAAAATCTAGGTCTCTGTTTTGAATTCAAATCCTCTCCATGTCTGAGGAGCTATATAAATGTGAGAGTGATGATGGATGAAGGTCAGATGAGTTTTGCAGGTGCTTGACATTTTGAGGTTATCAGAGAAATCACAGAACACCTCACAGGTTTATCTCTGGAACACATCAAAGCTCCTTTTCTGTGATTTCGCCTAATCATGGCATGGATGCTCGAGTGTACGGTCAGTGTTGCAGAATGCGGCACTTAAAAAACACAAGAAAAAGACGGTCCTGCTAATAAAGTGATCAATTTGTTTTAACGATAAGTTATCTATAGAAGTGGCGGACTAATTTAACGGTCTAATAGGTTCACTTGTAGCTGGAATAATGCAGCGCTGTGAATGTTAAATCAATCTAATGTTGTGTTATTGGAGCTTTTGAGCATCTAATGAGAAAAAAAAGGCACTGATGATGATGATGATGATGATGCATGGATAGTGTGAACTGCACCGAAGAGGCTTTGTGCTTTATGGAAAAGTACCTGCTTGACCTGGTGGTAGAGTAAATTGCTGAAATGTAACACCTTTAGACAATTCCTAGAGTTTCTCATATCGTGACTGGAAGCTGAGGATGCAAACATGGATTCGATATTGATCTCCACACTGCCAGCCTGGTGTGTATGAAATAAAATCTCCATCGTGACAGTGTTGCAGCATTTTTTACTCATTTCCTCATTTGTTTCAAATCACAGAAAGCAGAATAAGACACGAGCATTCATCCGGCACTTAGTGACTGCAGTAGGGGATGAAATGAGAATGAAGAAGTGAGATCTCGCTGTGAGAGCTGATACTATTCTCAAAAGGAAACAAGAAACTGAAAACACACACACACACACACACACACACACACACACACACACACACACAGTAATCATATTATCATTTATAAGATTCTCAGACTGCTTCTGTTTTTTTTCTCTTGTATTGAGCAAAGTAATATACAAATACAAGAGGTATGAAATGGGGGGACGGGGGACATCACTGAACGCAGGATCTCTGACGCAAGGTCATAAAATTGAGCTTTTTCCAAGTGCAGGGAGGTGCACGGCCGAGCCGAGAGTCCAGAGTGTTCTCTTAACCCTCTCAGGAGATGAAATGACCGAAATGAAATGATTACGCTGGAGGAGAATGCCGGGGCTCTGGAGGTGGCGGTGTGTACAGTAAAATCGGCAGTGATGAATTAGCACCTACAGTGAGACACTCCTCCCAAGAACGGTCACGTTCTCCGACTAGAAATGAGTTTCTGTCGGGAATTCCCTACGACACTAATTCAATTCAGCACCAGGGCTGACCTACACGAAATATCCCAATTTAAAAAAAATTAAATAGGATTTCTGATGGATGCTTTTAAAAAAAAGACTTCATTTTGCAGACATCTCTCTGGAGTAAAAAATTCAAGACGGCCAGCGGATTTCAGGGCAGATAATTTGATTAAGGGATGGGATACACTCCAAGGCGACGTAATCTGATTGTGTATTATTAACCACCACATTAAGTGCTCTTCTGGACATGTTTTCAAGAGGGAGGATGTAACACAGATCACACTGTCCTCTCATAAAAGGCTGCTTTAAGTGATTTACAGTGGACTTCATATGAAACAGAAAAAAGTGTGTGTGTGTGTGTGTGTGTGTGTGTGTGTGTGTGTGTGTGTGTGTGTGTGTGTGTGTGTGTGTGTGGAGGGGTTACCTGAATCTCCCGGGCGTGATATATGATAATCAAGCCGAGAAGGATGATTGTAGAAAGGCTTATCAGGCATTTTAGAGCTAATGAATACAATGACTCCTGAAAAAGAATAGAAAAAAAATCAGGTCATTTACCTTTCGTAGCACAACTGAACCCCTGAAACTACCGGAATATGTCTGTAGGTCTGTACTTACATTTCCTCTCCTGTGTAAATACATATCTTTTCTATTAGTTTCAATGTAGCCTGAATAATTCATAGAACTACTGAATAATACGCTTCTGAATTAATTACTTGATAATACTACGCTGTGAGTTTCAGGGGTTAAAGTAATCAGGACATGTGCTATGTTAAGGTCAACTGTGTTATATACTCCATGCTCTGATCTGTAATATTTATGTAATATTACTTGGTTAATTAGCATGCTTTGTTGTTTATATTAGCTCACAATTTCCACACAAAGTCACAGAAGATGGTGAAAAAGTATATCTCTCTCCTACCTTTCATTACCCTATTTTAGCTTCTGAGCTCATTAACACCGTACTGTAGGTTGTGTAAATAATATTTAACTACTGCATTGACGACTCTTGAGAAAGAGAGAAATAGTAGCTTACTCTCTCATGCAGTAAACTGACATCAATCCAGAAGGTCTGATAGGCTTTCAGGCCCCTATTGGACTAGCCTTGAATGGCTAATGTAATTTTGTCCGTTGGGCCACCACTGGGCCACCAGTGCCAGCAGACATTGTTAAGAAAAGTGCACGTTTGCCTTGCCTTCAAATATGGCCCAGTGTTGGCCCACAAATAAACACTTTGTCAGCATCTGAAAAGCTAGCTAGCTATGCAGTTTATGTAAATAATGTTAAGCTACAGCAGAAAAGCCTCATGAAGAATCAAAGAATAGAAGCTTACTACTGAGTGTGGACACTAGATAGGAAATGTACAGAATTTTTCGCTTCTGTGATGAGGATTCTTTTAGAATATAAGAAGTGTACCATAGTTATCTATGTTGTTTAGATGGATAATGTTTAGCTGATGCAGTGGGGACTTATGTGCTTATTTTGTAATGTTTTGCCAGCGAAGTGATGTCTAAGTGAAGTTCAACTAGCAACATACTATATCTATTTAATGTTTTGCTACAGCAGTCATGTTTCTTAAAGAATAGAATTATAGTAGTTTATGACCAAGCCAGAAAGCTACATAGATTTGTATATAATGTTTTACTACTAAAGCTAGCTAACAAAGTAGTTTATGATTCTAATGTTCAGCTACTGCTGGGATGACGCTTGCAGTACAAAATACAGCTAGCTGGCTTCAGTATATGGAGATGTATTAAATCAAGAAGAAAAGAATCAAGAAGAAATTCTTATGTAGTTTGTATAGATATTTCCTTTCTTCTCAAAAAGAGAAGAGTATTGGCTTACCACTAAGCTAGCTAGCTAAGTAATGCAGCTAGCTTACAGTAGCTTCTGTTTAATGTCAACTTTTTTTAAATGCATTATTTTATGTAATATTTAGGGAATTCTTATGTAATAACAATCATAATACAGTACCTTGCTGTAATGCTATGACTCTTGAAAAAGCAGCTATGCGAAGTACGTTATATTACCATGCTAATATCTATATCTATATGTTATCTCTAATTACAATGTTTTGTTATAACATTAGATGGACTCTTTTAAAGCAAAGGAACACAAGCTAGCTAACATCAGGACAGGAGGCCACCATGCTGTCCATGCTGTAAACATTGCTGCAGGAAGTAGTTTAATCCAGAGGTAGGTGAAGACTTTCAGACACTCCATGTTTTCATTCAGTACCAGCTGTTGACTCGGCTAAGAAGGTTGTAAATGTGACAGGTGACAGAATGCTAATTACCTGCTCATGTTTATCTGGAACTAGATAAGAATACATAATATGGACTTTTTTTTGTAAATTGAGACTGAATTGAGAAAATACTTAAAGGAGTGAATCTTGGAAAATTACAGCTGTGACATACTGGTGCTGCTTCTTTAATTTTGCACTGAAATCACGTCTGATTCGCTTGACGGTGTATAGTGTCAGGATCATGTGTGCTCCTGACATCTTACAAAACACTGTAGGTTCATGTCCAAACAGCGTTGCTTTGGTGGTAGAGAGAACCACTGTAACACTAATGGCATTTGTAGAAGAAGAAGAAGAAGAAGAAGAAGAGGAAGAAGAAGAAGAAGATGAAGAAGCACATTAACTGTGTACACACAGATCCAACAGATTAACTAATCAGCAGGACCCTTACTTAGATAAATTTGGTTGCCTGCAACTGAACTTGATATAAATGCTTATGACCACCACTTAGCATCATGCACAGTTCTAAAGTAGCCTAAACTCAGACTTTACTTATGCAGTTTTACATTTTACATGCACTGTCATCTCTCTATGGAGAGGTAGAACAAACATAAGACAAAAGTCTTCCTAACTAAAACTTCACATACAGAATTAGTTATTTTAAAAAAAAATCATCACCTAAACAAGTCATGCCACTGAGAGAATTGCTTATTAGTGCTCATAAGCTTTAATTATTTTTAACTGCATTATTGAAGCTCCCAAATATTGACAACCGTGCAATTTCTCTCTCTGGGCAGATTTTCTCTTTTCTCCAAACAGGTCTTGTTTGATTAATCATATTTCAGGCATTTATAAAATGTGTGCACATTTAATCTGCAGTCAAACTACTCCTCTTCTAGTCCTTGCTGTTTGTGTATCAACAGCAGAGGCACTTTTGCATGCTCTCGCCCGCGGTTCTGTACCTTTCCATACGCTCCCCATGAAAGCTCCGTCTCTATGACCATGACCACGATGCCAAACATGCCGAAGATGAGCGCGTAGTCGCTGAGGCGCTTTCGCTTCTCAAACAGGGCCCTCCGGTGGCCGAGCTTCTGGCCGATGTTCTGGTTCTTCTTCTTGCCCTGTTTGCCGCCACCTCCTCCACCTCCTCCTCCGCCGCCTGCGCCGTCCGCCGTGGAGTACGGCAACGGAGCACCGGCGCGGTTCTCCGTCCTCGCGTCCACAGCGCACACGGGCTGCAGCGGCTGCGACTCCGAGTCGAACTCGTGCAGGTTGCGGCGTGACGAGCCGGCGCGGCTCAGCGGCCGCATCACGCCGCCGTTGTATCTGCAGCCGCTCATCGCGACGGCGGCTATTTCGTGGCGGGCCTCGCCGACCGGGCTTCCCGGCTGCTGCGGTTGATGGTGGTGGTGGTGGTGATGGTGGAGGCGGTGGTGATGTTGCCTGGATGAACTACCATGACTAGAAGGCGTGAGCTCACACGCGCTGTACCGGCACCCTTGCCTCGGGGAAGACGAGACGGACGGCGTCCTTACTGAAGTGCCGAGTTGCGTTTGAGACGACGTCCCTTGACAAACGAGGCTTTTGCGCGCGTGGCAGGTGCAGGTACGGGGGTCGCGCCGCCCGGCGGAGCGCTCCTCCTCCTCCTCTTCCTCCTCCTCCTCCTCTCGCGGTGCGCAGTGCTGCGGCTGGAGGCGCTGCTGTAGGAGGAAGCGACGCTGCGGCTGTAATGGGCTTTCCATCCCAGCGCCGCCGCTTCGCACCGACTGCGCGCTACGGTGTGCGCTGGTGGGCGTTCCCTGCTTGAGTGCGCTCTTGGTTGCCATGGTTACTTTGACAGCAAGAAAGGTAGGAGCAAACAAACAGCCACGGGGTAGTTGTGCTTGCCAACTTCTGCAAAGGAAATACACCTAAGTGGCCACTTTATTAGGTCGGCTACACTTAGATTATAAATGAATTATTTACCTTTCTTTCAGGTCCATTATTCACCTTATCCACACTATACTATTAAACCCTCAAGGACGTATCTTTTATACTTTTAGTGTATTTCTTTTACTTGGTCAATTGTGATTGTTTGATATCTGATCTACAATACCAGTAAAAACCTAACTGACTTCATGTTGGGTACCTTTAAGGTACAGTATTACACTAAAAGCTCATTAAAGATCCAGTTACAGATACAAGATCATTTTAACGGTACATGAACCATATAAAACAGACTATAGGTGCAAAAGATGTACCAGTGACCAGGAAAAGCACAGTTTAATACTTTTACTAAATGAAGAATCTGATGAAGAATTTCTGATCATGAATTGCATTTTTAGAAAGGTTGTAAGTATAGGCAATGGAGATTAGGTTTCTTCACGGGGTTGACAAGCTTTATAATCCAGGTGACCCTCAAAGAAGGAATCAATTGAGGTGGTAGGGGGACCTTGAAATCATGAATCACTGGAAGGAGACCTTGGCCAGATGCAACTGAAGAGTCACACATCTGGCTTGGAAGCATCTGGGAATCCTGCAGGAGGAACTGAAATAAAAATATTTTTTATTGCCACCGGGAAAAGCAAAAGGGAAAGATGCCAAATTGTCTACACTTTACTTGAGAGCATGATGAATGAAATTAGCACATCTACATTCTGTGTTTCCATAATAGGAGGTTTCCAGAACCTAGAACCTTCTCCATATCTTTTAGGAACCTATAATTAAAAAAAGAGAGCATAATTTCTTCTAAAAGAGTAAACAGTTGTTGTGATCACGCAGCTGATGGTTGGGAGATGGATTGAGATTGAGATTGTTATTTTTTCCTTGGTTGAAAACCTGTAGAAGATTAAAAACAAAAAAAGTTAATTAGATGAGGAATTGCATTAGCTTCACTGTGGGCTGTAGGATTTACCCAGAAAACACAACGATTTAAAGTAGCCTTATATTACAAAAACTATTGCATAAAATAAATAAATAAATATGCTTTATATTTCTAAAATTTTGGGTTAGTATTTGATTTGCTCCACTCCACTGAACTTTTTTTTGGAGTGATTTTATTTACTTTCAAGTTTTATTAGTCCATTTTTCCAGTGACAGGTATACACATAAAAAAAAAGAAAAAAAGAAAAATACAGCATTTCAGTCTAGCCATTTTCTGTTGATCTCTCCCATCAACCAGACATTTCCGACCAATCTGAATAATGTGAAATCCCAGAAGTTCGACATGCCATGAACAATAACAGTAAGTGCTGCCACATGACTAAATGAAAGATAATTGCATAAGTAGGTGTATTAGGAGTTGTTGCTAATAATGTTCTCAGTGAGTGGATATTTCTAATCGGGGCTCTCAAACAATTTAGTCAGGAAGCTCACTAACTGTAATATAATCCCAGACCCAATAAATACAGAATTATTTTACAAACTATCAAAAACTTGTCACAACTTTTTTAACCACAATACAATAATAGTTGCACGGTTATTAAAGCTATACTGTAGATATTTTAATTTCTTAACTTTTTCCCAATATATTTTATTTTTTATTTAAAATTGCCATCAGTTTCCAGAGTATTATTTATAAGCGTAATAACTTTGGTAATGGTGGGTTGTGATTTCCACCACTGCAACAAAATTAGAAAAACAAGAGCCCCTGGCTATGCTTGGAGATCTCCAGATTCCACTCTGTTTGTTTGTTTGTGTTAATTAGATTTTTCCCCCTGTGCAGTTTTTCGATTGTGAAGCAACTGTGGGTGTAAGAAAGGTGCTATATTGAATAAAACATATTATTATGCCTATCCATCCATCCATCCATCCATCCATCCATCCATCCATCCATCCATCCATCCATCCATCCATCCATCCATCCATCCATCTATCCATCCATCCATCTATCTATCCATACAGTACATCCATCCATCTTCTGTAGCACTTATCCTACACAGGGTTGCAGGGAACCTTTACTCAATACCAGGGCACAATCCAATCCAAGGGACAACCTGGACGAGGTGCCAACACATCACAGGGCACAATCAAACACACTCTCACACACATTCACACACTACAGACAATTAAGTGATGCCAGACAGCCTAGAACACATCTTTGAACTGAGGGAGGAAACACAGGGAGAACATGCAAACCCCACACACAGAACGGAGGCAGGAATCGAACCCCATGCTTAGTATAAAATCATTTACACAGATTCTCATCTTTTACACCAATGTAGTCAATCATCTACAAATTAGACAGAATATGAATATGCATAAATATGCAAATTCAGGACTCCTCCCAGATAGTCTCTTTATCCCAATGTATCAACTTTCCTCTTATCTCAGATACAGAATTAATATATTTTCACAGGCCACTGGGCGAGCTGCATGGTTTGATCCATAACAGCCTTTTAATTGACTTTTACAGCATAATTAAATGTTGAGCATTTTCTGCTGTAGGCCTGAGTGCGACTGTGTACAGATTTCACTCACTGCTTACATTCTGTCTTTGCAGCAGTTAATTAAACAAAACACAAATTATTTACCTGTTAACTATGTAAATATATTTATTTAGTCCCCCTGCCAGAAAACACATGCATTTGATACGTGTTTGTCATTTGATGCTTCAGCATCTACATAAAAGCTCTGTAGAATTAATAAGATTGTCAGTGTAATTGGATTTTGATTATACTAACATAACATGTATCTAGATTTTAAAATACATAATACTCTGTGGGCAGAATGGTGATGTAATGTGTACCAATGTTCTCCCATGTCTGCTCTGTGTCTGTGTGGGTTTCTTCTGGGTTCTCTGGTTTATTCCCATTTCCCAAAAATATGCCAGGATTGAACTGGATATGCTAAAGTGTGCCTAATTGTGAAAAGCACTGTGAAAGATGCTCTGGAGTACATCTAGGTTCTGGATAGGGTTTTCAGACAAAGTGACAAAGTTATCTTGGTCAGCATCATGATGGTTACACTAGGCATGAGGAAGGAATACATCCTGGATGAGATGCCAGTCCATTACAGAGCACGTTGTACAGGGGCAATTTATCTTAACCAGTTCACACTGGTGTATTTTTAATTTTTTTTGGGAGGTGGGAGGAAACTCGAGATCCCAGACAAAACCCACACAGTGCCAAAAAAAATCATAGTCCCATCAAGTCCCATTCATCTACTGAAAACAAATAAAACCTTTCACTGGAATGTTTGTGTAAAGCTAGATTTTTATAGAAATAAAACTGATCAGCATCCCGACACTAGGAGATTTATGGATTATTGGGTAATTATTGTGTAAAGCTGTTGGAATAAGAGCGCGGGAAACGTCGCAGTCCTGCACTGCAGTCACTCACTACGTCATCTTGGAACACTGAGCACGAGCTGCAGCAAAAAGGGAAGGAAACCCCCTTTCATTAAAAGAAAAAAAAAAACCCATATTGGTACATCCCAAATGCTCCGAGAGAAACAAAGGCTCCCCTCTCACACGCTCTCTATACAGTGCACTTTATTTTATTAGGGAGTTTGCTACTCCTGTATTAAGTGCACACTCATGAAATATAGAAAGCTTTTAGAGTTTTTATCTTTCATTAGCCAACCTAAAGGATGTCTTGTTGAATGTCTTTTTAATGTATTTAAATGAACAGATTAATAAAAAGCTGATTTAGAATTACAGCCAGAAATACTGTTCGAGTTGCTGATTGAGAAAATGAATAAACACATTCTGTGGTTTAACTGAGAAATAATATATTGCTTTGATTTTTGTACAGTAACTTTAAGACCAGTGCTTCCATCAAGCGTAGTGTTTAAGATTTGAATTTTTATTAGAACTTCAATTTTTATGAACATTTTTCAGGTATTTTAATCATCATCAGACATTAAACATATCTTCTTCTTCCACCATATTCATACAGATTCAGATATAAACTACACCACATGATGTCAAACTTCACAAACAAACAAACAAAATGTTAAACTGTCAGGATAGATTAATTCTACAAACAAACTATTTCAAACTTTTTTTGAAACATTAATTCATTGAAATTCAACAAAGAAGTAAATGAAATATAAATAGAAAGTAATTAATAAAGGATTGCTTCAATAAAGCAAACATATTAGTATTTCCTGGGAGATTATTATCAGATTTTAAAAACCTATTCGGAGCCTATTTTATAATTTATCCTGTTTTATTGTTGTTGTTGTTGTTGTTATCAATAACAATAATAACAACAAAAACAACAACAATAATAAATAATGATAAGAACAATAATAAGAACAACAACAACAACAATAATAATAATAATAATAATAATAAGAAAACGAGAAAAAGATAATATGAAGTTAATAATAAAACGACTACTGTTATAAGGCTTTATAGATGTGTAGATGTCTTATTGTTTTTCAATTATATGTCACTTTACCCTGTGCCCTCTGCAGAACTTGAAGTCAATATCATATAATTGATCTGTCTGAAATGTAAAGACCAGTTGGCACGTGTCAGTAAATCCATCCGTTCGTCTCCCTTGACACGAATTACACGCGCACTCAAAACCACTTTATTTTCTCACAAAGGCTTATTGACACATGCAGCTACAAGCACCAGGAGTTCAATCACTTAATCGTGAAATGCTTAATAATGAAACAGAACTGCCAAAATGTCAAGATCGAAAGATTTTATATCATTTGAGTCCAAACAATTAATTAGCAATAGTAATAATATTAATTAGTAATATTATATGTAATATAATAGTAATAATTAATTAGGTAAGGACTTTGTGGTGTGCTGGTGAAGGAAAATAATCAGTGATGGGGTGGAGTTTTTTCCCCTAATAACATCATATAAATTATATTCCTCTTATGCCACAGTAATTAACCAATGATAACTTGTTCTTATTTCTCTTTTTACATATTTCTACAAATGCTTTAAAAGTCTTAGTTATAGAGTGCTGAATCAATTTATAAACCAATCTGTAATAAGGACTTTTTGAAGAACATTAGATCATTTTTGTTACAGAAATGCATTTATGTAAGTGCTTTCATAAATCAAAAATGCTCTTTAAACCAAGTGCAAAAAATATTTTATGAACCATGTTTTTTTTTTTTTTTTTGCTTTGCCTGTCTATTTGAGTATTCATTATTATTTCGAAAAAAAATATCTCACTGCGGCCACCGTAGTTACCAAGGTTACACTCGCTGCCTCCTTTAGCCTGGATGTTGCCAGATTTGGGATTTTCGTACGTTTATAATCTTTTTTAGAGTTTCTAATCCTTGGCTTTTAACAGAGTCATTATATTTTTCCATCGGCAAAGTATGATTGGTATTATTAGATGAAATGTTACTATACCTTTAAATTAACAAAATAACATAATTATGTGTATACCATTTATTATTATGTTCATCTATCTATCTATCTATCTATCTATCTATCTATCTATCTATCTATCTATCTATCTATCTATTGCTCAGGGTAGATTGTGCCTATTATTAAATTAGTTCAATAATGTTACACCACTAATGTCCCTACTACCTTTGCCAGTGTGGGTGCAGGTTTTCATTCCAACCACCAGAAGCCACACCTGATTCCACCTGTTTAATCAGCTGTTCTTGGCTTTTAGTAGACTCTGGTGTGGCTTCTGCTTGGTTGGAATGAAAACCTGCACCCACACCGGACCTTTCCGGATAAGACTGGAGACCCCTGATTTAAAGCTTTGCTATAATTGAACAAATGACCTCATCTTCTACTGATATGACACTATTAAAAAAGTTATATCACTATATCATCCCAGTATGTGGTTCTTTCTCAAACTTTATGTGGCCACAAAGTTAGAAGCACACAAATGTATAGAACATATTGTACAATTACAATTTCCCTTCACTCGAACAAGAGGCCTAAACACTGTTCCAGCCTGACAAAGCCCATGTGACCTTGTGTGAGCTCCATGAAGATATGGTGTGTTAAGGCTAAACTCGAATGTCTAGCACAGAGCCTTTACTCTGACTCAGACCCACTGTACACCTTCTGGCATGAATTTAACAGACCTCCAGACCTCCTCACCCAACTTCAGTAAGTGATCTAACTAATGCTCTTGTAGCTGAATCATCATCATGCAGAAAGCCTTCTCAGAAGACTGTAATATAACAGCAAGTCTGGAATAGCATGGATAAAAAAAGCACATATGTCTGTGATAGCCAGGTCAACAACAACAACAAAAACAACTTTCCCATGTAGTAAATTCCTAGCTTCGTACTTGTGAATTCAAGGTTGTAAATTATGTGGATTGATGATGGTATGAAGTGGAATTTTGAGCCCAATTTGGCAACCTTGCCATAATCGAGCAGTCGTGCGGCTCTTAGTGTGTAACAGTATTTAAAAAACCTTTTCATAAAACGTTTTCATTTCAGTATCTCCTAAAAGGTCTTTCGTGACGCATTATCGGATCATATTGGCATGGGATAAAACAAATATATGCACAAAAAAAGCAGGTTTTCGCTTTTGCTAGGTTGCCAGGTGGTTAGCTTGGTAGCTAAAATACAAATATGACAGCCTTTGTTAGCTAGCTGGCTAATTTCTGTGGATTCTGGGCAAAAGGAGGTTTTTAGGTTTGTTTAAACTTGGCGTTTGCGTTGGGACGTTGTTTCATTTGTGCCCTGAATAATATTCGCATCAGGGTACGTTTTAATTTTTCCTGAACTTATGCAGTTTAAAAAATGAGGAACAAAGATGAGCCAGAAATTCTTGCGGATTGTACCGGTAGGCAGATTTTGGCTCAATCCCAAATGGATTGCGATTACTTGTATAAGTGTACTTTAAAGGGAGTGACGTGGTGACGCGTGCGCCCTATCTAGTGCTCTAGAGTTTCATTGAAGAGTAAATTGGGACACATCCCTTGACTCAATCCCAGATAACTGTCTTTAAGTGTTCTTTATATATTCATTTAAATGAACGTTGTTTAGTTGAGTTGTGTGTATTAATAATGCTAATAAAAATGTTTATACATTATAAAATTAAACGAAATTAATCCATACCTAGTTCAAAGATCATTGAGAGCCTCATTTTATACAGTGATATTTTTTTAAATTTCTACTATAAATTTTACTGTAAATTTGATTATAAGCTAAAACACACTTTTCCTGAACACCCTAAAATAAAAATGGTATTTTATTACAGACAACACAGTACCAGAAACGCCTGAGGCCAAGCGTCCATCTAAACCCGTTGCTGTCAAAGCCCCAGATCCTGTACTGGAGGACTCGTCCTCCGATTCGGATGTGGAGATGTCAGGAAGCTCTATGATCTCACTGGGGTAAGATGTGGCATCAAAGGCAACACTTTGTCAATTTTTGTCACGTTTACATATAACCTACAGCAGTTGTAGTGTTTACCAGGCCGGGGAAGACGTCTGGGACTTCGACACTGACAGCTCTGGGCACAATCTCCTTCTCTGATAAAGAGGATGAAGTAACAGGGGTGAAGACGGGCACGTCGCACCACGAAGGACAGGATCAGCGAACGGTACAGATCTCAGGAGACAAAATATTTTCATTATAAATATTTTTTTTCAACGCTACGGAACATTTGTGTCGATTAATGTTGTTTTGTTGTTCTTGTTTTTTCAGGAGACCAAACAGAAACATTCTTCATCTTTGAAGACATCTGGAAATGGAGGTAATGATTCAGTCACTCAGTCGCTCATAACTTGTTATACAGTAAATTCCTTAATTCCCTTCTTGATATTGTCCAGATGCTGACCTGTGGTTAGTTAGAAGTGGTGTTTAACATCTCGAGCATCGTCTCAGTGACGTTAATGGATTGGCTTTAAGGATGTGAACTGACAAGTTTTTTTTTTTTCTCTCTCTTTCTCAGATACAGTGTGTAAAAGAAGGCAGGAGGAGATGTGTGACAATTCCACAGAGAGCAATAATAGCAGCAAGAAGAGGCGTGAGTCACTGGTGAGCCCCCTTAATGCTCCTGTGTTATCTTCACATACACATCAAAGGTTCCCACTGCTTAATCGGAGCTCTGGAGAACCCCAGACTGATGGCATTAGGGTCATTCCCTGTCAATTCAGATAGCACTGTTACTTACTTCAGATTTCGTTCTGTCTTATTTTTTTATTTATAGGCGTATAATTATATTTTAATTAAAACGTCTTATCCAGGAAGACGTGCAATTTTTTATTTAATATCTCCATAAATATTACATTGAGCCAAATGAAATTTGGCAGACTTAAAGAGAGACTTATTTTCTGTCCATTTAAATGGAGAGATCTTACCACAGAGTGCCTTTTTTTCTTACGGCTGTCTCAAAAGGGTGAAAAGTGCAATGTTTCCATGTGAGTGATATTAAGGGCTTATCTTCTTACTCTACGTATATAGATGCATGTTATAAAAGTCAGAGTTTGTGCTTCAACTGCTATGTTAACTGTGTGTGAAAATCTGAGATCTGAACAATCAACAGAATTCAGATTACCTGTTGTGTTCCAAGCTTTTTCTTTATGTCTAGCAAATTTCATAAGGCTGGGAAAAATATTTCTGGAGATATTAAATCCCAAACATGGCTTCCCTAGACCAGGGGCAATTCACATGCTTTGCCAGCTTCCAAGCCACATTAGTATTTCAGTATGAACCTGTGATTTTATTTCATGACTGCAGAATGTTTTCCGTTTTCTAAAACGTCTTATCATGTCACGGTGGAGTTCCTGATCTGATATAACGCGAGTTCTCCAGTGCAAAACTACTAATGTGAAAATTGCATTAAAAAAAGCCCAAGGACAGAAACATTATTGCTTTTCCGTCATGTCAGCTCTTGGCTTAACGGTTAATCTTTTCCCCTCGCGGTGATGGACGGCTGCCTGGTCGGCTTATTTGTTACTTGTCATTGTGAGTTCTCTAAAGACGGTGTGTGGGCGTTTCGGTTGCCCAGCTGTGGGAACGATGGGATCAAGACAGAATTTAGAAACTTGCTTTGTTTACTCGTTTTGTTGACGTCTCTCGAGCCACAGTGTGCTTTTTCATACGAGTGCTCTTGCATTTAAATGCAAAAGTGTGCACACCCTTATGCTGTAAGGTGAAGTTACACCATGTCATTTGATGCTTCCAGCCAGCAAAAATGACCAAAAATGACCACCAAAAATGTCTCCTCAACTTGTCATTGCCCGACCTTCCGATCAACAACCCAGATCCTTAACCACTTGAGCCACCACTGACAGGGTATTGACTATATGACTATACTGACACTGACTATATTACAATATAAAAAAAATATAAAATAACCAATAACAAGGTGCCACAAATGCAGCCTAGAACAAAATGACGTTTAGGGTGACTGTGATCTGCTATTTTAGAAAATTAAAATTCTATCTGCCTTAAAATAGTGTTTTTAAGCTGGTGGTCTAGACACTATTAAGTGTGAGTTTTATTCACACCAAGGTCGCACTTCACAGGAAGCTGCTTATTTTTCCACTACCTCAAAATAATTTGGCTGCCACTAGCAACAGCACCGTAAAGGTTTTAAAGTAAAAATCAATAGGAGTCGGTTTTGTTCTTTCGAGCCAAATGGTATCATTAGCTAAAGGACTGAATTGACGTGCATTATGAGATTGCGGGTCATACAGCACTTTTGTGTACTTTCTACAGACGGATGATTCGGCCGACGAGGGACCTGAGCCCAGCTGGAAGGACCAGGAGACCATGGTTAAGAAGCTGCAGCATAGTTTTCCAAATCTCAACAAGGAGGTGAGTGACCAAAATCTGGATGACTTAATGCTCTCGGCTCACATGATTAATTATTATCACCATGGATCTGCTCAGAAAGTGAATTTGTGTGAATCTGGTTTGGAACCACTGATGATCCAATATCACAGTATCACTTTAGAACTTTCTGAATTGTGTAAATGTGAGCTCTCTATTTCAGGAGTATTGAACGGGGGTATCCTCCAAAGTAGTAGTAAAGGATTGTATTATAGTCATAGTGAAGGGGTGTGGCCTCAGTTTTTTGTATTTTCACAATTTAGGCCATCCTTAAAAATATTCTTGTTTGCCGTAACCCGACCGACCCTGTCAATTTAGGACCGACTCAATTTAGGACCGACTTGCCGGTTGTAAATTTGCGTTAAGACTGACCTTTTTTTTTTACTATTCAAACAACTAATACAAAAGCAATAAAATAATATTAATTATATTTTAGTAAGTATTGTAAATATATATATTGCCTAGGCCTACATACAAACAAAGGCTACGTTCTTTCTTTTAAATAAAAACCTGTGACGTCATCTATGTTTACACTATTGGTTACCGGATGTCACACTATTGGTTACCGGATGTCAGACTATGGCCTGTGCGTTTGCTTCCTCTCATACTCTCATTCACTGTCGGAGTCAACGGTTCGCGCTTGGTAATGATGGCTGCGGCTGCATTAAACAAAATGTACGCAGCCACTGTTCAAAGTCATACGGGTTCGGGCACCATAATACATCTAAAAAATTCATTGAAACAGCTCGACACCGCTTTAACTTGGAACGAAGTTCTGGAAAAACTGTCCAGCATCAAAATAAGGTTTGCAATGATGCGCCCGAAGGCACGGGTTGAAGACCCAGTCAGTGACGTCACGATATGCTAATTAGTTTAAAGTCATACCTACGTAATCACCATCACCAAAATTGTACTTTTTTTACATTGAAACTTGAAAAAAAAAATATAGACCTACCTACCGACCCTTTTTTTTTTTTTACTGTTAATGCAAACCAAAATATTTTTAAGGATGACACATTCGTCTGATCCTCAGAAGATACAGAGATACATATTTAGCCTAAACTGTACTAATGTGTGCGTTAGCAATGTGTTAAACGTGACGTGTGCATTGTTCCTGCAGGAGCTCAGGGACGTGCTTCACGAACACAGCTGGGTCATCGAGGACGCCCTGGAGGCTCTGCGCATGTTCTCTGAGCACGGTGAAGACTTTCTGCTGCTTTCTTTCAGCTTGAATGAGAAACGGTCTACATTATAAAGATCTGAGAGCGCATGGCGCTGTAATAACAGACGCTTTTGAGCAACCATTGCAGCGGCTGTAATTTGTATGTCGGCGTTGCCCGGCTCAGCGTTCGTAATCTCAGCTGTTCCCGCAGCACCGGCACTGCTGTTTCAGCATTTCCTGACAGGGACTTTAATAAAGCGTATTTCACCATAATAGGACTGAGGTGTTGAACCCAGTCGCTCTAAATTGGTTTTGCTCCAGCTCTCAGCACACCTGAGGCAGGCCATCAAGGGCCATGCAGTTTTGATTAACCGGCTAAGATTTGTTTGGTGCTGGAAAAGCACAAAAAAGATGGCTTGGCTCCTCCAGCACAGTGTGGAAGTGGTGTACAGATTTACATTTATTCATCTTGCAGACGCTTTTATCTGAAGTGACATACAGGTTGGATAGGATGCAATCCAAGCCCAGTGCTGTTGAAGAAAATTACAAAGATACTGTAAAGAAAAAATATGTCTCTTTTTGTGATGTATAGACAGATTTTGATCGCACCATCTGACATTTTTAGAACGGGAAATTATGGGATACAGATATCAATTTTTTCACATTTATAGACAGGCTTTTTTTACTTACAACATAATGATGTAAAGATTTTTTATAAAACAGTATACAACACTTATTCATTCATAAACTAAAAAAAAAAAAATCAGCTTTGTATACATATCAAACTCCATGACCATACAAAAACCAGAAAACTGATCAAAGCGATACTGTGAATAAGAGACCTGGGATGAACACAGGCCATTCTTTATGATTGGAGCAGTTCAAGGTCTACAATAAGTAGGCTTCTTTCACATCATTATCATCTCCTTTTTTTTTTCTTTCAGTGGTGGAGTGCAGCAGTGATGACTCTGACCCCGAACCCCCTCCGTCTTCTGAACGCAAAAGCACAAATCCGACTCCAAACCCCAGCACTTCTGCAACAAAGCAGCTACCAAACAGATCCCTCAATGGAGACCGAGACGCTCGGATGAGTAGGAGACAGCTGACGAGAGAAATCCAGAAGCAAGATAGCAGCTCAGAAGACAATGCAAGCGACTTCGAGGCGTCCCCCGGACATTTAGACTTGGACTCGGATTCGGACGAGGCTGATGAGAAGCTTCCCAGGCTGAAGTCTCAGATCCTGGATTTCTTCCAGAAGGCCACGGTCGACGAGCTGACACTGATCGCTGGCTGCTCTCTAAAGAAGGCTCAGAAAATCATTGAGCTGAGGCCGTACCAAAAGTGGAACGATCTGGTGAGCTCCATCCATCCATCCATCCATCCATCCATCCATCCATCCATCCATCCATCCATCCATCCATCCATCCATCCATCCATCCATCCATCCATCCATCCATCCATCCATCCATCCATCCATCCATCCATCCATCCATCCATCCATCCATCCATCCATCCATCCATCCATCCATCCATCCATCCATCCATCCATCCATCCATCCATCCATCCATCCATCCATCCATCCATCCATCCATCCATCCATCCATCCATCCATCCATCCATCCATCCATCCATCCATCCATCCATCCATCCATCCATCCATCCATCCATCCATCCATCCATCCATCCATCCATCCCTGTTTTATCTTTTATCAGTTCATCTACTAGAACAATAAATGGAAGCCAGCAGTGTGTTCAGGAGTTAAGCATTTAGGGTTTATAGCATTAGCATTTCATGTGAACAATGAAGAACATACCAGGACTTTCCTCCGTATACATATTTTCCACAGGATGATGTCCTACACAGAGGTAACGGCCTCTCTGCGGAGCTGCTCACCGGGTGTCGAGAGGTCCTGAGGGAGCGAGAGGTGGTACAGGGGCTCATGGTCAAGTGTGAGGAAATTTCCAGAAAGATGACTGAATTGGTGCAGAAGGGACTGGGATCTATGAGTCAGCCTCACATCCTTAACAGCACGTGTGTGCCTTTTGGTTCTTGTTAGGACTTATAAGTTGTTTTTTTTGCCTTTGTTGACTTTGTGTTGGGGGCACGGTGGCTTAGTGGGTAGCACGTTCGCCTCACACCTCCAGGGTCGGGGTTCGATTCCCGCCTCCGCCTTGTGTGTGCGGAGTTTGCATGTTCTCCCCGTGCCTCGGGGGTTTCCTCCGGGTACTCCGGTTTCCTCCCCCAGTCCAAAGACATGCATGGTAGGTTGATTGGCATCTCTGGAAAATTGTCCGTAGTGTGTGAGTGTGTGAGTGAATGAGAGTGTGTGTGTGCCCTGCGATGGGTTGGCACTCCGTCCAGGGTGTATCCTGCCTTGATGCCCGATGACGCCTGAGATAGGCACAGGCTCCCCGTGACCCGAGAAGTTCGGATAAAGCGGTAGAAAATGAATGAATGAATGAATGAATGAATGAATGACTTTGTGTTTTTTTTTGTTTGTGTGTGTGTTCAGTAGCGCAGCTCTGTCTATATCATGCACATACAAAAAGACGAACTACTATCCGAATTCTGATATGATTATTTTCTATGTGCGTGTTTCCAGGTTCGAGCTGAAACCGTACCAGTTGATTGGCCTTAGCTGGCTGACCCTGCTACACAAGAACCAGCTAAGCGGGATCCTGGCAGACGAGATGGTGAAATCTCTCACACACTTCTCTCACCTTTTATAATTTAGTCAATCTTTCCTTCTACAGTCGTACAACATTATTTAAAAATCTGTTTGGTGAAGAATTATGTTAGATGATTATTTCACCAAAGTGTTTAACAACACCCTGACAAAACAGATGGAGTGTGTTGTATTAAACGTACAGTACAACGTCAGCACAAACCTGAAGCATGGATTGTTGTTGTTTTTTTCTAGTTGATAAATAGAAGGGAAAAAAAAGCTGATGTGTGCTGAGAAGGTTCTAGATAATGATAATAATAAAACGTCGATTTCCTGGATCCACCGAAATTCATTCATACACAATTCTACATTTTGTTTACAGGGTTTGGGAAAGACTATACAAGTTATCTCTTTTCTGGCACACTTGTATCAGGAGGGGAACAGAGGGCCGCATCTCATCACTGTGCCTTCATCCACGCTAGGTGGGTGCAGCGACTAGCGCTAAGCATACCTCTCAAACGTTTGTGCTTTATCTGAAAGTTCTCCTATTTGCAGATAACTGGGTTCGAGAGCTGAACCTTTGGTGCCCGAGTTTAAAAGTGCTGGTTTACTACGGTAAGGTTCAGAGTTGTAGTGACATGAAGGACTCAGCTCTGTGAGCAGTAAAATGGCGGAGTTGTCTAACCCACAGTGTCTGTCTAGGGTCTGTCGAGGAACGGAAGTGCATCCGCTACGAGATCCTGAACGAAGAGGTGGACTATAACATCATTGTCTCAACGTGAGTGTTGAAATCTGTGTCTATCTGCAAAATCGCTTCAGGGACATCTTTGACTTGACGGATCCCAAGCCCCGCCCCTAATCCGTTACTGTTGCTGTATAGGGGGAAGTTTTGGAAATGGTGGATAAGGTTAAAACAAAAGGATTCAGGAATTGGTTTCATATAAAATCTCAGTGATAACTTAAGCATACATAAATAATGTTGAATTAATTCAACAAACACATGCTGAAGTGCTTAAAAGTAATGATGCATGGCAGCAGACTCCTGAGCAGTGACAGCTATAAGACTATACAAGCATGTGTGTCAGTGATCACACACATCAACGCAGGACCTCTAGCTGTGTGTGAAGTGAAGCAATAACAGTCGAACACTAAAACGCTTACTGAAGCTGCATGAGGTAAATTGAGCTCTTGGTGTGTGTTATATCTGCTAATAAAGCGTGGGTGTTTCTCAAAGGCTGCTCATTAGCATCTACTGCTTTTAAAGCAGTTTTTCTTTCTTTCTGCCCCAGATACAACCTGGCCATTGGGAACTCCAACGATCGCAGCCTGTTCCGTAAACTCAAGCTGGAATACGCCGTTTTTGATGAAGGACACATGCTGAAGAACATGAGCTCGCTGCGCTATCGCCACCTTATGGGCATCAATGTAAGTGCAAACGTTTGTCTGGAGGTTGGTCAATATCCCTGACAGTCAGGAGTGTCTTTAAAAGTGCGTGTGTGCGTGTGTGCGTGCGTGCGTTTGTGTTCTCCATAGGCCAAATATCGGCTGCTGCTGACTGGAACGCCGCTGCAGAACAACCTGCTTGAGCTGATGTCTCTGCTTAACTTCATCATGCCCAACATGTTCTCCAGCAGCACCTCACAGATCGGCAAGATGTTCTCCATGGTAGGAAACACATTATGTGATAAACACATCATGAGATACCTAAAGCATGTTTCAGTGTCAGTTACACGTGTACTGTAGGTTAAAAACTTACAGGCCCGAGGACAGATTTCTTTTTACAAACATATGGTTGCTGTAGAATGCCGCATCCTGATTGGTCAGAAGCTGTGCATTATTTCGCTATAACAGATGTAACATGAATGACAGGTTAATATTAATGATCTTGTTCTAGTAAGTTATTGTTTTTCTAATAATACCAACACAGGGACTTGTACAGCAGATGATCCAAAGACTTAAAAATTAAACAAATTTAAAAACGTACTTTTTGTTAGAAGACGTTTAGTTTAACGCTCAGAGAAAGGATTTCTTCAGGCGTAAAGGAAAGTCTTTAGGACATAGAAGCTTAAGCTTTCTAGTTTCTCAGTCAAATGACAAGCTGTGTTTTATATATATATATATATATATATATATATATATATATATATAAAACAAAGAATCCCTTTTCTAACAGTATACTTGTACTTTAGATGTGTAATATAATTTTGGATCAAATCCATTTAATTCAAGATCAATCAGAACGAACTAATTCAAATACCATAAGAACCGAGTAGAAAGTTTTTAGAGGAGACTTTGGAGGAGACTTTGAGCACCGCAGCCCTGCCCGAATACAGCCGTCCTAATGCAGCACAATTTAATGAAATTTTGAAATCAGCGAGAAACTAAACATAGACCATCCACAATCTTTTAAACAAATCTTAAACTGGTCTTTTCCCCCCCAAAAAACAGATTTGCACCGAAGCTGTGAGACTAATGTAAACACCAGGTATTGAAATTCTGACTAACTGGAAAAGGAGTTCTGCCTCAGAGCACATGCAGTCCTTCAGAGCTGGAACATGGTGGTTTACGGCTCATTTATCAAACTCAACTAAACCTCTACAGCCGAATGCTGTAATGCCACGTAATCCTTGTGTACGATCGCGGATCTAAGCTCATGAACTTTAAGTACAGACTCCCATCACTATTCTTTTTTTTTTTTTTTTTTTTTTTTTTTGTTCCCCCCATACGCTCAGCTGAACATCTTAAGCAGCTTAACAATGTGGTTGGAAGATTATATGAAGATTTGGGCGTGTAATTTTTTTTTGTGGCTGGAGTTTCATCCTCTTTTCGGCTTAAAAAAAAATCGAAAGAGTAAATTGTGTTGTTTTATAATTCAGGGTTTTTCTGTAGTGCTTTTCATGCTTCAACACACCTGATTGGTTCCCCAAAGAGCTTTAATTAAACAGCTCAGAGTAGGAAAAGAAGTACGCAGTCCAGTGGCTGTGCAGGATCAGGAATGGAAATGCAATATTACAGCAATGCTGAGTTGAGCTCATCCTTTGTCTGTGTGTGTGTTTGTGTGTACGCAGAAATCCTCAGAGGAGCAAAGCAGCTTTGAGAAGGACCGTATTGCTCACGCCAAACTCATTATGAAACCCTTCATCCTGCGGCGTATTAAACGTGAGGTACTGTGCAGCTTGCCATGTGCCTGTGAGTCAATGCTGTGTGTGTGTGTGTGTGGGTGCTATTAATGATATTTTTTCAATTCTTGAAGCTAATTCTTTTAAATTAGTTTCAATAACTGCAGCTCTGATAGAACTTCCAGCTGCAAGACAAATCACTCTGGATTCATGCTCGTTTAAGCACATCCTCGTTTCTAAAGCAACAGCGTCTTCCATCACATGATGGAAGAATTTTTAAAAAATGTTTTGTGATTTAGAAAAAAATGAACTGTACTCACTGATAGTGAGGTTTATTTAACATTTATGGAAGGAGTCTCCAGTGTCAGCACTTTGTACAGTATCTGTTAGAAATAAAGCTGTAAAGTATTTCTATTCCTAACACAAAGGGTTTGTAGAACATCTGTTTACGTCTGCTACGTAAAATCAGGACCCGAATGTAACTTTAAACGTGTTGTTCCTTGATTTCCATAAAATTAAAAAAAAAATGTTGCCATGTTGCTGACTTAAACATCTCTGTTCTGCTCACCAGGTCCTGAAGCAGCTGCCTGCCAAGGAGGAGCAGATTGAGTTCTGTGCCATGAGCGAGAAACAACAGCAGCTTTACGACACTCTGTTCAGCAAGCTAAAGACCTCCAGCAACACAGAGAGTATGTTGGAGGAAGACTACAGTGATGATGATGATGATGATGATGATGAAAGGAAATTAGCTTCATTCATTCATTTTCTACCGCTTATCCGAACTACTCGGGTCACGGGGAGCCTGTGCCTATCTCAGGCGAACGTGCTAACCACTAAGCCACCGTGCCTCCCGAAATTAGCTTCAATTTCTACAAAATATTTGTAAAGAAACAAGCTGTATTTTCTTATATCTTATAATATTAACTTACTGTTATGATACCAAACATTAATGAGATGCTTACGCAAGATTTCCCAGTGATTAGCTCCCACCATTTTTGCCTCAACTGGGAGAAAGTCTGTATAGATCTTAGAAAAACACCAGATATTCATGCTTTGTACTTCACATTGTGCTCCCAAAATCATTACTCTCATTAAAAAGACTGAGGTGCTCTGGAGAGCTTGAGTTACAGGGATTGTAATAGTGCTTAGTCATTTGTACCAATTAAAAGGAAAAAATGACGAGAAGAGAAAACAGCAGGCTAAATCATCATCCTGACCATCGTAATTAAATATGATCGAGGCAAAAACCAATACAGTAAACGTACTCCTCGTTATTTAAAAAGCAAACAGATCCATTTTCCCCTACATAATAACTAGTCTCTGTCCGTTGTTCTCACCCAGAGCGAGAACTGACCAACGTCATGATGCAGCTGAGGAAGATGGCCAATCACCCGCTCCTGCACCGGCAGTATTACTCCAGCAGGCGTCTCTCCACCATGAGCAGACTCATGCTCAAGGTGAGCAGGTGTATCATTCATCCCCACGTGAGAATATCTCCAGGCTGTGTAGCGGAAGTAGATTACAGCCTTTACATCCATCAGGTTTAATTTAAGCAGTATGCAGATCAGGGGACGGAGGTGCAGTCATTTATATTTCATTATCTAACATACAGATGAATCCTGTTACTAAATATGTTACTAAATACTGTAGATAATTATGTTACTGCATTTGGCATATTTAGCTTTTTTGTGCTTGAAATAAACAAAAAATAATGTATCAGCCAAACGAATAAGATTTAATTAGACAAGCATCAGTATTCTTCAGGTACGTCCTGTGGTCTGTATGTTTATTGTGCCCTAAATCGGTCTGGTGCTTTGTGGCCGCACAGGAGCCGAGTCACCGCGACTCGAACCCGGCTCTGATCGAAGAGGACATGGCGGTGATGTCCGACTTCGAGCTGCATCATCTGTGCCAGCAGTACCCTACGCTACATGACCATCAGCTGACCACAGAGCAGCTGCTGGATTCGGGGAAGCTCCACCTCCTCACACCTCTACTGACAGACCTCAAAGAACAGGTGCTTCCAGTCTGGTTGTTATCATTGTGTATAAGCTAACACAGTCTCACAGCACTGTAAGATTTACATCTGCTCTGCCTTTCAGGGTCACCGAGTGGCCCTCTTCAGCCAGTTCACCATGATGCTGGACATCCTGGAGGTGCTGCTCAAACACCACAAGCACAGGTACATCCGAATGGACGGCTCCACACCAATGAGTGACAGGTAAGTTTCTTCACGAGACAACGTTGCTTCTTTAGTTAATCAGTGCAAAATCATCTAAATCATCACAATTTGTCCTTTTAGCTTTTCATAAAAGCTATTAAAATACCATCCATATCTGCAGCCCTCAGACCTTATAGTAAATGTCACAGCTGCGACCGCTCTCCCGCTCCACAGATATTTCTGGCCACACGTACATGATGACATTTACAGCTATCTTGTAAAGAAGGTGGCCGTGAATCGTGATCAGTGGTATCGCCAAAATATTTCATTTTTCATTCATCTTCAGTAAGTTCTGCACCCTTATCAAGGTCACAGTGGTGTGTGAGGTGAGGACACGTCCTGGATGAGCAGTCCAGGCTGATCTCACACTCGTATCTCTCACACACCTATAACCAGTCCAGAGAACTTGCAGAAAACCCACACAGGAAACCCAAAGAGATAAAGAGAAACACCTGATAGACTGCTGGAGCTTTCAGGTGGTGACACGACCCACGACTCACGACTGTCTGATTAGTTCCCGTGATGCAGAATAAGGAATTAATGAAATTAATGAATCTGCTTTTCTTTCTTTTTTTTCCAAATTCAAACTTAGATTTAAAAGTAGAATAGAATAAATCGAAAAAGAAAATATTTTTTTTAGATTCAGACAATTTATTGAATGCTTTTTATGCAAATTCAAACTTTAGGCCACGCCCACAACCGGAGTCTCATTCTGACTTTGAATTTCTGAGCAAGATAGTGACCATTTTTTTTGCTCTGTAATGTATTTGTAAGTGTAATACTCAAAGTACATAATCAAATCTGTGACATTATTCATTATATAATTACACAGTAATCAAATCTGATCACTACTAACACTGATTAATTCAATTCAATTAAAGTTTATTTGTTTAGCGCTTTTTACAATAGACATTGTCTCAAAGCAGCTTTTCAGAACATAAACACAGAGCAGAAGGTAAACATAATTAATGATAAAGGAATTAACGAATAATAAAAGAAATAAGAATTAACAGAATAAAAATTCTAGATTATTATTAGATGTATATAGTTCACAGTGTATATGTATTTATTCCCCTATGAGCAAGTCTGAGGTGACTCAGGCAGCAGTGGCAAGGAAAAACTCCCTTAAATTGGTAATGGAAGAAACCTTGAGAGGAACCGGACTCAAGGGGGAACCCATCCTCATATGGGTGACACTGGGGGTGTGATTGTAATATACAGTCAGTTAAATGTTGTATTGGTGTGAGGTTCAAATGATTAATAAGGGAAGATGCTTACGACACACACGTGATGATTTAAACAGCAAGCTTCCTGTAAAAATGAGCTGCTTAACTCTCATGGATGGAAAAGCATTTGATACTTTTTAACAGATATTTCGTCTCATCCCATGATTCTCTTCTGTTCACTACGACAGGATCGTGTTAATCGACCAGTTCAACACGGACCGGGAGATCTTTGTGTTCCTGCTGTCCACTAGAGCTGGAGGACTCGGCATCAACCTGACCTCAGCTAACGTTGTCATCCTGCATGACATCGACTGCAATCCATACAACGACAAGCAGGCAGAGGACCGGTGTCACCGTGTCGGACAAACCAGGTTCAGAGAACGCTCACCATGATGATATATAAATAACTGAATTTACAGTGTTTAATGATGCTTTTGTTTTTAACGTCTTACGATAAAAGACACGATTAAGCACAGAAAAGGAGCAAAATAGAAAAACGTTTGTAATCTGTATGAAAAAATACCATACAATACCTGCGACATCTCATAAAAGTACATTCGTCAGAATTCAGCGTGATATCGATTTCACGTGGCATTCGAATTAACCTTCTCTTAAGATTTTTTTTTAGCCACTTATGACATTATTTCTAAGAAAATTCCAACGTTGAGTGTATTTCAGAACCAGGCTGTGGTTTTAACAAACAAATAGTTTACTGCATTTGTTTCTTCCAAAAACAAGTAGCTCAACCCAAAAGAAGCACTGAGGAACTCTTAGAGAACATGAACTGAGTGAAGCTCTTTAAGAATCTGGTTGAGAAACTGGCAGAAGTGTTTAAAAAACACTTGTCATTGTGTAGTTCTGTATGTTTTATTTTATAATGTCTGTTATTATTGTAAACCTGTAGAAAATAGTAAATACGAAGCCCTTCTCTGAGCGCGTGTCCAAACATTTGGTACTATATAAAGGATATTAGGGATTGTCAGCATGTCGTACACATAATAATAGGTAACGGTGGTAATTAGCAGTTCTATCCAAGTTAATTTCAATAGAAATAAGCTTTTATATTTTATATCAATAAGCATTTTTTTTTGTCTGACGCAGGAATGTTAAGGTGATCAAGCTGATAAGCAAAGACTCCATAGAGGACGCAATGCTCCGAATCGGCCAGAGGAAACTCAAACTAGAGCAGGACATGACAGCCAATGAGGAAGGTGAGCTCCCTGATTATTCTATTAAACACCAATATGGTGATTACACTTCCCCATGAATGTGTTTATTTTTGTTGAGTGTATATCAGAGAACAGCCATGCTGCGTATATCACATGCTCATGTAATTTATGTCTACGTAACGTTCTTCCTTCGTCTAGGTGATGAGGACACCATTCCTGATGACATAGCCTCCCTTCTCAAAGCTACATTGGGTCTGTGAGAAATAAAGGATCACTGGATCATCAGTGTTGGTTCATCGTTCGTGAGAGCGTTGTTTCATTTTGACTGAAGTACTGTAACACAAAGAACATGTGCACTGATCCTGAATGTTTATACTGGAGATATAAGTTTACAAATTCTTTACACATCCTCTGGAAAAACTCCTGTAGGAAGTGCACCATGGTTTTTGGATCCATTTCAGAATGTAATAAAGTATTGTTCTGTTTTCATTTTCTGTGTTTGCCAAAACTTTAAATATTAAAAAAAGAGTAAAATCACAGTATGCATTTTTTTTACCCTCATGTTTTGTATTATTCAACTACTATTACTACTAATACTACTAATAATAATAATTATAGAAATCCTCATCTGTATGTGAAAGAAAAATATCAGGGAAAACATGTTTTGAGTGGTATATCTTATCACAAATGCAAGCTGTATTTTTATACATATTTGCATATTTATACATGATTATCCAATGATTAATGCAGAGGTGTATAATCGTATCCAGAAAGGGATATGAAAGTTTTTATGCCAACCATGCAGGAGCATTTTGAAAGCTAAGGTCAACCGATTAAAGGTGTGGAATCAGATGTGGCTCCTGCTTGATTGGAAGGAAAACCTGCACCCAAAACGGCCCTTTTGCCGATAAGATCGGACACCCAAGGATTAATGTAAACTATCTGAAATCAGTTATAATGTTTATTATTTAATTGTTAAGTAGTACAAAAGGAGCAGTATTGCAAAACTGTATTCATTGTTATAATTATAAAAAATTAAAAAGATCAAATGCAAAACCTGATTACAAGGTGAAAATTATTATGATTATTAAAAAGTATCCTATAAATAAATCTGCATAATTTATGCTACGAGACAGTATATAAAATGTGGCGAATGTGTCAACCTCAATCACACGAGCAACATTTTAAGCGCAAAGTTTAATAATTTTTTAACAAATAAATACACTAATAAATAAACAAGATTATATTTTAGCAGCAACGAGTTGTTAATTATAAATGATTTATTATTGGTTTTTCTTAAATGGAACACATTTCTACGGATGGAAAACGCGTACTCGGCGTGGCGAATGTGCTATACCCGATCACACGCTATTTCTGAGACTTGTTTGAACCTTGGCGCGAGCTGAGTAAACAGATTCAAATATAGGACAGGGATTAGAGATTAAAACACAATCATAACTATCAGGTTTTTATGTCCAGGAACTTTTGTAATAAACGTAAGTGCTGTTTTTCGTTTTAACAATAACGGCAATGTTACATTATATTGTTTATACTAATATCTAGGTTATCTAGGTTTTAGTTCAGCTCGAGTAGAGTTAGCATTAGCAGTAAAGGTATCGGTTAGGTGACATGCAAACGACTCAGTCCTGTATGCATTATAATGTACACTGCATATGATTTAAAATGGTTGAGTAAGATAAAGTTAAGTAATTTCACAAAAACCCAGGCATCTGAAAATATTCAAAGAAAAAGAATCAGCCAGGTTTTGAAACAGAAAGCAATGAGTCATTTTAAGACAAAAGAGTCGACGCTTGTAGGTGAGTTGAGCCAATTGATCCGATTCAGTGAGAAGAATCGGATTGCTAATCATCTCAATGCTCCTGCAAACTGCTTTTAAAATCAAACATCACTCATTTTTAATGTTTAAAGCATTAATAGTTTATATTTTACTATTGGTTCATTTTTTATTTTCACCAAGGTCCTAAAATTGACTTAGTATTTACTAAGTTGCAGTAAATAAAAAATAACCATGAAAACATTTATTCATTCACTCACTGGTATACAACATGACACATGAATACATTAACAGGTGAATAGATTCAAGGGCCAGGTGTATGGCAGAAGATGCCTCGCAAGGCTGCCAGCAAATGTTATAATACATTTAATCAATGCAAAACTCCCAATTCTCAGACACATACATAACTTACATTTGGTGCATGTTTCTGTGCTTTAATAAGTCACTTTTCAGCGTTATATGTATTTTGCTTTTCAGAAAAATGAGTCACTGTGAGCTGGAAGAGGTGACGCAACACATCAATGACAAGATTTCACTTGTCAAGAGGCTCTTAGAGTTGCGAGCAGTAGGTATGGTTCATCACGCTTCTGATTTATTGGATAGCATATTTTTTGAATCATTAATATTTTTTTGAGTCATTAAAAACTTATTGGCTTTTTGTTTTCTCAGCAAAAGATCCAGATAAACGAGCGTATCTGGTTAAAATTGAGCAGGATGTCAAAGCCATAAATGGGCTTCTCGACCGCTTTGAGAGATACGTCAATCAGCAGAAGGACCTACTGAAGCATCTTCAGGTTTAATGCTGTCACCTGTTACATCATAATACTTTAACATATAATTCCAGGTTCACTTTTATACAGCTCTGCTGTTCGTGTCTATATTATTCATCAGTTACTGATGCTTTTGTTTATTCTGTAAAAATCAAATAAAATTTTATTTGTCACATACACATACATACAGAGTACGGCATGCAGTGAAATGCTTTTTGCATCTGTCCGGTATTCAAACCGGATGAACTCTATACCATGTCTGTGCTTCATTAACTTCTCCGGTGCAGGACCTTGATCTGTTCTTCCAGGAAGATGAGCAGAACGCACAGCACCTATTAAAGAACATCCCTTCACACATGCCTCGAAAAGGAGGGCAGCCAACAGCTCAGTAAGATCACACACTCTTTAATGGGATTTCACATGTATCTTTGTATGCTTAGTAGATACTTATAGCAATATAGTGTACAGTATCATGACCACTATGAACGAATGATAGAGGTGTAATAGAGGTGAAAGGTGAAAGTGTAATAGAGATCTATATGTTATTCTACTCTTGTTTTCTCAGAGGAGGACCGACAGCAGCTCCCAACAAGCAGGGAGAAGTGAATTCGGCCCCCCAGGAGCAAGAACAGCCCAGGAAGGCTCCACGGATCCAGATTAAAGAGATGGAGTTCATCACAGTGCAGGAGTTCGACAGCATCCCACAGTGAGTCTCACACAAGCGCCTGAACTCTCGCTATCAAAAACAGCAAGCTTGGTACAACATTTAAATTCAGGGCTCAGCACATCCTGGCTGAGTGTGTTTGTTGTGATAAGAGCTCTGGGAACACACTCTGGAGTTTAAGCAGTAAATCAATATTAGAAAGTTTAAAAAAAATGTAATGAATCTTATTTGAGCTTAACATGTCTCTAACAATGAGACAGCTAGTTTTTTTTTATTGCAAAGCCAAACACAACCAATCGTGTCAAAACAGATACAGAGAAGTGAAAATCCGACCAGGACGAGTTTTTGTACCCATAACCTGTTCTTTACCTTTACTTCTGCTGTTCCATCTCATACTTATACAAACAATGTAAGCTGATTATTTTCTGTAAACAGACAGAACTGAGAGTATTTTTGTCTTAGTTTTACCTGACACTTCTCTGACAACTCGTGACAGGTACATGAAGGGACGAGTGACATACGACCAGCTGAACGCCGCTGTGAAAAGCATCAACCTGGCCGTCACTGGGAAATATAAAATCCTTCAACAGCCAGTCAAGAGCATGAGTAACGCATCCCGTAAACTTCATCAGCGCTTTAAAGACCAGGATACCAAGGACACTAAAGGTACCTTTAATGATCACCCAAATCCCATGAAGACTAATGAGTGGTGTTATAGGAAGCTAACTCAGGTTGTGCTGTGTCACTTGTGAGTTCAGGGGTTCGATCAGCCTGTTTGACCACCGTGCATTTTCATTTCCTGAGAGAGAAAAACTGTAGATGTGTGAAAGGGTGTAACTGATCTCATAACTAAGGTCATCATTCCACTCCATGCCTTAACAAGTTCTAAGTGGTGATCTATCTTTTTTTTTTCTCCCACTCTCACTCTGTCAAGGTGATTTGTTGGTGATTAGATAACATTTTTAAATCATGAAGACTCTACAGTGTTGGAAAACTTGAGCTGAATCTCAAATGATGTACTCTACACTACCATCTACTAGATGAATTTTAGAAGAGCTCTATCTTTGGTGGAGCACTAATGCTTTTTTTTACTAACAGTTAAAAAAAAAACAGTTGCTTTGTCTGTCTCAGAGGTCGCACATGCTAGCCTTCCTCCTTCTCAGATGGTTTCTGTTGTATAATCTGGAGAACTAGCTGGTGGGTGGTTACATCATCTGTAATCAGTTTATTACATGGATATGAATTCGCTGTTACTAAGGGCCTTTTTACACCACATAAACGTGTCTTGGCGAGTCGGATATCGATCCGATCTTTCTACTCCAGCCCAAAATGCAAATATATTTGACCCCATTTCCGGGGTAATTGAAACGGAACACGCTTTGGTGTGTGCGGTTTTCAGAATGCAATAAAAAAGAAGACGGAAAAACTAGTTACGACGGTTATGTTACAAAAAACAGCATTTACTGTTTGCTGCGTTTTTGCTGGCGGCGGCAGCGCGTTTTAAGACCCGATGAGACACCTGGGTGAAAGATCACCTGCGAGTGACGTACTTCCGTTTGGGAGGAGTTTAGCGCTGACGTATGTCGTTTGAACAACCACATTCATTTACACCTGTACAGTTTCATCTGAAATGCGTCCCAGACCACCTCCTGAAGGGGTTTGTACCATCGGATTTATATCCGTCTCGAAAACGTTTCAGAGGGCATTTAGACCTGGTCTTTTTACCATCGGATAGCTATCGGATCACAGATAAAGCATGAAGTGACCATGTGTAAAAAGCCCCTAAAGAAATATTGAAATTTTAATATTAGCAGCTGATCTTTACTTACTTTTTTTGTGTTCTTGCTCTCTACTCTTTCCTCAATCAGGTCAGTTCTTTGTGGTGGAGGAGGACCTGCGTGATCTGGCACAGCTGAAGGTGGATAAGCGTTTTGTGGGTATGTTGAACATGCTAAGACACTGCCAGAGATTGAAGGAGCTGCGAGGAGGAGGTCTGACACGCTACATGCTGCTGTGATCCTCCAGTCAGGACAACATCCATGCTTCTGAGCTGAATCTATGAGAGGGACGTACAACAGTTTAGGATCTTTGCAGAAAAAAAAGCTGTTGTTCAAGTTCTCTTAAAGCTCATCAGATCAGCTCAAGATCAAGCTGAGCATCTCATGAGCTCAATCGGATCTTTTAAAATGTTTCTCTAACCGCATTCAAGCACCACCTGTAATAGCATTTTTCTGAACATACTTCACATCACAGCTGCTGTAAAAGTGCATACCCCCCCCCCTTTAATGTATAAGTATGTAAATATATGCATTTAAATAAATGTAACTTCTATTGTTTTTTGCGGCTTTATTTTTTATTAGGACTTCATATATGAGCTCATAGATGCCTGTGATTGGTTAGTTTTGCTGTGATTGACAAGAGATATACAAGAGTATTGACAAGAGTATACCCCACCCACCTAGAGAGCACAGCCAGTTTTGCTCTCTGGGATGATTGTAGCATTGTCAGGATTTGTGAGTCGATGATAGAACATATGTTCTTCTTTTGCTCCACTAAGAAGCTAAAAGAAATGTACGCATGTCTCAAATGTCTGACTGTTTAGGAGTACAAGTTGCTTTGATAGCTTTTAGACTGCAATCTACATGAACACACTCACAGAAGAAAGCCATCATCAAAACTAGAATGAATTTCCATACAGTTATAGAAAGGAAATGATTTATAATTACACTCTATGATGTTTCCCAGATGATGGGTGCGTTCCCTTTTAAGTCTGGCTGCTTTCAAGGTTTATTCCTCATCTATTTTCAGGGAGCTCAAACTTCCCAAAATCACTGTTGGCTTGCTAACTAGGGAAAAAAATATTTTTTTGCTAAACAAATAAAACTGAATTGAACTAATGGCGGGGGGCACGGCTGCGTAGTGGTTAGCATGTTTGCCTCACACCTCCAGGGTTGGGGGTTCGATTGCCGCCTCCGCCTTGTGTGTGTGTGGAGTTTGGATGTTCTCCCCGTGCCTCGGGGTTTCCTCCAGGTATTCCGGTTTCCTCCCCCGGTCCAAAGACATGCATGGTAGGTTGATTGGCATCTCTGGAGAATTGTCCATAGTGTGTGAGTGAATGAGAGTGTGTGTGCCCTGCGATAGCGATGCCGCCTGACAGGCTCCCCGTGACACGAGAAGTTCGGATAAGCGGTAGAAAATGAATGAATGAACTAATGGCTGTTCCATAACTGTGAGGCTTTATAAGATAAACTTCTGCTCCCTTCTGTAGCCTTCAATATTTGAGGTACCAACAAAAAGCCTGTATCGTTTGATTGAAGCGGACGTATGGATCATAAAAGCACAGAAGCTTTTCGCTCAAGGACTGCAGCTTGAGGTCGTTCAGTGCTTTATAAGTCAGTAATATTGTATCTTATAGACTGGGAGGCGATGCATTGTGAATTAGATGTGTGGGGTGATGTGTTTATATCTTCTGGTTCTAATAAGCACTTTAGCTGCTGCACTCTGGACAAACTGGAGCTTATTTACACACCTCACATAATATCCAGATATTAAGGCATTACAGAAATTCAATCTAGAGGTAACAAGTTTATGATTTTTTTTATGTTTCATGTTTTGACTATAGATTTCTTATCTTAGCAATAATTCTGACATCAAAGAAGATCTCAGTAAAATGATCTACATGAGTTTTAAATGAACGATTGGAGTTAATAATCACACCAAGGTCTGTTGCTGCTGCGATTGATGTAACTGAAAGGCCATCCAATGTTAGTATATAATCAGACCGCTTACTTCTAACTACATACGGTCCTTCTCTCTTGTTAGAATTAAGTAGAAGGATGTTATTAATCATTCAGAGTTGTCAAATTCTTGAAGAAATTCAAAATATGGCCCGTTGACCTATAAATAATTATTAGTGGAAGTGACTTTGGGGTAGACTTTGGACCGTGGGTAAATGTTATACATAATATATACAGTATGGTAGTATGAAAGTCATGTCTGAGTTTTTGGCTGATGTCTGTACTGACAACTGCCTATTAAACAAGAATCATGTAAATATCTGTATCTAGGAGGATTATAGGAGGATTATTTCATGCTACATGATACTGTTAAACACACAACATGATCCATAATAGTGTCATTAACAATAAACGTGAATATTTAACAGCCCTAGATTCGGATCAAAGGTGCCGGTTGTGCAGTCAGTATGATCTCATTTTATGTTAATTGGGCTACTAAAACACTTTCTACATTCTTATTTCACTAAGAAACTAACTAAATATTGTGGAACCTGAGAGATGACTCAGTGCAGCTAGCAGATGGTTGGTTTAGCCTATCTGCTTTTGGCTGTGCATTGTCACTGATTAAACAAGGTCTGTTCTTGTCTGCTGCAAGTAAGTAAAATAGCACCTTCCTGAGCGAGATGAATACCATCCTTCCCTAAAAACCAGTCTTGCCTTCAAAACTACTCCGATTAAAAAGCCTGCTAATTCAGCATCCATAACCTGCTGTAGGCTACATGGCTAAATCATATTGGAATGGGGCAAGAGTATATGTCGGCTTCGGACACCGCCTCTACAGTGTTACCCTTAGTAAGAAGGCATTTATCAATAGAACCTATGTGAGAAGTTACCTTGGTAAACCTGTGCTTGCCTAAGACCCTAAGTTTACCTGCTATATCTAGCTCCATGGGTCCCAGTATGGATCTAACTAGTGCTTCTGGTGGCCCTGAAGACCTAGCTAATTTCATGTGCTAATTTCATGACAGTCTTCTATAACCAGAGCTCTTTCAGGTTTCTGTTACAAACCTGAAACGGACGAGTGGTTGCTTTCCTTTGCCGCAGAACCTTCACCCAGCTGTAAGGGCTCTAAAGCTGAATTTTGGAGAACCTAGCATGTATTAATTCTGCACAAGACATACAGACTTCCCTTTACAGAAACCATGCTGCTATCCTGCTCATTTGGATCTCTGCCGCTAATGCTGCAATTGAACAAGACTAGTGTGAAATGTTCTAAGAAATTTCGGTATAGATTAGCTAGTCATCACTTATGCTGATGATTTCTTGGCCACCATACAAGTGGGTAAAGCATTCATTTCATGTCTAAACTCAAGTCATTATCCTCAACTGTTACATCAGACTTACCTACTTTTTCACCAATTGTCTATGAGGAGTTACAGTTTAACATTCAGTTAGACATTCCCTGGTTTGCTGTGTCAAAATTCTCTCACTGATCACAGAGGAGACCAGACCAGATGAGTCACTAGACTCGTGGAAGATCTTCTCAGTGCCATGACGAATGCTGTATTATCCCTGGTAAGTTTTTTTTTGCTATGTTTTCATACATCTATTCTTTGTTAATCAAAAACAGGAACACTTTGGATCCAGGCTTGTTTTTTTTTTTGTTTTTTTGTGATCAGCTGAAGAACCCTGTGCTTGTTGCAGTCATTTGGGTCACAGGTATCGGGGGAACCTTCCAATATGGCTTCCACATTTCCGTCCTCACTGCACCGTCAGCCGTGAGTAACAGCGTGTGTTTCTGTTTGCGCTAGTTTGGTTAGTTAAAGGTGGTATGAGGGAAATGCTCAAGGATCTGTTATGGACACGTCAAGCATCCTTAAAACATACTTTATAACTTTTCTCTTCTTAAAATAATATTAAGTGCTTTTGATTTAATGAATTTACTTCATTTTACTTATATTTATATTATATATACTATTACATAGTTTAAAAGTGGGGTCATTTCTTTCTAATGCAAAGTTCAATTCAGGCAGCAGCAGGCACTACAAATTACACACTGCCCCTTTTTTTTTTTTTTAACAATCTAATGAATCAATCTGCTTTTGTTATCAGTACATTAAAGAGCTGGTGAACAGCACATGCGTTCAGAGATATGGCCTCTCTCTAGAGCACTGGCAACTCTCGCTTATCTGGTCCTTCATTGTCTCCATGTACTGCATCGGGGGTCTGTTGGGCACCCTGTGTGCCGGGCGAATCGCGGCAACCTACGGCAGGTAAAAATATACTGTCACGATATCAATAGTGTATATATGCTCACTTTTTATTAATAGAACAAAATGAAAATCTTGAATAGGAATGTAAATGATAGATATGTGGTGGGGTTTTAACTGGAATTAGAGCTGCAAAGTCGGCTAAAACGATCATTTTTCATGATTTCATTCACTGACATTTATTAGATTGCAGTGGTGTGGGGTCTCATCTGAAATGTACTAAAGATCTCTTTGTATATCCCGTCCTTTACCCATACAATGGGTGTGGGTCATTGTGATCTAAAGCTCTAGAATCCACTGTTACACATATAATAATCTGCTTGTCTCAGGACTTGGGCTACTGATTAGCCTACTTCTAATACTTTTGTTTATTAAATATTATTACAGAGCCAAGGGACATAGTTGAGATGAGTGTGTGATTAATAACACTAACACATTGCTAAACTGATGGCTTTAAATAGTACCTGCCTGAGCTGCATAAAGGTTTACTGTCATTTTTAGCTGAACTGCACCACTAATGTCATGTGAACTGAAGGGTGATGGTGGTGGTGGTGGGGGTTTATTACTGAAATACTATTCAATCAGAGGTTCTACCATATCAGAATGAATGACTAGCTTTGCAAGATTCAAGCAGATAAAGCATGTGGAAGATATAATAGCAGTATAAATCTGGAAGTTCAGAGCTTGTGTGTGTGTGTGTGTGTGTGTGTGTGTGTGTGTGTGTGTGTGTGTGTGTGTGTGTGTGTATGTGTGTGTGGGTAGACACAGTCGCATTGATAAGTTACAGACATCTTATAGTAAGTTTGACAGGAAGATAATTAAGCCGATGTGTTAATGTGTGAATACAGTAGCTCTGCCACTCGGATACGGTTTAGCAGCTCTCCTGATTCATGTCAGAAGTGACAAGGTGGCGTTTAATTGTCTTTCAATACTGAGAAGCACAAGAAAACATCCACCAGGTGTTGATCTGTCCATCTTAGGCAAATCGTCTCAGATTTAACTGGCTGCAGGTTAGTTATTTTGGTGTCATGGTTCTTACAGTTATTCACAGTGTTTCATCAGAAATGTAACCCTTACCACATTTTAGACATTTTCTGAATAGGGTTTAAAAGGTTTTATGGAAGAGTTGTCCTACTTTTTAAGAAACAACATTTTATTAAAACATTTCTTGTTTTATATACATGGATGCTTTTACAAAGATTTTGTAATACAGTTTTCTTTAATTTTTAATTCATCTAACTCTATTCTAACTCTTACTTCTCTACTGTAAATGTTTAATTCTGTGAAGATGTTACGACCTCAGAGTGGGGAAAATTCAAAGACAACACTTTCTCAGTTTGGAAATACTACTCGGAAACTCAAGGAAAGTCTAGTCAACCCCTGTGTAGCATCAGATCAACATGGCTGCTCGGAGCCTCGACAGTAACATTGCAGCACTTCCTTACGTTTAGAAGAGTTATGATGTATTTATGATGCATTAGTTATATGTATATGTATAGATATTTACTTTAGCGCAATCGACATACAAACATTTTTCACTTTCAATTTCACACGTGAAATAGTTTCCCTGGGTTGAATGTATTGGACAACTAGGATTGGATGAATCCAGTGATTGTCTGTTTTAGATAACATCTTGTCTCATGAGGAAAACTGTTAAACAAAATGTCCTCACTTGGCACTTTAAGCTCCCTGAGATGAACAAAGGCAATACAACAAAGAATTAATAAAAAATATACGACATTATTATAGAGAATAAATTATATATCAGGATATTACCTGAGGTAGAATCATATGCATATTTTTTTAAAATTCCTTTTAAGGATGCAAAGTGTTTTTATTTAAATTGTTTTTATCTTTCCTGTTATCTGACTGAAAACAACACCCCCACCCCGCCCCCCACCTTCAATAAAACACTAAACTATACATTTAAGTACTTTTATTTTATGTTGCACAAAAATACATTTCTTTTATATAAGGCAATAAGCGGAGTTTGGCATAATATTAGTCCAGTTATGGCACTTTTCTGGACCTTTTAAATAAGTTGTGGGATAAATTTGGTGGCATTTTAGCTCTTGTCTTGCTGACATCTGTGGATTCTGGCACGGTTCTGGGCCAGTTATGGCCGATTTTTGGTGACATTGTAAAGTTGTGGCTGAGTTTGGTCTGTTTCTGGTATTGGTCTGGTTAACCTTTGGCATTTGGGCCAACACTGGGCCGTAATTTTATGTGTAATGTGGGACAAAGTCAAAGCCGAAATCTCAAAGCCAGATCCGACCCATAACTAATTTGCTATCACTTGTACAGTAGCATCATTGTTTACCACTTCTTCCACATTTAGAAAATCATGAGTTGTTCCCAGGTTTTGCAGCCCAATATGGAGTCAACATTGCAAAAAGGGTTTCATAACCCTGGGTAGAACACAGTGATTTTAATTACCAAAACATCACTTCTTTATTATGAGTGTAAAGCTTTGTTCCTGGGCATGATGGCTTAGTGGTTAGCACGTTCACCTCACACCTCCAGGGTTAGGGGTTCGATTCCCGCCTCCGATTTGTGTGTGTGGAGTTTGCATGTTCTCCCCGTGCCTCGGGGGTTTCCTCCCCCGGTCCAAAGACATGCATGGTAGGTTGACTGGCATCTCTGGAAATTGTCTGTAGTGTGTGTGTGTGTGTGTGTGTGTGTGCCCTGCGATGGGTTGGCACTCCGTCCAGGGTGTATCTTGCCGTGATGCCCGATGACGCCTGAGAAAGGCACAGGCTCCCCGTGACCTGAGGTAGTTCGGATAAGTGGTAGAAAATGAGTGAGTGAGAGTGAGTGAGCTTTGGTCGTTTACTTGGGGTTAAAAATAGGGTTAATCTCAGTGTGAAAAGCCTTTTTGACTAAACTAAGCTGTTTTAAAGAATTAAAGTAAGTCAAACACTGAGGCATCCATGGTGTTCCCCACTTTAACTTTGTAAACAAAATCTTTTATTTAAATAGCTTATCGAGGTCCTTTCAAACAAGTAAGATTTGGCACGGGAGCTGTGGACATTTTATTGAAGTATTTATTAAATAAATAAGATTACTAGCACTTAAAATAAGGAAAGGGAGGTTTATTCATCACTGATATGTACTCAGTTTCTTAGGCCTACATATGATATTAATGTATAATTACTGACTTTAAAAATGTTTATTGACAAAAAATGAACTGAATATCGTCCTTCTTTATTTTATATACAACTGTATGTCAAAAAGATAAATTGTGTTTTTTATATTGCACCACAAGACCAGAATCCTGCTGTAGAGAATCTAGTATCTATTTTAGTGTTTACTGTTTATGGCTTCTCATTCTGTTGCTCTGTTATCAGGAAGAAATGCCTCATGTTGAACAACTTGGTGGTCATCTGTGGAGCCGTGCTGATGGTGCTGAGCAAAACGGCACGCTCGTTCGAAATGATCATGGTGGGACGGTTCGTCTACGGCATCAACGCAGGTCCGCTGCTGCAAAAACATATTCAATAATCTCTTTCCAACAGTTTGAAATAACTAGCATTTTATTGTTTTCAGAGCTCTTTGCCTTTTATGGAGTTAAATGGGTTTGACTAATGTCATTGTCCTAAGTAGTAGACAGAAATACAAAGAAAATTTGAGAAAGCTTTGTAAATCAAGAATCTGTAATACATCTTCATTCATTCATTTTCTACCGCTTATCCGAAGTTCTCGGGTCACTGGGAGCCTGTGCCTATCTCAGGCATCATCGGGCATCGAGTCAGGATACACCCTGGATGGAGTGCCAACCCATCGCAGGGCACACACACACTCTCATTCACTCATGTCTTTAGAACGGGGGAAGAATCCGGAGTACCCGGAAGGAAACCCCCGAGGCATGGGGAGAACATGCCAACTCCACACACACAAGGCGGAGGCGGGAATCGAACCCCCAACCCTGGAGGTGTGAGGCGAACGTGCTAACCACTAAGCCACCGTGCCCCCCTGCAATACAACTTAAATACTAAAATGTTAATTGTGTATGAATGTTAAGTGTGTGTGTGTGTGTGTGTTTCAGGTGTGGGTCTGACAGTCCACACCATGTATGTCCTGGACTGTGCCCCAAAGAGTTTAAGAGGGATGGTCGGTGCTTCTGTGGGCAGCTTCGTCTCACTGGGGAAGTTTTTTGGCCAGCTGCTTGGCCTCAGGTGAGTCATGTGACATCATCATCTGCTACAAGCACATATTACTTTATCTATTAACAAGTTTTCCCATGTTGTTTAAAGGCAAATGATAGATAGAATACAAGTCTTTATTTTGTCACAAATACATTAAAGCACAATGAAATACTTTCTTCAAATTTCCCAACTTTGGAGTTTGGGGTCAGAGCACACAGTCAGCCATAATACAGCACTCCTGGAGCAGAGAGGGTTAAGGGCCTTGCTCAGGGCCCCAACAGTGGCAGCTTGAATCCTGATTTTTACATTAAATCAAATTTACAGAATTTAGCAGATGCCCTATTCCAGAGCGACTTACATTTTTATCTCATTTAATACAACTAAGGTTAAGTTGTATTACGATCCAAGTGGCAACTTCTTGTACCTGGGATTCAAAATCACAATCTTCTGATTGGTAGAGCAACACCTTAACCACTTGGGCCACCATTGCCCCAAATATTGCAATATGAATATTATATTTTGCGGCAACATAATAAAATATGGTTTGAAAATTTTAATCTTTAAAGACAGGGTCTCCGATGTTTGAAAGCCAATGTCGACATTTGAAATCACCAAAACAAACACGCCCCTAACCCAAATGGGTCCCACCCCTGTATTGATACAGTAGCTCCGCCCACACATACATACGTAACCCAGGTGTTACCCACAAAATGATAACATTAAGCTTGATATTGTTTGTTGTGTTTTCTTTTATTTATGTATTCCTCTAGTGCAGAACTCACAATGTACACATTCGTTGTTGCTGTAGTTTAATTCTCAGAATTTGTTGTTTTTGGTTGTTTTTTTTTTTTACATTTATGTGTGTATACATGTGTACATGCGTGTGTGTGTGGTCAAACTGAAAAACACAAACAACTCAAAATTACTAAAGCAGTATTGCCCACATAACCAAATGCAATTTAGAACTAAATGCAATTTAGAACTAAATACAACATATATTGCATGAACATCCCGACAAAAAATACAAACCGGCAAACGTCTAAACAACATATATATGCATTAGCATTAGCCGTTTAGGCGCTTCGGCGCTAATTACAAATAGCGAACTAAATAACAACTCAAAAAATATCAATTCACTTAACATAAATCACTCACCACGCTGGGGAATATATAGTTTTGTTATTATTTTTAAACTAGAATTTTACTATTGGTCTAGCAAGGTTTAATATAACAACATATCTTTTCTCTCAGTGTCCTTTTTTTCTCTCTAACTAACTTTTTTTTTCTAATCAATCCCCTGAGCACACTGTACTAGCGTCCTTAAAGGGGCAGCACCCAACACCCCGGCCCCAATGACCCAAACAGGTCATTCAAACAAAGGAAGGGTGATGTCTCCATCAAGCTATTTCAACTGAGAAAGTCAACTAAGAAGCCTGGCTTCCAGGAGGCAGATTTTGTCAGCCGGACGGTTGAAGACACCTGTCTGTGTTTTCACTTCCACAGTACGCACAAGTCCATCTGCACCTGGATATACTTGAGTAATCAGACCTAATGGCCAGTGATTGCGTGGTGTGTTTTCATGCAGAATAAGCACAAGATCTCCTATTTGAAGATTCCGCTTTGGTTGTAGCCATTTTTGACGCTGTTGCAATGCAGGTAAATACTCCTTGAGCCATCTGCACCAGAAGACATCTGCCAGATATTGCACCTGGCGCCATCTACGTCTGTAGTTGTCTTGTTTTATGAAGGCTCCTGGAGGTAGAATTGGACCAGAACGGAGTAACAACAGATGATTTGGTGTGAGTGGTAGAGGATCTGTTGGGTCGTCTGAGAGTTTAGAGATTGGTCTACCATTGACAATAGACTCAACACAGCAAAACAGTGTTGTCAACCCCTCATCATCTGGTGCCTGCTGTGCTAGGACAATGCTTAGAATGGAACGGACGGTGCGAATTTGTCGCTTCCAAACACCACCCATGTGGGAGGCAGCAGGTGGATTAAAGATCCTTTGTACATTCTTCTAATCAGAAATCCTTTGTTGATTCCATTCACTAATGGCTTTCCGCAACTCTCGTAATCCACCGACAAAATTAGTCCCGTTATCCGAGCGCATTTCTGTGGGTGGACCTCTCCTAGCGATAAATCGCTGTAAAGCATTGATGAATGAGTCAGTATCGAGAGTGTGCGCAACTTCCAAGTGGATGGCTCTCGTAGTGAGACATGTAAACAAACATCCATACCTTTTGAGTTCACTGCGTGCCTTCTTAACCAAGAATGGCCCGAAGTAGTCTACCCCCACACGAGTGAATGGAGGCTCACCTGGTGTTGCTCTAGAGTCGGGCAAGTCTGCCATTTGCTGGATTTGTGGCTTGGCTCTTAACTTGCGACACTGTAGACATGACTTGAGAGTTCGATTAATGACAGCACGTCCCTTTATTATCCAGAAACGTTGCCGAATTTTCGCAAGTACCCTCTCTGGACCTGCATGACACAAGCGAAGATGGTAGTGACTGATAATCAGCTGGGTGACGTGATGATTGTTAGGTAGGATCACTGGATGTTTAGCCTCAAAAGGAATTGGGGCATGTGTTAGTCTCCCTCCCACACGAAGGAGTTGGTTATTCTCATCCTTAAAGGGTTTAAGCTTGAGAAGGGAACTGGTTTTGACTTGAGAAGATCCAAAAGATGCAGTTTGTATCTGGTTGAGAATAGCTAACTCTGCTTGTTGGAGCTCACAAACAGTGATGGGGTCAGAAAGATGCACTCTTGTTTTCTTGCGTAACAAAGCCTTGACACGCAACAGGATAGCAGCAGCTTTTTTTAATCGATGCCAACTGGAGTATCACTCCAGTAGTCTGTCTATTGCATTTTTCATCACTTGGTTTGGTTTTACGTTAGCTGCATAGATTTCTTTGGCTCCTTTGATCTCTGCTTCCTCCGACAAATCATTTATGATCGGTTGAGCAGGCCAGTATTCCTCCTCAAGTTGTAGAAAGCGCGGACCAGATACCCACTGTTCACTCGACAAAATCTCTCCCATGTTCATTCCTCGAGAGACATCATCCGCAGGGTTAGAAGCAGAATCAATGTGTCTCCACTGGCATGGTTCTGAACTCTCATGTATTTTTGAAATGCGGTTTGCGACGAAGGTCTTAAAACGACAATGCTTGTTGTTGATGTATTGAAGTATGATAGTACTGTCTGTCCAAAAGAAAGTCCTTTTAATTGGAATTTCCAAGTGGCGCTTGATATGCTGATCCAGCTCTGTAGCAACTACCGCTGCTAGTAGCTCCAATCGTGGTATACTAACTGGCTTGATTGGTGCAAGTCTGGCCTTTGACATCACCAGCCTGCAAGTGCCACCAATCCTGATGTATGAAACAGCACCATAAGCCAGTTCTGAAGCATCGGAAAAATGATGGAGCTGGGTAGCTAACAAGCAACTAGTGGATGTTGGTCTGAGACATCTTGGAATTGTCAGTGCTGACAACAGAGGCAAGTCGTTTAACCATCTGCGCCACTGTGCAGCCATGTCCAGCGGTAACTCCTCATCCCGGTCGACTTTCATGCGGCACAACTCTTGGAAGATCGCCTTTGCTTTGAGTACAAAGGGGCTTGCAAATCCTAAAGGATCATAGATAGAACTGGTAGTGCTCAATACTCCTCTTTTTGTTACAGGTTTGTCCACTGCCTTGATGTCAAAAGTGAAGCAATCTCTTTGCACATCCCAAAGAACGCCCAGTGTTCATTCAAATGGCAAATCCTCTTGGTCTAGGTTTACCTCATGCAGTGATTTTGCCCAGTCCTCGGCTGGTATTGATTTCATCACTTCCTTGGAATTGCTTAACCACTTGGTTAATCTAAAGCCTCCACAGGCGAGCATTTCCTGGAGTTCGGAAGCAAGTTTGATGGCAATCTCCTCTGTTGATACCGACTTAAGAAAATCATCGACGTAGAAGTTTCGCCTCACCGTTTCCACAGTGACATCAGAGAAGTTTCCAGAGTTGTCTTCAGCCACTCGTTGCAAAGCAAAATTTGCGGCACTAGGACTCCAGACACCTCCAAAAAGGTGTGCAGTCATACGATGTTTAGGTGGTTTGTCTGGGTCGTCATATTCCCACCACAAAAAGCGAAGCACATCTCTTTCAGCTGGTGGTACTCGGACTTGATAATACATGCTCTCGATGTCTGCATTCAGAGCAACTGGTTCTTGCCTGAACTTGAGAAGAACTCCAAGTAGCTTGTTGGTAAGGTCTGGGCCTTGGTGAACATGATCATTTAATGAAGTACCTTGGTACCCTGCTGCACAATCAAAGACAATACGAACCTTCTCGGGCTTGCGTGGATGTAGCACTGGGTGATGTGGCAGATACCACACACAACCCTCTTCTTTGTCGGGGTCAATGACCTCTTCTGCGTATCCTTTCAGCAAAGAGTCTCTGATACCTTCTGTATATTTCTGACGCAAAGTTGGGTCTTTCTTTAACCTCTTTCCTAAAAGGTCTAATCGATGTTTGGCCATTGTGTAGTTATTAGACAGTCGTGGTGGATGTTCTTTGAAAGGAATTGGGAGTGTGTAGTAACCATTTTCTTTGACTGATAGCTTGTTCCATAAATCCACAACTTGCTCATCAACTACTGACAATGAGTCAGTGTTAACATGCACTGGATCATCCAGTTTCCAAAACCTTTCAACAGCTTGTTGTAGAGAGTGGTCAGCTTGAATGAAATTGGCAGAAATTGATGTTGGACCATCAACTACTGGTCCATGGAGTGTCCACCCCAGGCCAGTCAAAATTGCATAAGGCTCGCCTGACTCACCACAGCGTGTGTCACAAGGAGCAAGTATGTCTGGTTGATCTAGACCTATCAACAGGTGAACTTCAACTAAATCAACATCAGGTAAACTAATTTCATCGGCAATTTCCCTCAGATGTGGCCACTGCAACGCCTCATGCTGTGTGACTAGGTTCTCTAGACTTATATTCAGGTGATCCCGACAGAGTACTCCCTTCATGAGGTAAGAGTTTCTTTGTTGAGCATCTTCAACTTGTAGATCCACTGCTAGCGTGACTACATTGAGATTTTTGGTCTCCATGGTGTTCAGTTTAATGTTCATTTTGCGTGACTCTAGCTTAAGAGCATGAACTAGCTTCTTAGAAATAAAGGTTCCATTAGAGCCACTGTCAAGCAAAGCAAAGGCGTTCATAGAGAAACGGTTATGTTTGTCTGAAACCACTACTGGCAAGATGGGAAGTGCAATCTTCTTTCGACTGACTTCAATTAACTTTCTGGTAGCATGTGCTTGAATGGAGTGTGGCTGGTCAGCAGCTGGCTCATCTACAGAAGCTTGATTAGTAGATTGGCTTTTGTCATTTTTAGAGGCCACAATAGCAGAGTGCAGCCAACTGTTGTGTTTTTTTCCACATCCAGGCACTTTACATACCCAGCTGCGAGTACAGACTGTGCTGCGATGACCTTTCATGAAACAGTTCAGACAGAGTTGGTTTTGTTGAACAAAGGCTAAACGCTCTTGAACAGACAGAGCTCTAAAGGCTTGACATTGGTTCAGAAAGTGTCCCTCAGAGCATTTTGGACACTTAAATCTTAATGTTGTCTTTGGTGTAGACGACATTGTGGATTCATTTGTAACAGACAATGTTGCGAATGTCTGCCTTTTATTATTGACACTTGACTTAGTACTTGATTTAAAACTTGTTGGAGAGTTTCGAATGGCAGGACTAAGAAGATTCCTGAAGATAGGATCTGCTCTCTTGGCAGCTTCCGATTCAACAAGACTGACTATGTCATCCAACTTTGGCAAACGGCTGGACTTGATGATCTCATAGTTTATTGTGAGCCATCGTTTCTTTAAGTCTTCAGGTAGCTTTTCTACAATCTGCAGCAAAGTGCGTCCACTATTCAGCTCTTCCTCACACTTCATTGCCTTTAAAGTGTCTCTGCAACTGCACAGAACATCAGCGAAGCTTTGCAACTGCTTGCTGTCTTTAATGTCTTTGTAATTAAGCACCTTGTCAACCCATGCTTGTGATATTGCATATGGATTGCCAAACCGTCTTTTCAGAATAGCCATAGCTTCTGCATAGCCCAGGCTAGAGTTGGGGTTGTACAAGCAACGTGAGATAGCATCTCTAGCTTGGCCGACAGTATACTGATGCAGTCGAGTGAGTTTCTCTTGATCTGGCACTGTCTCTTTATCTATCACAGAGGAGAACAATCTCATGAACAGCCAGTATTTTAAGGGTTCTCCATCGAACTCAATGATGTTAACAGGTGGTAGATGCATGGAATCGATGTGTGACTGATATTGTTGTCTTGACAGCTCTAGTAGTTGGCATAAAGAATTCTCATTCACTGTTGAGAAGGATGGACGAAAGTTAAGGGATGGGTTACCTGAGACAGGAGTTGAAAAGTCTTTATTTATTGTTAACTCAGCCTTTCGACGATTTTCCTCCATCTCAGCATCTTTGAGTTTCAGTAAGCCTTTCAGTGCATCCATTTCACATTCAACATGCTGAAGTTTAATTTAAACTCTGCACGCAGACGTTCATCCTGTTGAGCGATTAGCATGGAAAGCGCTTTCTTTTCTTTCTGTCTTAGATTTTGAAGCCCTTGAAGCTGGGTAGATGTTCTACAGAAGACATTGGAGGGTTAACAAGTTCATCAAGCACTGGCTCTTCCTCTTGGAAATTAAGTGCATCTGATGATTCAATGCTTGGATCCTCCATTGATGGCTTAAAGTCGTCTAGCCAGATCAAGACTGTATGTTGCAGGTCTTGAACATCACGCAGGACTGATGTTAAATAGCCCTTAGAAGCATCAAGGTCATCATCATCCTCTAATGTTTGTTGGTATGTGTTGTGAATCTCATGAAACCCTATTACAGCCTCATCCAAAGCAGCAAGTTTAATTTCCACCTCTTTGGGCTGGTTACAGTTAATAAAAGTTGTGATCTGTGTCATCAAGCGTGTCACTGCAGCCTTTGCAACTCCACGTTGACGCTTGAGACATGTTTGTTGTTGCTCAGGTGTTGTAATTGTTTCTGAATCTTCCTCCATGTTGTCATTAATCTTCTTAATTCCTCGTGTTTGACTTTAATGTTACCCACAAAATGATAACATTAAGCTTGATATTGTTTGTTGTGTTTTCTTTTATTTATGTATTCCTCTAGAGCAGAACTCACAATGTACACATTCGTTGTTGCTGTAGTTTAATTCTCAGAATTTGTTGTTTTTGGTTGTTGTTTTTTTTTACATTTATGTGTGTATACATGTGTACATGCGTGTGTGTGTGGTCAAACTGAAAAACACAAACAACTCAAAATTACTAAAGCAGTATTGCCCACATAACCAAATGCAATTTAGAACTAAATGCAATTTAGAACTAAATACAAGATATATTGCATGAACATCCCGACAAAAAATACAAACCGGCAAATATATAACTAACTTTTTTCCTAATCAATCCCCTGAGCACACCGTACTAGCGTCCTTAAAGGGGCAGCACCCAACACGAGGCAACTAATGGAAAGAAAGCTGAAGGGAAGAACAATACGATTGCAGATAAACAAAACAGCAAAAATGCCACACAAGCATAATCATGTAAAGGACAAAGGCATATATTAGTTCTGTGTAACAAAGCAAAACCAACGTTACTCACCTATCGAGAAGGAAAAAAGCGCCTCGGCGTCTTAAGTAAAGTCGGCCACATATTCACAGGTCGGAGTTTCCCGAGTCAATAACTCCTGAGCTAAACGGCGTTACTACACAAAACGCGGTTGTAGCTGCCTCTCTACATTACTACGATAGAAAAGAGGTGTTATTTGTGTAGTAACAGCGTTTAGCTCAGGAGTTATTGACTCGCGAAACTCCAACCTGTGAATATGTGGCCAACTTCCTGCTCCTTCAGTTCTCTCCAGCGCTGGAAAGCTGATCCTATATTAACACGACCTACTTCTTGCCTTATCGTAAGTCTTTCTTCTCTTTCTTTCTTTATTTTTATCCTCCATGTCAATGTTAAAACCGCTTTCTGCTAATGTCACACATGCACACTGAACACTCTCTCCGCCGCATATTGACAAGCCCCGCCCCTTTCTGTTCATTGGCTACACCTTTGTTTTGAATTTTTTATTATTTGGCCTGACTCTCCGATGTTTTCTGAAGCATTTCTCAAAAATCCCTTCCTTTAACATTAATTGAGAAATGCAGATAACCATAAGAGATAATTGTTTGTTTCTTGTCATCACTACATCATTAAATCGTCATGCACATCATTATCATATGATCTATTTCTCACACCATACCCTGTGTGTGTGTGTGTGTGTGTGTGTGTGTGTGTGTGTGTGTGTGTGTGTGTGTGTGTGTGTGTGTGTGTGTGTGTGTGCGCGCGCGCGTGTGTGTGTAGTGAGATAATGGGAACAGAAGCTTTGTGGCCTTTTCTGCTGGCCTTTAGTGCTTTGACTGGTCTTCTGCAGCTTGTCTGTTTGTACTTCCTACCTGAGTCTCCACGCTTCCTGCTCTTAAACCAGGGAGACAAATCTGCCTGTGAGAAGGGTGAGACACACACAAACACACACACGTACCTTTGTGGTGAGCCTGTTTAAATTTGACCTTTGTGTGTCTGTATGTAGCTCTACATCAGCTGCGAGGTTCTAATGCTGACTGCAGATCAGAGGTGGAGGAGATGTTAGCAGAGTGTGTGGCCCTGCAGACTGTGAGGAACCACAGCGTGCTGGAGCTTTTCCTCGCCCGCTCCGTCCGCTGGCAGCTATTCACCATCATAATTGCCTTCATCACACTGCAGTTATGTGGTATCAATGCTGTGAGTCTTAAACACACACACACACACACACACACACAGCCATAATGACTTAATGACCATAATGACTGTGCAAAAGTTTTAGTCAGGTGTGAAAAAATGCTGTAAACAAAGAATGCTTTCAGAAATATAAATAATGAGTGTTTATTTCTGTCAATTTACAAAATGCAAAGTGAGCAAACAAAAGAAAATTCTAAATCAAATCAACATTTGGTGTTAGTACCTTTTGCCTTCAAACCAGCATGTGATGACACGTCCCCCACTGAGCCCTGATCTCAACATCATCCAGTGTGTCTGGGATTACATGAAGAGACAGAAGGATGTGAGAAAGCCGACATCTACAGAAGATCTGTGGTTAGTTCTCCAAGATGTTTGGAACGACCTACCGGCCGAGTTCCTTCAAAAACTGTGTGCTAGTGTACCTAGAAGAATTGCTGCTGTTTTGAAGGCAAAGGCTGGCCACACCAAATATCGATTAGATTTAGATTTCTCTTTTGTTCATTCACTGCATTTTGTTCATTTATGAAAATAAATCTTTAACACTTCTATTTCTGAAAGCATTCTTTGTTTACAGCATTTTTCCACATCTGCCTAAAACTTTTGCACAGTACTGTAAAACTAGAAAAAGTAATCTGAGTAAACATAACATGTGGTTCTAAAATGAAATTTCATCTCACGCTAGTCCACTGTTTCCGGTTCTGTTTATCTCAGTCCAGTATGTGTTGTGTTTCTACAGGTTTATCTCTATGCCTCTGATGTGTTCCGTGCTGCAGGAATCCCAGCACACAACTTGCGCTACGTGACTTTGGGAACAGGGTTGTGTGAATTCTCCACCTCAATCGTCTGTGTATGCTCTTCAAACTCACAACACACACACACACACACACACACACACACACACACACACACACACACACACACACACACACACACGCACACACGTTTCAGGTGTAAATCATGAACATATTAACCAGTTAAAGTGTGAAACCTCCTTGATTCAGCTGAAAGGTGATAGCTAATGTATATAATGTGAGTCAGCAAACACTCATCAGGATCCTGGAATTGTGGTGGAAATAATGTATAAAAAACAGCTTGGTTGATGTGTGTAGTTGTTAGAATGTGTGTAGCTGTTAGAATTCTGAAAGAGTTTTGTAGCTTGGGCTGTAGTTATAGGTTTGTTTAGGTTTCTCAAATCATTATGAAGTGAACTGATGAAAATTTGTTGATCAAAATCTTCACACGTAAACAGAGCCATTGATTGTTGTGGGTGTGTTTGTGTGTTTTAGGGGCTGGTAATTGAGCACACAGGGAAGAAGTTATTGATGGTTTGGGGTTATGTGAGCATGTCTGTTGCACTGCTCCTACTCACACTTTCTCTGTACCTGCAGGTCGGTTCATGTCTCCTCACATCTCTTCTCCTCTCTTCTCCTCTCCTCTCCTCTCCTCTCATTTCCTCTCCGCACCTCTCCTCTCCTCTCCTTTCCTCTCATCCCCTCAAATCTCTTCTCCTATCATTTCCTCTCTTCTCCTCTCCTCTTTTCACCTCTCCTCTCCTCTCCTCTCCTCTCATTTCCTCTCCTCTCCTCTCTTCACCTCTCCTTTCATCTCATTTCCTCTCCTCTTTGTGTGTTGATCACGCTGTGACTCTGTTGTTGAAGGTGCACGTGTCCTGGATGCCGTACTGCAGCATGGTGCTCATCTTCGTCTTCATCATCTCCTTCTGCAGCGGACCCTGTGTGTACTAAATGCATTTACATGACATATAGCGTGTACTGCATTTGGAATTGTGTCCATTGTGGCTTCTAATATGTCATATAAATATTAACAGTGCACTGCAAGTGAGTTATTCTCTCAGAGTGAACAAGAAGACATGACTCCACCTCTCTCTCTCTCTCTCTCTGTCATTTTATCTCTCTCCATTTCTGTGTGAAACAGCTTGTATAACAGCACCCCTGCCTGGAGAGCTTTTCACACAGTCCTTTCAGTCAGCAGCGTACACTGTGGCCTGTACTCTTAACTGGATGGGGCTGTTCTTGGTGGGAATGGTGTTTCCTTTAATAGTGGTGAGTTTATAATCTCTCACATTGACCGAAAATACACAGAATTTATCCTGAGGAGGTACATAGCTTTTTATGTTTTGCTTTGTTAGTAGGATTGTCAGGGAATTGATTTCTGCTTCCTGACCATTGCAAGCCATCTATGATTAATACATAAATTGATCAGACACAAAGTGATTGTATATTGTTTTCATTCCACGTTATTACATTTTTTCCCTTATCTTTTGTTTTCTACCCAAACAGGAGCATTTAGACTATTTCTGCTTCCTCGTCTTCTTCGTATTCTGCTTTTGCACTGCTGTGTTCGTGTGGTACCACGTACCTGAGACGAGAAACAAATCCGTAGTGGAGATCACTGCCGAGTTCGATAGAATGCACAACAAAGCAAAACACTCAGAGACCAACCTGAAAGCTCTGAAAGACGCAAACACACAGAACGGAAAATGCACCAGGCTCTGATTCCACAACCTGTTAAATGTGCAACATGTAGGTTGTGTGATAAACAATACACTGTATACTCTGAGTGTGTTTCTCACTCACACATTCATCCACTCATTCAACCACTAATGTATCCACACATTCATCCACACATTCACAAACTCATTCATCCATTCATCCACTTATTCATCCACTAATGTATCCACTCATTCATCCACTTATTCATCCAATGATGTATCCACTCATTCATCCACACACTCATTTATACATGCAGCCACTAATGTATCCACACATTCATTCACTCATCCAAACTCTCATTCATACATTCATCCACTCATTCACACACTCATTCATCCATTTATTCATCCACTGATGCATCCACTCATTCATTCACACACACATTAATACATGCACCCACTAATGCATCCACACATTCATCCACTCATCCAAACTCTCATTCATACATTCATCCACTCATTCACACACTCATTCATCCACTTATTCATCCAATGATGTATCCACTCATTCATTCACGCACTCATTTATACATGCAGCCACTAATTTATCCACACATTCATCCACTCACCCACTCTCATTCATACATTCATCCACTCATCCACACACTCATTCATACATTCATCCACTCATTCACACACACATTCACACACTCATTCATACATTCATCCACTCATGCACACACTCATTCATACAATCATTCACACATATTCACACTCTCATTCATCGGCTCATTCAAACCAAAAGATAATTAGTATATACAGTCCATTAATTGTTATGTTTTTGTGAGGTTGGAGGAAGCAGGAGAACGAGGAGACACTGAGAACATGTGGATCTCCGGACAGTATAATCATACTCTTAGAACAACAAAACTTTTTTACAGACTACAATTTGGTAGTTCGTGATCACCACCACTAGGTGGCAGCTAGAAAAAAAAAAAAAGACTGCATTTATGTTTGTTTTTGTTTGAACATATTACTTATATGAGTCGCAGTTCAATAATAAACCTCAGGTACCCAAATCGAGCCCTACAGCTCATCACGAATTAAACTCACACTCACAACAGGCTTTAATTCATTATTTATCTACATAATTTTTAGCTTCTTCTTGACAACTGTCCATTAACAGTTCCCTATCTTTTGCATAAAAAAAAACCTTTGACACATTTTTCATTATAACTTTGAACAAATGTTTTAAACTCATGGTATCTTAACTATGTAACCTAGTGAGCCAGCATTAATGTATTCAATGCTAGAGATTTTAGCACTTATGGACGTCGCTCTGGATAAGGAAATCTGCCAAATACTGTAAATGTAAAAAAATGTAAATGTAACAGAGAATGAACTGGGCCTGGAGTTAGATCTGGATCATCTCCATCCTCAACACAGCAGTGGCATCAACTATCATGGTTAATGTACATGGTGTTCATGGTACGAGTGTCACTGCTGTGTTGAGAATATTGTGTTCTTGCTGTGCTTTCTAGATAACACAATCTCCATGTGAAAACCGTGCACTCTGCCCAAATTACACTCACACACCCACGCCCATCTCACGCACTGTCAGTGTCACTGCTACACTGATAGCACACACACACACACACACACACACACACACACACACACACACACACACACACACACACACACACAGAAACACAATATCAGCTCAATAGTGACACTATGGGCGAGTTATTAGGAAATAAAAAAGGAGCTGTGATTAGTTTATTTACTGGATAAATCATTATTATACCTCAGTGATGCTGAACTCTTGAATCTGATTGGTCAGAGGGATTATTATTATTTTCAACAACAGCAGATATGGCAGTAATTTGGATCACAGGTTTATTATATGAATGCACAAGTGTTATTTCTAGGGCTCGCTTCACTTATAAAAAACTTACTGTTGTGGTTTAATTTTTTGTTAAGCAATATTTATATAACATTTATGGAAGGATGTTTTCAATGTATTAAGGCTTATTGTCTCAAGTACAATAAGCTTTTAACCAGGTGGACGTGCTACTGGAAAATACTAGTCTTAACCAATTCAGTGTAAGTTAAACAGTTGATCATTTTAAATGTAACCGGGTATTAAAAATTAAATGTCTTTAACTGGTGTGATTACTTTAATAACATGTTTTGCTTAAAAACATTATTCCACCTCAAACATGTAACTTTGCAATATTTGCCAACTTTGCTAATTTTATTTGTAAGCATCTTAACAAGATATATAGAACAAAATAATATGTTTTATATTACACAAAAATTCAAGATTAATATTAAACTTTATTTATCCTTAATAAACAAGCCCGAGGTGACTAAGGTGACTGTGGTGAGGAAAAACTCCCTTAGATGGAACAGGAAGAAACCTTGAGAGGAACCAGACTCAAAAGGGAACCTCATCCTCATTTGGGTGACACTGGAGGGTGTGATTATAAACTGTTATGAACACCAGAGAGTGTTATTATAAATAATGTCCTTTCTACAGTCAGATACAGTCTGATAATTGTTGTATTGATGAGGAGGTTGTTGTCCTCAAAGACCACATGGAGTATGTAACGTCTCATTGAAGGTCAGAAATCTTCATGAAGTGGAACACAACCTGAGCTGGTACAATCTCTAGATGCCTCGAAATGGGTCAAAAAAGAGAAGCAAGTGGAGAGCAATTAGTGTAGCTGCTGTTCATGATATTAACCAGCACTAGATAGATAATGTGCATGTAATCAGATCTACTGGAGAACAGGGTTATGGGATGGATTATGTGTATGTCTGGCTAAAAAGATATGTCTTTAATCTACATTTAAACTGGGAGAGTGTGTCTGAGCCCCGAACACTGTCAGGAAGGAGATTCCAAATAGTCCTGTGTTTTTATGTAGCACCATGGTCTTAGACAAACGTTGTATGATTTTACGTTGCACTGTACCAGCCGTATATTGATGAAATTACAATAAAACTTCTTGACTTCTAATGTGAGTGCCCTGTGTTGTAATGTCCTGCTGTGTAGAGCATAAAAGATCTTCAGGGTGATTGTCATGGTAAAGAAACGTCTCCTGAACTTGATCTGAACTTCCTTCCTGATGGCAGAAGAATGAAGAGGTGATGACTGGATGCTCTTCTCATCAAGCTACACGCTTCCATGGTCGAGAGACTCGCTGTACCATTTTATATCAAAGCACTTAATATTTCTTTTATTTTCTATAGTTACAACTTAGCAAATAGATAAGACTGAGATTTTTTTAAGACGTTTATTTTTGTTTTACACGACAAGCTGCAATATCATCGACACCTTATTTAAACTTTTATCTCTGTGAACGTGCCTGGGTAGGAATCTATCATGTTTACTCGAAATGCCTAGGACACGTATTCGAAATGTTATGATGTAGAGGGTGGGATTCTGCACACACGCACGCACGCACGCACGCACGCACACACACACACACACACACACACACACACACACACACACACACACTGCTGTATTGCACATATTTTTCAATACCTCATCACACTGCTGCTGCTATATAAGTTTGTATATGTTCACAATTGCTCTAGTTGCACAATGTACTTTATAATATACAGTATGTACACTATTCAGCACTATTGCACAATGTTGCACACATTGCACTTTATGTCCTTAGCCCTGTGTTGTTGTGTGTAGTTTTATGACGTTTTTGTGTAGCACCAGGTTCTGGAGAAACGAAACACAGTTTCATTTCACTGTGTACTGCGTCAGCTATACATGGTAGAAATGCCAATGAAAGCTTATTCACACACACACACACACACACACACACACACACACACACACACACACACACACACACACACACACACACACACACACACACACACACACACAGGGATCGTCGCACGCTAAGGGGGCGTGGCCCGGGTTCACGCAGATCTGCGGTGCGGCCGGTGCGGCTCGTGCGCAACGCAAACACTCAGGCAGGCGCGATGCTTCTGTTTAAATAGTGCAGCTTGATGCCGAGGGTCGCAGAGACACATCTGAGACAGCATGGATAGAAACGGGGGCGAGCACGAGAACGTGGACGTGTTCGCGGTGAAAGGAGATCTCCAGCACAGGTGAGGAAGAGACAAGACACCTGTCCTTCTGTCTGTCTGTTTGTCAGTCAGTCAAGGTGTGAGTTAACAGGAGAACTAGAGAGGAAAAATTATAAACATTTCTGTATAATCTGATTAATCACTCACCTTGGAATGTACTACTACTACTACTACTACTACTAATAATAATAATACACATTTATTAATACTAATTATACAATATAGTGTTGGCATTAAGTTGCATAGTTTTAACAGGAAACACTACAGTGGTTCTAAAGAGACCTTTTAAAGGTTCCTCAGGAGGGATGAAACTACGCAAACAAAACCTTTTACATCTCTACACTCATCTGTTTTTCACCTGAGTGCATTACAGTAATCTTTAGTTATTTTAATACTTTTTGTTTGTTTTCACTTTGCACTCTTGAAATTATTTATTTATCCAAATTGAAGTTTATTCATATGTGTTGTTTAATTTGAGTTTGAGTTTTTTTTCCTGACCGCTGATCAGGTTTTAATTCGGCACATCCTATAAGATACAGTTCTGTTAATATAAGTGAATTGTACTTTAAATAAACTTTTAGACAAAAAGGCCGGAGCTGAACCACTGCTGTGTCTCTAATTTGTGAAGGCTTTAAGTTTTATAGAACCATATAACAGATTGTTGGGTATTAAGGATTAAAGGAGCAAAAGGATCCCTGAAGAAGTCACTGTTTAAAAAAAAAGAAGCATTTTGTATAGTTTTTAAAATGTTACTAGTCATATTGTTTTATTATGTGCTTACAATGTCCTAGGAAAGTGTCTGTGACATTTAGCATCTGTTTCATTTTGTTATTGTTCTTATTTATTGGATTTAAAGCCTAATATTTGAATACCTATTGATGAGTAACACGTGTGGTATAAGGAATATTGATTTGGCTCACAATGTAAGGAAACAAACCTTTCAACTCGGAGAATTGATTTTTCCTTAAAAAATGTTCATGTGATTCGTTTACATCCTCTGTTTCCGGTTTGGCCCGTGCCTCAGCTTGAAATCTGGTGAGCTGGGTGGTTCATCTGTAATAAGTACTAACGTGTACGCTGGTCAAAAACAGCGTCTTGGCAAATCCCTGAATAATTGATAATGGCATTTATAGTACTAGGAAGGTGATTCATCTTCATTACACTGGCACCGATGGCAGTGGGTACAATTTCTTGCTGGCTTCCAGAAGGTTGTAAATTCAACTCCCAGGAGTGCAGAGAGTCAATGTTGTGTCCTTGTGCTTGGATTGGGTTCTGCCTCGAGTTTAATATGGGATCTGATCCTGAACAGTAGGAATAGGTTTATCTCTGCATGTGCAAGCAAAAGGTCTGCAGCTCGATTGAGTTTGCCGGGTTGACGACACAGGAGCTGTCTGGTAAAATATTAACTGTAACTCTATATGCTATGAGCTGGTCCACAGATGTGAGTCTGTTGTCTTTAACTCCAGTCTAACAGACATCCTGATGTTTTTAATTCCTAATATGAAGAAATTGATGCATTTTATCTTAAGACTTATCCACTGACAATTTATCAGAGGTGTGTGAAGCTCTGTAGAGTCATGCTACAGCAGTCTGAATAGTTCACCTTCTAATTTTCACTCATGAAGCTGTGTAGATGAAGTCAATGATTACGTGCTCGAATGAAATGCTGCTCCCTCGATGACGCAATTCCTTAAATTCTCCTCTCACGCGAGCTGAGATGACGTCACCGTGTGCGAGGTTGTTGATAAGAACCACATGAGTGCAGCATCCTGATATGAGGCGCATTAGCGAGAGCAATACAAGGCTGAAGTGTCAGTCTTTGCAGAATCAGTGTAAACAATCTTTTTTATTAAATATTTATAGCCATTAATGTGAGACAAGAGGTTGATATATGATCAAAGAGAGGAAAGGTTTCGGGGCGATTGAAACCACTGATTATTTATTTTGCTAATTCAAATTCATTTGTACTGTAGAACAAAAGTAAAGTTTTCTCAATCGATAAATTGTTCCATTTTAATGCTAGTTTCAATTGTGCTAGTATCAGTTTCAGTTTCTTGTATAATCACAATTTTTAAAATAGTTTTCCAAGGTGTGTACCTGTCTGAAGATATTCTCAGGAGTGATTTATGCTCACTTTATGACTTATTTTAATTAAAAAGTAAAAATACTGATGAATTCAGTACAAGTCATACTTTCAGTACTCAGTACTTTCATGGATAATCAGTGGGTTTTAAGAACAGCATTAATTTGCTAGCATGGCCTGCTTCCTTTCTCACTTCACTTCTAAATTTCTCATCTGCTCTTCTTGTCTGTGACTTATGAGGAAATTTAAGAAAAACAAAATAAAGGAACTGTTGTTTGCATGCTCTGTAAAACAACATGCTAGCTAGTTAGCTAAACACACTGTGGAGACAGTTAGCTAATTTAGCTAGTTATTTATAAACTATAGACAAGTGGCAGATTGTTATACAAGCCATCAGTGATTAAACTATACCAAAAAGCTTTAGGATACTTAATATAACTCCAAATGGCATTTAACTTTGTCTTCTTTAATTCCAGGGTGTTTGTTAACAAGAGTGTGACTCTGGAGAAAATAAAGTGCTATGGCTTCGACATGGACTACACTCTCGCTGGTGAGTGCACTCATTATGCTCTGAATGGTAGTGATAGCCTACTTTCTTTTCTCTGTCAATCACAGTGAGAATCACGTGCCTCTTTGTGGTGATGTACAGTATACAGATGATGGAGCAGTTTAAAACTTTATGGTCCCTGATTTGTAGCTATATGATATGTGCTATGTGACTTAAATGAGGCGGTTTAGGTGCATTTAGAGTTAAATACAGCTATAAAAGGAAGCAAGTTTAAAACCTTAACCTGTTCAGCTTGGGTTTTCATCACCCTGACTGACTCTGAGGTTTTTTTCACATGCAGTATACAAATCTCCTGAATATGAAGGACTGTGTTTTGAGTTGCTGAGAGACAGACTGGTGTCCATCGGATATCCGCACGAGCTGCTGCGCTACGTGTACGACCCTTCCTTCCCCACACGGTGAGTACTGAGAGAGCTTTTTTAGACTGGGTTTCAGTCATAAAAACAACTGGGTTTATGCAAAATAGCCACTGCTAGAGGCTGCGGTTTGATGAAAAACCGGTAAGAAGATGAGTGACAATACTGAGCAGGATCTATTTTTGGATCTCCTCCAACATCTATTTCTTTACCATGTGCAGATGTTTGTGGGGAAGTCGTGGCCTAATGGTTAGAGAGTTTGACTCCTAACCCTAAGGTTGTGGGTTCGAGTCTCGGGCCAGCAATACCACGACTAAGGTGCAAGGCACAGAACCCCCCCAACTGCTCCCCGGGCACCACAGCATAAATGGCTGTCCACTGCCCCGGGTGTGTGTTCACGGTGTGTGTGTGTTCACTGCTGTGTGTGTGCACCGTGGATGGGTTAAATGCAGAGAATGAATTCTGAGTATGGGTCACCGTACTTATCTGTATGCCACGTCACGTGTGAAGAAAAGGTGTGTTTAGGTATTACAACCAGTAGAAATGACATTAAACCAGGTTTAATAATCAGCATACTTCAATGTTTATCACCATTATCAGCATTTTAAACGTCTCACTATGTCAGGATTCGATTAACTGTGCCACTACAAACCACTGTATTTTAATGAAAACATTTCCTTAAAGACTATTGGACCTGCTTGTTTAGTTTTCATCTGTTTTCATCTCTCTTGTCTTTTTATTCTTCTTCATGTTTTTTTTCCTGCTGTTCTACAGAGGTCTGGTGTATGACTCGACCTATGGGAATCTGCTAAAAGTGGACTCGCACGGAAATGTCCTGGTGTGCACTCACGGCTTTGTTTACATGAGAGGGTGAGTGAGATCCGAGTGTGTGCTGAACGGACACGGCGTGAGTAACAGCTCCGTCAGACCTTAGTGCTGAGCTAATGGGAATATCTGACGTGAAGAACACAATAATGAATCTTCAGAGATGCAGCAGTGCAGCGTGAGACAGTCAGTACCTCAGATGGAGTTCAGGAAAAGAGTTAACATTCAAGTGCCATACAGATATTTTTTCATAAACCTACATAAATAAAAACCTGGAACAAAGTACTGCTGGTGTATTATCACTGTGAACACTGGATTCCTGAATTTTTTTCAGTGTTTGAAATCATCTAGCTGTTTATGATGGATATGTTTACGTTGTATATAATCCTCTGTGGTCCGATCAGATTTGATCGGAGTATATGAAAGCTTCGATGGTTTCTGTGCAGGATAAACTGCTTAGGGATTTGAGAGTGAGAGCATGTGTGTATGTGTGTGTGTGTGTGTGTGTGTGTGTGTGTGTGTGTGTGTGTGTGTGTGTGTGTGTGTGTGTGTGTGTGTGTGTGTGTGTGTGTGTGTGTGGGTTTGTGTGTGTTGCTGATTTTTCAGATTTTAATTTAAAAGTTGTCGCTCTAATTTTTATTCAGGTTACTGAGTTTAATTTCAGATCAAAAAATGTTTTGGTTTGTGATATGAATCTAAATTATTATTATTTAATAATAATAATAATAATAATAATAATAATAATAATAATAATAATAATAATAGTAGTAGTAGTAGTAGTAATAATAATAATGATGATGATTATTATTATTATTATTACTACTACTATTATTATTATTATTTTATTTATTTATTTTTTAATTCCTATACCAGTTTGAAAGCAGTTGTGTATAAATGATTCAGATTTTATTTATATTTTCAAAGTTTTGTTCTATTCTAATCGTAATTTATAAGTTTTAGAGTTTCAGTTGTTAAGTTACTGAAATAATTTTCCCAAACATTTTAATTGGTCATCCAAGTGTGAGAATTCCAGCCGCAAGTTACAAATAACTGAGTACAATACTAATGGGAAAAGTTGGAAAACAATTGTCACTCATTCCAGTAACGACTCTTAGCTTCAGTGTTTAGGTTGTAGACAATATAAATGGCTTTTTATTCCAATCCCAGTTTGAAAACAACAATAATCCTAGTATAGAATTTGAAGGTTTTTGTTTCAAATTTCTGAATTTGTAGGTCACAATTCGAAAGGTTTGCTTTTGATTTTAATGTGATTTTAGTTTTTAATTTTATTTTTACAAAATTAGTATTTATTTGAATAGTTAATAGTTCAATAATGAAGCTTTCTTTATTTAATGTATTTATTGAAAAGTTATTAAAACGATTGGGGTGAGAAGCTTGCAGTCTTGTCAGGTTGGTAATGGAAACTCTTTACCTTTTTTTTATCTTTTTAATTAAGTCTTATTTCTGTAGAGCAGGGAGTGAGCTCTTGTGAATATTTTATTTTTGTGCGAATTACAAGTATCAGGATTGTCAGAAGTTAGTAAAAGTACGTGAAATAAAATAAAATAAGTAAAAATTCAATTCAATTTATTTGTATTGCACTTTTAACGATTCACGTTGTCACAAAGCAGCTTTACAGTATAGATAAGTAAGTATAGATGCCGAAAAAAGTTTCAAGTTTAAAATGAAGTTACTATTTATCTCTAACATTTATCCCTAATGATCAAGCCTAAAGTGATGGTGGTGAGGAAAAAACTCCCTGAGATGATATGAGGAAGAAACCTTGAGAGGAACCAGACTCAGAAGTGAACCTCATCCTCATTTGGGTGACACTGGACAGGAAATAATGTCAATGTAAATAATGTCCTTTCTACAACTGTTTGTGGTCCAGTGGAATTTCTGAGTTCATTACAGACACAACACAAAGTCTTCAAATGATCGCTGATGAAGACTCGACCAGCTTTTCAGTTTCTGGGCTTGTGGCACATGAATGCAGCTGTAAACTTCACTGAGGAGAAAGTTAGATTCAGTAATTAATACAAATCTTGATTTTGGTCCCAGTGGTGAATTTATCTTAAATGGCATCATCAGTGCACTTTAATTAGCAGTACAAGCAGAATTAGCCTAAATTTGTCTGCTATCTAAAAGCCAGCAGAAAGTTCTGGAGAATCAGACATTACGGTTTATCCAAAGATCTTGTGTTGTCAGTGTTGTTCAGTTTAGTGTGATTTGTAAAGAACTTTTAACAATAGACATTGTGGTAAAACACTTTTAAAGGAATATATAACTTGTGTGTGTGTGTAGAGTGGAGATTCAGGAGTACTACCCCAATGGATTCATCCAGAGAGATGACACAGCGCGATTCTACATCCTCAACACACTCTTTAACCTCTCAGGTAACAATGACACTTTCTACCTGCAAACAAAAAATCTTTTGTGATTTAGTGAAGCAAGTTTGTTCGATTTCATTCAGGACCACAGCTGAGCAGATATGGATCTGTAGTGTGTGTGTGTGTGTGTGTGTGTGTGTGTGTGTGTGTGTGTGTGTGTGTGAGAGAGAGAGAGATTGTGTGTTTGTGTATGAGCTTGTGTGTTTGTGTGTGATTGTGTGTGTGTGAGATTGTGTGTTTGTGTGTTATTGTGTGTTTGTGTGTGTGTGAGATTGTGTGTTTGTGTATGAGCTTGTGTGTTTGTGTGTGATTGTGTGTGTGTGTGTGTGTGAGATTGTGTGTTTGTGTGTGTGTGATTGTGTGTGTGTGATTGTATGTGAAATTGTGTGTTTGTGTGTGTGTGATTGTGTATGTGTTTGTGTATGAGCTTGTGTGTTTGTGTGTGATTCTGTGTGTGTGTGTTTGTGTGTGTGATTGTGTGTGTGTGTGTGTGTGTGTTTGTTTGTTTGTGTGTGTGTGATTGTGTGTGTGATTGTGTGTGATTGTGTGTGTGATTGTGTGTGTCCCATTTTGTTGCACCGTTGCACTCGAATTCTTACTCTCGTATTCTGTTTTTCTGTCTGTCTGTCTGTCTGTCTGTCTGTCTGTCTGTCTGTCTGTCTGTCTGTCTCTCCCTCTCTCTTACTGTCTCCACTCTTTTGCTCTCTGTCTATCTCTCACACTGATATAGTTTTGTTTGTGTGTGTGTGTGTGTGTGTGTGTGTTGGTATGAGTGGTAGACTAAAGGCTAAAAAATCAGTTACAAAACAACTGACATGTAGAGGATGATTAACACACACTGTGCAGAAAATTAAAGTTGAACATTAGTATCTTCACCTACAAGATGAACAACATGGTAGGAGTGTGGAATAAAATGCAGCGAGTTTAAAGGCACAAATACATCCGGTGGTCTTATGATGGTCCCATTAGTCCCAGTGTATAGAATAAACTGCCTACTAACTTTAGGAATGCCTTCTGCCTTCTGACTGTTTAAACGCTTTCTCAAAACAGAGACTTACCTGTACGCATGCCTCGTGGACTTCTTCACCAACACCTCCAGATACCAGAAGTGAGTGAAAGATGTTTCTGTAGCACAGAAAACACTGCTACATCCAACATATTAGTTTCCTGAGATCTTTTAACACTTCAGTAAAAAAATTTTTGTAGCTGTCTGTCTCTAACTGTCTGTCTCTCTGTCTGTCTGTCTGTGTCTGTATGTGTCTGTATGTCTGTCCTCACTGCAGCTGCCTTAAGGGATTTAAGCACGGTGACCTTTTCATGTCGTTCAAAAGCATGTTTCAGGACGTGCGAGACGCAATGAATTACATCCACGACACGGTGAGACTCCATTCAAACGGTAGCACAGGAGCTTAATGTAAGTTAAGAGGCGCTACTAGATGTCAGTTTGACATCATGCAAACAACCTCACATGTAAATCATGCATACTGACAGACTTTGTTTACTGTGTTAACACACACACACACACACACACACACACACACACACACACACACACACACACACACACACTTTCATGGTCGCTTCCATGGAGCCGAACTTGTAAAAGACATCGTTCTGATTTCACACATCCCGCTTTCTCACAGTTGACAAATTAAAAGAAAAACAGCATCTTTTTTTAGACATTTCTTCGATGACATCATATGTACCACCATATAAAGGAGAACAGAACACGTCATTTCATTCCCATTAAGCTACCGAACTGTGACACACTGCTCAAACTGGTCTGGTTCGAACGCACTGGACTAAAAGAAGATTGTTCTCTTCTTTTGTTTCTTTTGAACTACAGGGATCTCTGAAGGAGAGAACGCTGCAGGATCTGGAGAAATATGTGTACCGGGATGTAAGTGATGATCCCTCCAGTGTGTTTAATGAGACGTAGATGTTAACTGAAGGTCTTGGTGTTGCCAAAGGTGACACCGAATCAGGGACCGTTCATCTTAGTCTCATTATTCTTTCTCATTTGCTTCAAGTATTGCATCTAATTAAGGTTATTTCTAAGAAATTCTCTCCATCTTGCTCACACTCTGTCTGTCTGTCTCTCTCTCTCTCTCTCTCTCTCTCTCTCTCTCTCTCTCTCTCTCTCTCTCTCCCTAATCTCTCTTAATCTGTCTTCCTCTCTTCTTCTGTCTCTCTCTTGACCTGTCTCCCCCCTCTCTCAACCTGTCTCCTCCTCACTCTCTGTCTCTGTCTCTCTCTCTCGACCTGCCCCCCCACACTCTCTCTTTCCTTCTCTTCCTCATTTTCTCAACCTGTCTCTTTCTCTCTCTTTTCCCTGGGTCTTTTTCTGTCTCTGTCTATCTCTTGACCTGCCCCCCTCTCTACCTAACACCCCCTCAACCTGTCTCCACTTACTCCCTCTCTCTCTCTCTCTCTCTCTCTCTCTCTCTCTCTCTCTCTCGACTTGTCCCCCTCTTTCTCCGTCTTTTTCTGTCTCTGTCTCTCTCTACCTGTCTCCTCTCCACTCTCTCACTTCCCCTCTCCCCCTTCTATCTCTGTCTCTATCTTTCTCTCTCGACCTGTCTTCTTCCTCACTCTTTCTTTCTCTCTCCGTCTGATCCAGCCTCGAATTCCTGTACTGCTAACCCGCATAAAGGAGGTTGCAAAGGTGTTCCTGGCTACCAACAGTGACTACAGCTACACTGAGGTGAGTGTCTCATGGGATTAGAATTAGTTTTAAGTGAGAAAAACTGACCTGGGATCTGTTTATGTAAATAAACTCACTAACTCTATAACCTGATAAATAAAGTCATGTCTTTTTCCTTTTCTAAACAGGCCATCATGAGGTATTTGTTAGATTTTCCACATGGCTCGAAGGTGTGTAATCACTTTATTTGAACAATTGAATTGATTTTTTTTATTTACATTTTGACTCCTATCTGATTTGACTCATATGAGTCAAATTATCTGATCCCCTGAAAAGAGTCAGATAATTTGACTCATATGAGTCGACTCTTCCAACTTAAAGCATAAACCTGGCTGTAGATTGTACAGTATATACACATAGTGAATGCAATTCGATTCCCTTTTTATATGAGAGTATTTTTATATGAGAGTATACAGTATAAACTCATGGTTCTGTGAATGAAATAAAGGCTGGATGTTTTTCTTTTAGTATCCGCAAAAGACATGGCGGATGTTTTTTGACCTGGTGGTGGTGGACACAAGGAAGCCGCTGTTTTTTGCCGGGGGGACGGTACTGAGACAGGTGGACACGGTAGGACTTCTCTACTGGTTCCAGTTTGTTCGCCAGATTAAAGGATTCATTTTTATACATATATACATCTGTGTGTGTGTGTGTGTGTGTGTCAGAACACGGGGAAGTTGAAGATAGGAACATACACAGGACACCTGCAGCATGGCACTGTCTACTCTGGAGGTAGGAACAGTGAATTATTGAGTTTCTACAACTAATGTTGAGACTGGATTGAGGGTTGCCAGATCTGCATGATTAATGCATCACAGGGATCAAACTAAAGACTCAGACACCATGACTCCTTTTACATTCACTTTCCACAATGTTTCACTGTCAGGTTCCTCAGATATCATCTGTGACTTGCTAGACGTGAAGGGGAAAGAGATCCTGTATGTAGGAGATCACATTTTCGGGGACATTCTGAAGTCTAAGAAGCGTCAGGGATGGAAAACCTTCCTGGTGGTGCCTGAGCTGACCAAGGAGCTGCAGGTGTGGACCGACAAACACGGTGAGCTCTCACACAGTCCCAGTGTTATTTCTGAAACACACTTGAGTATCGTTACGAAATCCAGCTTGTGTTATTTTCTCATTCCATCTCACTTTGAAATAAATACACTCGTACATAATATTTTTATACGTGCACCCGAACGGCTTAAACCCTGATAAATGCTGCTAGCATCTTTATTTACTATTTTATCATTTAACATATGATATTTAACAATTTATCATTTTATTCAAATGTATGTACAGCCCTTTGGTTGTTATTAAAGTGCTTTATAGATAAAATTGACTTACTTGCTTATTATTACGGCTGCTTTTATAAAAAAAAGGAACACGTCCTGAGGTGTAAACTGATGGTCTGTTGTTATCAGATGTGGTTTTATGTGATATGTTTTGACAGGACAGAAACAGGTGGAAGGCAGCAGCAATGTTTAGAACATTTTTAGGCAGACACTTTGAATGAAATTGACTTTGAACTGCGCCAGAATATGAGCCAAGCCTGGGACTGAGTAGAGTACGTAGAGTAGCTCTCTTACCGTGGTGCTCCAGTTTATAGGAGCAGGGAAGTTTTTTGTTTTTTTTATCATTAACACACATAAGAGCTGTAAGGTCAAACGAGCTAGCTGTGACTTGTTTTTAGATCACTTTTAATGTTCACGTTTGAATTCAGAATGAAATGTGTTGGACATTGATTTAGTCCTTAATGATTTAGCAGAACTTGTCTTACAGCTTGGATGTAAATTGTGTATTTGATTGTATTGAGTTATAGCAGAATTGTGTTTGCTCTTTGCAGGAATGTTTGAGGAGCTGAGGCAGCTTGATATTTACCTCGCTGAGCTTCATAAGTGAGTACGACATGGTCACACTCTCGCTTCCATACCAGATACAACAGTATGACGTGTTAATATCTGAGCTGACCAGCAGATGGCAGGAAAGTCTAACACACAAACACTCTGTGACTCATCACCTCCTTAATGTCATTCCAGGGATTCAGACTTCGGAAATGGATCGGATGCTAATCTCATCCAGAGTAAGATAAAGGTGAGACCTGCATCTTTGTGTGTGATTCGTATGATCAGTGTGGATAGGTTCAGATTTTCAGCCTGTGTGTGTGTGATTTACAGACGGTGACGTACGGGATGGAGCACTGTTATGGAAAGATGGGAAGTCTGTTACGCAGCGGCTCCACAAAAACCCTATTTGCCAGCCAGCTGCTGCGATACGCCGATCTCTACGCTGCGTCCTGCCTCAACCTGTTACACTACCCCCTCATCTACCTGTTCAGAGCGCCCTTCGTCCTGGTAACTAATAAGGATGATAATAATAATAATAATAATAATAATAATAATAATAATAACAATACAGTATATTTTCATCTAGTGCAATGCACAAATGGAGTATATATATTGTACCATTTTACTGCATTTTCTGCAATGGAGGATTCTTACTACTACAGTGTCATAATTGAGTATTTTTTTTAAAACATTTCATTCATTATTTGATCTTTATTATGACCTCCATAGCAAAGGGACCAACATAGAATAGAGTGAGTAAAAGCCATTCATTTACCAGCAAAACATATTTAAACTAAAATAGTATGTAATAATAATAATTATAATAATAATAATAGTTCATTCATTCATTCATTCATTTTCAACCGCTTATCCGAACTTCTCGGGTCACGGGGAGCCTGTGCCTATCTCAGGCGTCATGGGGCATTGAGGCAGGATACACCCCGGACGGAGTGCCTACCCATCACAGGGCACACACACACTCTTGTTCAGTACTAATGATTAAGTTGAGATCAGACTAAACTAATGAAATCCTGAAAACATTTCATCCCCAAAAAGTGTTTTGAGGAACATATTTTGAGGACCATGACTCAATAGAAACACACACAGGATCATAGACAATATGGCCAAAAGTTTGTGCACCCCTGACTGTCACAACGATATGTGCCTGCTAAACATCTCTCTCCAGATTTATTCCCCCTGGCTGTCATAATAAGCTCCACTCTTCTCTTCTGTGAAGGTTTTTCACTAGATGTTGAACTGTGGCTGTAGGAGTTTGTGTTCATTCAGCTACGAGAGCATTAATGAGATCAGACACTAATGCTGATGATAGTGAGAATGTCTGGATTTCAGTCTGTGTTCCAGTTCATCCTAAAGGTGTTCAGTAGCGTTGAGTCAGAATCAGGGTTCTGTGTCCTTCACAGAACTCATGTCTTCATGGAGCTCAGGGGCTTTGTTCACAGGAGCATAGTCATGCCGAAAGAGTGTTTGAGCCTCTTTATTAAAGTGAAGACATCACAAAGACATCCTATACAATTATGTTCTTCTAACTTTGTGGCAACCTTTTGAGGAAAAACCGCATACTATATGGATGTGATGGTCAGGGGTGCATAAACGTATGCGTTTACTTAAAAATACAAAAGATGTGAAGATAAAAAATAACAAAACACTTTTCACATTTACATTCACCAGGTCTCCTTTTCATGCTTTATTTGCATATTGGACGTGATTGGCTGTTATATGTTATGACACAATAAGCGTTCTGATCCACTTGAAGTTCAGCCATTGAGCCTCAATAAGAATGCTTTAAAATATTAAATCATTAATAAGTTTAAAGAGAAATGCATGTTGTTCGGATATTCAGGCTGAGTGTGTATAATGTGCTTTTTCAGATGCCCCATGAGTCGGCTGTGGACCCTCACACCAAAGACATACCCGGCCCGGATCTCTCAACCATCCTCCGAAACACATCCATCAAGGTGCGATACAGTGAATTTACCTCACATTCATTCCGCAGACACGATGATACTATACTAACGATCTGTATTTTGCACATTGATGACACGACAAACAACAAACCAAATAATTTTTTGAATCTTGAATCAATGCTTTAGACTTTAGACTAGTGTTCGTCGTCCCAGCTCTACATTCATCTTCTTTTTCTGCCTGAACAGGGGCGATGTAAGTGTGATGGTGATAACTGTGGGCTGGAGAACTGTGAACAGAACAGGAGAACGCAGCCGTAACCACGGAGATGTGAGCGGCGTTGCTTTTGTTTTTATTTTAATTATTTCACTGTTAAACTCAAAGATCCAACACAATAAACTGCACTTTTCCAACTAGGAACAGAAAAATGTTACTTTTGCTAATTAAGCCTATTTGGCGCGAACCTCTCAGCATCTGTAACTCACCACTCCGGGATGTTATTAATGACGAGCTGCATTGTTGTATGAATTAATCCCTGGAGCGCTTAAATTCTGTTTCAATGAGAGGATTTTAACCCTTTGGTGATCAAAGTAACATTTAAAATGTCACATGATGGAAGGTTCGGATTATTTTTCTATAACAGCTCGAGCAAGATTGACTTAAATGATTGAATGATTAACAATTTTCTTTTAATTATTATAAAAATCTATTTTTTTGTTTGTTTTTTAAAAAAAAGAGAAATGTTGCATTTAATGTTACTGAATGTTCTTAAGACGAGTCCTGATCTCGAAGCTAGATCTAGTTTTTTCCTCACAGCCTTTCTATTTTTGTCTCTCTTGCAGTTCGATAAAAAAATTAATAAATTAATAAAATAAATAAAAAAAAGCTTGACACGTTACTGAGAAAAACCTGAGGGAACAAAGTCCTGATGGGAAACATGAATATCACACGGCTCTGACACCGGAGACCCCTTCTATGAAGTTCCATGAAACTCCACCATATCACTTTTGCTACAGAAACAATGATTCATTAATATAATTTTTATTCATTCGTTTTTCCACCATAACCACTGATGGAGAAAAATTACTCAACACCTTCTGATCATTCAGATTTGAGATAAAGGTTATTTACGAAAACACACACACACCTGAAAAAAAAAAAATCAATGTTAACACAATGTCAGATATTTATGATTACCAGAATAGTGTAGTGTGACTAGCTGTTGTGGCTTGGGGTGTGTTACCAAAGAAACCATTAAGACGACACACCTTCCTGTTGAATGTCATCAACGTAAATGCTAAAAGAAATTCTGACATAGGGAGGTGAAGAACTGATAAGCTCACAATTGATATAAGTTGTGAGAGCACAAGCTCTCGAGGAAACGAGACTGCAGAGCATTAGCTAGCTAAACAGTAAAGCTAATGATTTAGCAGTGTTTGCTAGCATGTAGCATGTTTATACACACAGTGTCAAACCAGACAAAACACTGAAGAATAACAATCCCTCAGTTCAAAATATAAAATAATCCAGAAAAGACAGAAAGTACAAAAGCTCTGTAGTGAGAAAGATCAGAATTACGTCCAAATTTCGAAGGTGTAAATAAATTGTAGACTTCTCGCTTTGTAAGGTTTAAACCTTACTAAAGACAACACCGTTACACATTCAGCTTGCAGTAAAGTGGCAAATCTTTCTCTTTCCCAAGTGAAAGATGAATAAAATAAAAGTAGCACCTCAGTGACAGAAAACTACAAGTGAATTAATAAGAACGCATCTCCCTTTGTGCAGTCGTTTATTTTCAATCTTTGCCGTGATCGTCCTGATGGATCTTAGACGACTTCTCCGTCACAATCGTAATAGCCCCGATTACACACAAATTTCTTCCACGTTTTGCAGAGGTCACCTTTAACACGGTGTTCTTGGCATGGAGGACGGAGGACGAGCCTCAGGTTCAGATTGTTGTTTTTGTGAGTAAGTGTGAGGTGTGAGAGGTGTTTATGAGATTTAACAGATTACATCTTAACTCCCAGACATGTCCATCAAACCTTTCTGAATCGTTGTATGTACATATTCAGAGCTGCATTCATGAGAGTCAAGTAATTTAGTGTTAGAGCTACAGATTTAACATTGTTTTATTTTATTTTAAAATTGAAAAAAAAATCCTGTCAGAAATCTAACCAAAAAGTGTATACGTATATTACTTTAAATTATATATCTGTATATTTCTGCCTGAGGCCTTAAAGACACTCCCACTCACAGCTGTTCTTTATATATATATATACACACACATATATAGCTTTAAAGACGAGCTCATATTCCTAAAGCTTTGCCGGAAACCTTTTTTACCTCTTTGTATAATTTTCTACCTTTTTTTTTTTTTTGTACATTTCTGTACAAACACTTCTTATTTCTTATGGCACAGTCTAAGCAACAGATTTTTATCTCACTGCATATAACTCTGTGTGTGTGTGTGTGTGTGTGTGTGTGTGTGTGTATGTGCCTGTGCACGTGTGTGTGTGAGATAAAATCCTGAATCTTGAAACCTGTCCATTGCTTGAGCCGTTGCTTCTGAAAGTGACCACAGGTCTTTGAAACGCTTTATATAAAAGAATATTAATAATAATAATGAATATTATTATTAAGAGTCTCAGGATTTTTTTTTATGTTTAGATGTGCGTCATGCCACATTTCAGATAATCTTATGTTTATTAAAACTAAATTTACAACTTTATTCAAAGCAAATCATTTGTGTTTTTAACGCCGGTGTTTATATTTCTGAAAAATTAAGCGTGTTCGTACAGTATTCAGATTTTAATAAAAATATTTCAACCCTATTGGATTTATTTCACAAAATTCATCTGTTCTATTTTTTATTTATGTTTTTAAAAAGATCTAATATCTACAGAAGAGGTGACTTCTGTAAAAAATGTTTATGTAAAAAAATTAATAAACTTTAAGGATTAGTGTTTATAAAAATGATAAAGTTTTTATATTATCACCAGAGCAAAATGGGGGGGGGGATATTAAATATGTTAGGACACAAAATTCTATTTAATAATGTATTTATTTTCACATTATTTCTAATTTCATAATTGAACGTTATTAGCCGAAGGGGCAAAAATAATAAACATATAATTTATAGACACTTGTGTTAATCTCAGGTAATCGTGTCCAATCGTGGAATTAATTATGTCCAATTCTTACATTTAAAATAATAGAAATGAGACGAATCTCTAGACAAACTTAAACAAACAGATATAAATGAATATATCTGATATTATACTATAACTTGGTAGAATTGATTAAAGTTTTAAGAATGTGTTTTAAATGTGTTTGAGATCTCGTACTTTTTTAAGGTCGAATTTCTCAAATCCAGTCGCGTAGCTTCTGTCGCCTCTTTCATGAGTATTTTAAGATCTTCTATTTTTAATGCGTAAGCCCTTGAGTTGTTGGGCGGTCAGGAGACATTCCCATGAATTTCTACCAGATTTTTATTTTAAAGTTTTACTTATGTTTGAACTTTTGTACAGCAGTGAGCCACGAGACAAAAGCTGGAACCAAACTGTGATTTTACAAATAACTTTAACGTAAACTAATATCTTTAAAACCTTTTTCTTAAACAGAATCCTTCTGCGTATTTATCAAGAAGTGGTGTAGATATTTGCGATATCTCTATTTTCTTGCACAATTTCGATCTAATGTCTAGTTTTAATCAAACTGACATTGTGCTAATTGAAATGCACAAGAATTTAAAATAAAATCGAAACGTGTGTGTTATTTACGTCTAACAGCAGTCTGCATGTTGAGATGGTTTTTATTCAGTTCTGCTGTAAGATTATAAAATCCAGAACACATGAAACTCATATCATCTCTATGAGTGTTTTAAATTTAGGAAATGTAAAAATATCCAATTGTAAATGAACACTCGGACCGGATATTTAGACGTAACGGGATATTTTAAAAGTAAGCAGCTTGGGTTTTTTACCTTAAACTTCCTTACACGACACTTTTACACATGCTTTGTGTCATTTATTATAACATCGACATAATAAGAACGGTTATTAGTACCACCGTTATCATGTTTGGTCCTACCCTGCAGCTTCTTACACACACACACACACACACACACACACACACACAATCGACCGTTCCTCACATTCCACAATTTCCCAGCAGCCATTTCAAACACGCCCCGACAAGCTGCATTCTTTCCCGAAGTGGCCGAGGGTGCAGCGTTCCTTCCCCTCCTCTCTTTCCCACCCTCCCTTCAATCCTATAGATAAACCGAGTTAACGTTTAACCCGACACATATCCCGTAACCTCACCGTGTTCCCGTCCTGTTCACATTAAACTACAACAAAAACGTTTTTCGGGATCCGAAAGAATCTGAATTTCATCTGCACAATTTTAACCAAATATTTTTCAAATTCTCATTTTTTTAGACGTCGAAGAGCGAATCAAACGAAAAGCCTCAAATGCGACATGAACTAAAGAAACGGATAAAATGTAGAAATACATTGTTCTCAACAGTTCCTTCTACACTTTTGTGTTGTTTATTTATTTATTTATTGACTTGTATGAACATAATCCCAAAACCATAATTACATCCACCTTAATAGAAATTCCGCAGTTTCAGCTTTAAACCAGAATAACAACCACAAACAGCCAGAAATTTCCTCTTAAATCTTAAACTTACTATAAAGCATTTGTTCCAAATTCTAGTTTTCTTTCAAATACTATACATATTTTTATGTCCAGCTGGATGTTAATTTTTTTATGTTACTTTTTCAATTATAAACTCAAACCTATAATTTGGATTTGAACATGGTGAGATTTTGTGTGCGTGCAGTTCCTTTTTTTTTTAATGGGACAGTTTCGGTTTCAAATTCAAGTCTGAAAAATTAAAAAGAATAATATTTATAATATTAGTAATAATGAAAAGGTATCATTTATATAGTATAAAATATTTTAATGTACACAATATTTATACACGGTATAATATTTGGGGTGGCTTTAGATTTTGGTTTTTATTATCATCATCATCATTATTAAATGTCTTTTCGGATCAGATTCTTGTCTTTTATGTCTTTTCGGATCAGATTAATGCTTACAGATCTTCAACTTTGAAGAAGTGCAGGAGTTTCTTTAACACATCTCACAAAACCATTCATTAACTTTCTCCTGCAGACGATAAAAAAAAAACAAACGATAGAAGATGCTTCACTTAAGTCATCTAGATTTCATCAAAACCAAAACTTCCCACAGTCAAGAGACAGAACGTGTACAGACCTGACACAGTTTTATAGTTACAGCACCTCTAGCACTTTCTCTCCCTCTCCCTCTCTCTCTCACACACACACACACACACACACTTCAGGGTATATAGTTTAAGCAGACTGGGGCACATGGAGGTTGTCAATGATGCAGAGGCATTCGGCAGTCCCGCTCCGGGCCGCGTCCTCATCCCCTCCCCCATCGTCTCACACAAGTGGACTTCTCTAACCACATTCCTCTGAAAACACTCACCCTTCCCAATGCCACAACACAACAGGATCTCACTCTCTCTCTCTCTCACACACACACACACACACACACACACACCTCTATCACTGCTAACACCGGGTGTCATCACATGACCCATGAGATCAGCACAAACTCACCCAACATTTCCCAAAACGAATAACAAGGAGCTCAAATTTTTATTACAGAAAAAAAAAATTACAAATATTCCAAAAATTGTAAACAGATTTATAGGAACTAAAAATGTTTCTGACCACACATCGAGTTAACCGTGTCAGCTCACATCTACCATGTAAGTAAATAAATAAACCCATCACAGATAGTTGAATACAAATTGAACACTTTTATTCGTTCACAAATCAAACTACAGGAACTGCAGCACGCCTCTGCTATTCTTCCACATCCTGCAGGCGGTGAGCTGAGCGCGGCCGGAGGTTAAATGCTATGACAATACTATTGCACTGCTAGAATGGATGGTACAGTAGTGCAACATCGTCAGAGCAGCTGACCTCAGCACATCAGCATGCGCACGCCGGAGGACGCCATCTTCCCCGGGCATGCTTCCCAATGTCCCTCTACAGGTTTGGGTTTAATTTCCCACCCCCATTCCTCCAACACATAGAAACTTGATTCAGCACATAAGTATGTACACACACGAAAACCAGGAATGCAACACATGGCTCTCACACAAGAATCGAGAAATTCAGGAGATCTGAATGTAAATAAAAAAATCTTAATACATGATATTATCATAGGAAGGAAAAAAAAACAAAAACAAAACACCAGCAACAAACCATCACAAGAAGGTGACTAAACAATTATTGTCCCTCTATTATAACTGACAATAAACAAACGAAAAAACAAACTCATTCATTAAATATTACCAAATTGTTTAAAAGATGTTTAAAACAAACACTTGTCCTCATGGCTTTTCATGGCTGGTTAAATATTCTAATGAAAACTATGGCAAATGTTCAACATGAAGCTTGATCTAAGTTTAGATTAAACACTGAGGAGCGAGTTAATTTTCACACGAGCAAGACAATCCATATTTGATTAAAGTAATAGATATAAATATCTAAATACATCAATTACACTGAGGGAAACTTTCACTATGTAATTTATCTATAATCTCTAAAGTGGATTTTAAGTGTCAACAAAAATCCACTTAACCAGCATTCAAAGGTCAAACTAAACGTTTTCCCTTTAGTTTCCTTCTTTAGACAATTTTATATTTTAGAAATGAGTGAGTATTAAGATTTATTTGTTTATTCAGTGCTGAGAGCTTGTTCGGTTTTAATTTCAATCTTAAATACACTAGAATCCATTCGGTATAAGAGCTTTTACTTTTACATGATATTCATTTTAGAATTTGAGGATTAGAAAGAAAATTCTGATAAAAATTTGAATTTGGGTTTTTACCCAAACAAAAATGTATCATTTAAATAAAGATTAAATAAATAAACAAAAGAAATAACTATTAGTGAACGAGTGTAAAATCTTTACTACACAAATGAGTTTGGTAGAAATTTTGTGTTTTTCGATTTTCTGTCAAATTCTGATGAAAGAAAATCGATATTAACGTCCAGTTAACTTTCATCAAGCGCTCAATATCGAAGCTGATGAAGTGAAATTAACTGATTATATTGCATCTAAACTCTGGAAGCTAGCGAGTAGAAAAGCTTTTCCTTTAGTGTCAAATCCACTTTAAAGATTAAACTGGAGATGAAAGTGGATCGAGATTCAACTCCAGAAGACGTTTTGCACTTTTTGCTCGAGAAAGAGTTCGATACACAGACAGCAAGAAACTAAATGACACTTTTAATGAAATTAAGTTTAGGTAAAATAATCAAATGGGTATAAAAGTATTCTTCTTTCGAGTCAAATCCAATTTGTAGCTAAATAAATTATAGAAAGCTCCTAATAAACTGCTGCAAATTGTAAGAATAATTTTTCACCAAAAAAACAACAATATTCACACGATTAATTCATTAAAACCTTAGCAAAACCAATCCATCTTAATTAAACCCTTAAGATAATCGATTATAAATATAAAGATACAGAAAACCTTTGTGTTTTTCACCCAAACAAAGATTCGACATTCAAATGCTAAAAATAAATAAATAAACAAAAATTGAAAGCACTGGAACTCGAAGGCGCACAGTGTAAAATTTTACCCTTTTTGCCTCAAGTCCACTTTACAGATTAGAAAATAAAATAAAATTATTCCGCCTTTGAATAAACAAACATTCGAAACCTTTGGTTTAATAATAATAATCGGTTTTTAATGCAGTTTGAATCTTTACATTTTTACTTTAGTGTCAAATCCACTTTTCAGATTGTAGACTAAATTAAAAGTTAAGATCAAACTCAAACTTTATTTATTATTCTTTATTATTATTATTATTATTATTATTATTATTATTATTAATTATTATTTTCTTCTCCCAATCAGGCGGTCGATAACCAGCTCGGATTCTTTAATCCGTTTCGTTTGTACCACTGATGATAAATTTGAAACGGAACGAGTTCGGATTAAACTTTACGTCACAAATGAATTAATAAAAATGTTAATAAGTTAAATGTGAGGCTTCAAACTGTCAGAGCTCGTGACCTGACAGGTGCCCCTCCCTCCTCCTCCCCCCTCCCCCTCAGGGCCCTCACTGCATTTCCACATTCCACGCTCGAGAGTGTCACAGCACACAGAGGTGAAAGGCCACGGCAACATGGAGGACTCGGAGGTCTGTGATCTTCCAGCCAATGCCCTTTTAATATTGCACTGCTCTTCTGGACGCTCACAGTAGTACAACAGAAAAAGGGCAACGGACGAAGACGGGGCTCGTGCTTTAGGGCCCCCGCCGTTTCTCCAGCCAATCCCGTGGCTCCGTGCTGTGACGGAACCAATGAGCGCGCAGCGGTTTACATTCCTGAGGAGGAGGAACCAGGAGGCACAAAAACACTGAGTGCTGGAACGTTACAACACTTTTCATCTCAATGCACATGACGTGAGAAGGAAAAGTCACGTGTAAAAGCGTGCACAATAAAATAAATACATAAATAAAAACCAACAGATGTATGATGAAAAAACAAACAAACACGCATCTAATATTACTGGAAACATGACGAAATCCAACAGCACGTACGAAGTGCATGCTCTTTTCATCCATAAATCAGTTTATAAAAAAGAAAAATAAATCGAATAAAAACAAAAAAAATTTAACTAAATTGTTGTAAACATTTTTAACCATAAACCACTGAAACAGACCCAAGCAGCCGCACGAGCCCTAAAAACTACTGAACAAGTCCGAGGTTAATTTTAGAGTTGGGCAACACTTTCATCACACACACACACACACACACACACACACACACACACACACACACACACACACACACACACACACACTTACTTCTGGGACTTTAAAATGCGCATTTAAATCAAACCCTAAATATATAAAGGATCCCAGCACTTCAACAGGTATCAGTTTGTTCTGTACAACAAATGACACTGTAATGAAATAAAAACGGGTGCATTTTACACACATATGGGTTACTATGTAAATCTTTTCATTGGCAGTAGTTTATATATATTATTTTGCATAGATCAATGAATGACCCGATGTTGTTTGTGCTTCTGTAATTAATTAGATGCTGAAGGTTTGTTTTTGATAAATAAAATCGATTTTTTGATAAATAAAATACATTAAAAAATAGACCATGCATTTATAAATGTGAAGCTGTAGGATAAAAAAAATAAATTCTCTCCTGGAGACAGAAAGAACAATTTAACAGATTATCTTGGATAAATTCTTACCTGATCACATTACATCTACAAATACAACGGGTTTTTTCGTCCCCTCCTATTTTTTGACACGCAATAAATAAAAAGATGAGCTTTTTAAAAATAAAAATAAAAATCCATGCACGTCTCAGTGACGGCTTTTCTGAGCATTTTGGATTCGTACCGTGTTAGGAAGCGTGGTCCCGCCATTCTCGCTCCAAAAACGTGTAGCTTGCTCGCACAAATAGGACCGAATGAATCCTCCCTCCCACACCCTCCTAAACAGTCATGAATGGTAGGCTGCCTAACTAGGGAAGGACCGCGGCTCTGTCCCAAACCGCACACTTCCCTAAATAACTAGGGAAGGACCGCGGCTCTGTCCCAAACCGCACACTTCTTTAATAACTAGGGGAAAAAACCACGGCTCTGTCCCAAACCGCACACTTCCCTAACAACTAGGGAAAAACCGGGGCTCTGTCCCAAACCGAACAAGGCAAGGTAGGACCGCGGCTCTGTCCCAAACGCGACCGCGGCTCTGTCCCAAACCGCACACTTCCCTAATAACTAGGGAAGGACGCGACCGCGGCTCTGTCCCAAACCGCACACTTCCATAACTAACTAGAAACGACGCTGAAAGAAAACCGTGACCGCCTCCGAAACCGCGCACTACACAGTACTAAAGCAGCAGGTTCACACTGTACACCTAAAACTGCTCTTTGGTAAGGGTGTGATTTAGGACACAGCCTCCCTTTAAACGGGAGAAAACGAAGAAGAACCATGAGGAGCAGCAGCAGCAGCAGCAGAAGCAGAAGAAGAAAAGTTGGCTAGAAGGTGTGAACCCTTCGAGCGTCTATAGGCCTGTTTGTACCTCTTTTCTGAACCTCTTTTCTATTATATAAATAAAACAAATCTGTCAATTCATATCTTCTCCACACCGGTTGAAACGAAAAACAAGTTAAAAATACAACTGTAGTACAATCTCTCTGTGCGCGCGCTTCATGGCTTTTCCCAGGAAACGTTAAGGCTCCATCTTTGACTAGTTGACATTCAGATCCCTGCCCGAGCGAATTCCTCATTTGCATGCCGCACGTCTATTGGTCATTTCTTGCGCTAGTCTTCACCACCCGACGTCCCGATTGGTTCAATTTTCATCTTCTCGGCGTGCCTGGAATGAATCACGTGACTCGACAGGCGCCACTGCGCATTTTAATTGGACGGCACAAACGCGGCCGAATGTTTCATTCACAAATTTTTTTCTGAACAGCGGCCATATCGGTGTGACTTGACTTCCGGTCCCGAGCAAACACTTTTTCTACTATTTAGGCACCGAGATAATTGTCACTGTAAAGTCGGCATAAGGTTTGTATGCTCAATTTATATACTGAATGTGAACGAAATTAGTTTGTTAAGAATTTGCTCGTACACTAAACATAAATAATTTATCATTTACATTTTGTGTTTCTTTATAAACAGGAATAAAATTAATATCAGATTATTAAAAACACGTTTTAAAGTCCATTTTAAATTGTATATCAGTACAATTCATCGGTGCTGCTTATAATTAATCATATGTGTCTGTGTGTGTGTCTGTGTGTGTGTGTCTGTGTGTGTGTCTGTGTGTGTGTCTCTGTGTGTGTTAACACCACATAATTTTTTCATTTCTAAAAACAATCTATTTTAAGCTAAAACCACACACACACACACACACACACACACACATATATATCTCCTGTTCTAGACAAATAGAAGCCATCCATCAACAAACAAGCACTAAAGTCGAACCAAATATTGTGTATAATAAAAATAATATATAATAATAATAATAATAATAATAACAATAAATAATAACAATGAATAATAATAATAATAACAATAATAATAATTATTATTATATGTATTTATTTATCACTATTATTATATTATTATACAACATATTTGATCATAATAATAATAATAATCCAAGTATTATTATTATTATTATTATTATTATTATTATTTATTTATTTATTTATTTATTTATTATAAATCATTATTATTATTATATTATTATACAAAATATTTGGCTATTATTATTATTATTATTATTATTTTATTTTAGTATTATTTTTTATTATTATTATTATTATATCTAATAGTATTACACCATTAATGTGAGAGTAAAGGGATCACAGTGTAGTCTGGTCTACTGGACCAGGGGCTTGTGGATGTGGAGCTTCAGGGTGGGCCGAAGTAAAGAGGGTGGTGCCTGAACTCCTCTTCATTGTGCTTTGACTGACAGCTGGAGGAGGGTAGTGGGCTGTGAAATCTGGCATTCCTGGCCAAGGGAGCTGAAATAATGGTATTGTCTGGTGGGAAAAAGGCCCACATTCCCGTCCCTCTTTTCCTCCCTTCATCTGAAGGGATCTGATTGTGCAGTTAATCAGGGAAAAAAGTGTTTGATGTGAGACTGGTGCAGGAATTCAATAGGTTGCTAAGAAAAAGAGGAGGGATGAGCGTCTCTCTCTCTCTCTCTCTCTCTCTCTCTCTCTCTCTCTCTCTCTCTCTCTCTCACTCTCTCTCTCTCTCACTCTCTCTCTCTCTGGTTGCTGATCAAACCTTATAATATAGATAAATAGCTCATCTCGATCTCATCTACACACTCAATGAACTAAATCTACAATTGATATTTTCAAATCAAAACTCTCCTCAGAACAAGTCCTTAGACTTTATTTTAAAATGTAAATCAGAATCTTAATATAAAATAAAATGTTTAGACAAGATATTAATGACAAGACAAGATATTACAAGATAAGATATTAATGATTTAGGTAAATGTCAATAAGCAGGTATACAATAAACTATAATATTTAACATAACATTTAACATATAATATTTGCCTCTGAAGCGATTTTAAAAAGTGTTTATTAATTAAAAGTTTTGTTCATCAGCGTTTTTGCTTCATGTGATAATCCCATAATAATGTTTACCAGGATAAACTTTACATTGAGATTAAATTTGATCATTTGGAAAAGAACAGTTCGGATGAAATGAAAGATCCCACCACTCGTTCACGACCACTAATCAAGAAAGGATTCTTCAGATTAAACCGTTCTGCTCTGGACGTCTTGTTCATGTTGTTTGTTTGTTTGTTTGTGAATTTGTTTTCTAGATTCTGTGTGACATCTGTAAGCTGAACATTTTCACTGAAGCCATAAAAAACCTTTTATTCACATGAACACGTATCATTCATGACGAACACTTGATTCGTTTTAAAGTATTTAAAGAAATTCCTTTAGTACAATTGTCAGTTTAGGAGTGCGAACATTTCCACTTTAAGGTTGCTGACCTTTACATTTACATTTACAGTCCTACAGACAAATTAAGATGAAATAAAAACAATAACTACTGGTCAGAGAACCGAATTTGTGTAATGAAAAAAACAGTTTTTTTAAACATTTAAAATTGAATAAACAGAGAAATAATTATTTTATAATTATTTAAATCTATTCAATTAAGTTTAGAGTCCTCTGTTTTTCTTCAGCTCAAAATGTGTGTTTGTGTGTCTCTGTCTTTCTCTTTAGACACATTTCTGTCTTTTTTTAAATAAGAGGTATAATTTGGATTTTGGTTGAAATTTCCAGCTCAGAAATGGTAAACAATTTTCTTTCTATTCCTGAAAATTATTACACAAATTCTGTGAGATTTACAATAAACATAATCTATTACATATATATAATCCTGATTTCTATGAATGTGCTCGAGTTATTTTGCATAATATAAATCTGTCTTGTTTAAAGAAAGTATTTCTACACTTATAAAAGAAATACTAAGCTTTTTTATAATTTAGTAATCGAGTGAACACTAGAGACAATTTACTCAAATCTTTTGTAAATCATTATTGCTGAAAGGAGTTTAAATGAAATTTAAATTAAACTGAACAGAGCAACAAAAACTGAAACATCAAAACATTTCTAAAGAAACAATGAAATATTTTACATTTAATGCAAACTTACTAGAAGAAGAAATGCAGATGAAGTTTGCTGGAAAAAAATCACGACTAATCTGTTTGTTTCATCCGTTTATTCGAGTTGTATTTAAATGTTTCTTTGATTTGTTTTCCTTGTAGTAAGAAAAGGAGAATAAAAAACAATTAAGTAGATGTTTTATTATATCTATTTTCTCTGAGACATGATTGGTTTGTTTCTGAGGGAATGTTAAATAAGTAAAAATAAAAAGTTTAAATTAAATGTGATTTAAATTTGGTATTGAAATAAATTTGGTTTAGAACAACTGGACAAAAATGTCTTTTTTTTTGTATTCGGTGTCGAATATTAGCACGTTTTATGTAATACCTTAATTTATTCATTTTTTAAAAATAAATTCTAATCTGCAAAATGTCCAGTTTAACACTTTTTCTAGAAGTGAAAGACTTTTTAAAACTTGCTGATAATCTGCTTTAAAATGCTTTAGTAACACAGGAGCTGAATATTAAAATGTTTCTGAAGAGGATTATTTCAAATCCTTAAATGTTCCCAACAGGAAAAAAAACATGGAAGAAGATTTTGGTGAAGTGTTTAACAGAAGATTCAGAGGCTTTAGAGCAACTTTCCACTCGACCCAAACGTGAAGTGAAACTGTAGCTGCTGCTCTTATCAGTCCTACAGTACATGTGTAGCCTGAAAGAGACCTTCAGTGTCTTGGGTGGTTTGTCCTTTGTTATTACCCCAATCTAATTCCATCCCTTCCTCCAAAAATGTTCCTCCCTTCTTCCTGTGCCCTTTGACCTCTCCCTTCCCCAATCCTTTCCCTCCTGAGCTGCTTGTATCTTCAGGTTTCTTGCTCATCGATAGCACCAGGAGCATCATTAATCACTTCTTTATATGGAGCAGTGGATTTTCCTGGAGCTCGTTTGTGACGCTCCTACACCAGATAATCAGGTTGAGAACTCAAGTCAGCTCTTGGACTTATATTTAGAACACCACCTCTAGATTTTTTTTTTACTACCGCGCACATGCCCCGCATTCCTAGCATGGGGGTGCAGGGGGTTATAGAGGGGGTAAAGAATTTCGCAAGAGGAACGTGACTGAAAGTGAAGTGTCGCAATCCGGACACGACTGTGTGAAGCTCCACGCTGCTGGAGGAGGGAACGTGTAAGGCGACAAGATGGAAATGTATAATTAAGGAAAGTTATTACGCAATGTGTGTGTGTGTTTTTTTTTTTCAGAAAAGATGGGGAAAAAACTACTAGGAGCCTCACAACCTAGACATGACAATCCATATTGTGTATTAAGATCAGATTAAAAATAATTCATTGTCATTTTATAAAATGTAAAGACACTTCAAAAGCAGCAAGGACGAATGATTTAATCCATGAGTTAAAAAAAAGAGAATGAATTAAGAATAAATAACAAAGTAATATTTGCAAGATCGATTGAAATGGATCTGATTTTATTTATTTATTTATTTATTTATAAAGCCATTAGAGGTGTTTAGTTTAAGTAGTCTTAGTTAATTAGTTTAATTAGTTTAAACTCACTTTAAAATCTACAGAAGTCTTTTGCATCTTTGTTCTTTTTTTGTGTTAAATAGAAGTTCTTTTTACTTTGCAAATAATGTGTAATGATCTTTGAAAATGATAAAATTCACTTACTTTTAACTTCATCCAAAAACAAACAAAAAAAAAAACACAACCATCCAGGATTCTGGTTGGATGTTAAAACTGTATTTGCGTATTGGAATCAGATGTCAGGCTCGTCCATTTTATGATGTAACGAAACGCACCTGTTACATTTATAAAAAAAAAAAAAAGAAATTTCCTCTGAGACATAAAAGATAAACATGTTTTCCTTAATTCAAAGAATTACAATTCCCATTGACATTTATCTAGTTTGATTTAAATTATGAACTTATGTGAAAGGTTTTAAGAATAAATAACATTTGATGGTTGTTCCAATTGTAAAGTGACTTTAAAGTAAATTCTGAATTTTATCTATCTATCTATCTATCTATCTATCTATCTATCTATCTATCTATCTATCTATCTATCTATCTATCTATCTATCTATCTATCTATCTATCTATCTATCTATCTATCTATTTATTTATTATTTGAGTTTATTTGTGTTTCAGAAACATGGGCTTGAGGTTGATGTTACGAAACGATTCCGTGAATGTCTTCTGCATTTACAAACGAATTAAAACATAAAAAGTGATAATTGATGTGTGATGAAGTCAAACCTGAAAAACGAAATCTGCAAGTTCGATTGTGTAAATTCGTTTGACTCGACGTGAGCTCCCGTGTCATAACATTTAAATTAATACCTAGAAATTAAGTGTTGTAACTGGGCCACGACCATCTTAACATAAATGTCGTGTTCAGGTCCTAATAATTTGTGTACCTTCTTAAATAAAAGCGTACTACTACTACTACTACTACTACTAACTATTATTATTATTATTATTATTATTATTATTATTATTATTATTATTATTATTATTATTATTATTATTATTATTATGTAATAATTAATTTACATAAATAAATACATAATTATTTTTTTTATATTACTTTAGATTTTGGAGTTGATAGAATAAATGGTATTTGTATATATTTGATGAAATCTGTTGCCAAAGCCATCAGCACTTAAGTGTTAAAGTCAACAGTATCTTCAGAAGAGTGACTATAGAGCAGTGAATGATAGAAAACACTGATTTTTAAGCAATAAGGAAGATAACATGGTGGTGCAGCGAGTAACATTGCTGCCTCACAGCTCCAGAGTTCCCAGTTTGATCCTGAGCTCTATGTACGGTCTGTATCGAGTCTCTTTCCCAACATCACGCCAGCACTGTAGACCGTACACTAAACTGCCTTTAGATGTAATAATATATGCATTATATAATGCTCATACACTATCTAAGGTGGGTTCTCACCTGCTGCTCTTCCCAGAAGATCCTCTGAATCCCTACAATGTTCAGTTCTTCCACGATAGTCAGGGGAACTCGCACTCATTCGAAATGAACAACAAACGTTCAGACAAATCTCACTTCCATTCACATCAGCACAGCTCTCATAGCAAATCATTATCATGTGTATTCACTGCTAGGAGTTTCAAAGAAGAATCATGTAACTGTGATTTCACCGAGACATTTTCTACAAAAGAAAATGAAACATTTTTGTCCGTAACAATCACAAAAAAAAAACCTCCGGAAGACTTTTACTAATTTTCTCATTAAAAAAAAAAGGTCCTTAATTTTCTTGCTAAAAAATAAGCCTTTTATTTCGAGTATAATACTGATATGCAGTGAGGAGACGTTCATTCATCACTTTTGTTATGAGTCTCCATCGCTAGCTGTGCTTTTCAGTTTTTAAACAAAGCTGAATGACAGGAAATCATTTTTCTCATTAAATTCAAAAGTATATGAGGAAAGATGTTTCTAAGCTGCTATTAGGAAAATCATATAATAGTAACAGAAGCTCATGGTGTTAAATGTAACTACAGGGTGTTTGAGAAACAGATACTTTATATAAACTTCATTTTGGTATTATTAACAGTATCTGCTTTTAATGTTCAACTTTACACGCTCCACATTTTGTATCTCAGCGTTTGCATCATTTGCTCGATAGAAGATGTACAACCCACTTCAGGACATGCTGTTTTTGGGAAACAAGCACACAAACTTTACATTTCTGACCATATAGTACACAGTTACAGAAAGACAAATGATTTATAATCATACTCTCTGGTGTCAGCTGAGGATGGGATCCTTTTTTATGTCTGGTTCCTCTCAAGGTTTCTTCCTCATGTCATCTCAGGAAGATGTCGCCTCTGGCCCGCTCATTAGGGATCAATCAATCATTCATTCATTCATTCATTCAGTGCCAACACATCGCAGGGCACACACACACTCTCATTCACTCACACACTACGGACAATTTTCCAGAGATGCCAATCAACCTACCATGCATGTCTTTGGACCGGGGGAGGAAACCGGAGTACCCGGAGGAAACCCCCGAGGCACGGGGAGAACATGCAAACTCCACACACACAAGGCGGAGGCGGGAATCGAACCCCCAACCCTGGAGGTGTGAGGCGAACGTGCTAACCACTAAGCCACCGTGCCCCCTCATTAGGGATCAATTACAATTAAAATTTTACATCCTGAATTTACACATTTTTTTAAAGCTGCTTTGTGACAATGATCATTGTTTAAAATGCTATACAAATAAAACTGAATTGAATTGTGTCAGGCTGCATCGCGTCACTCTGCCACAGATTCTTTTCCTATAAATCCCACCACGATTGTTTCATTCCTTATCTATCAGCTTGACATACTATACTGTAAGGAGAATCTTTTTTAATGGTTTTCTCCCATGAACAAACCCAAATCCCATAAATCTGTGCTTCCTGAAAGGTGTTCAACAAAAATAAATATTTGGGTCCCTTCTGTTTTCTGTTCAAACGTATTATAGTGTGCGTAGATTCATCATCCGGGGAACATGATCAGAATTAGCGTTCACATAAATCATAATTTATTCCATCTCTATTCACCTGTGAGAGATATTACATTATAGTTGCTCTAACTGTCCAAGTTCTTACCAGTGGCTAATAAAATGTATGCATACTTCCGCTTGTAATGTGTTTATTACACCAGTCTACTGCCTTGGAGAATTCGTTCCATAAGTCAAGGTGTCTTTTGGTAAAATTTTAACCCAAGGTCTTCCTCTGGTGGGAAAAAAAAACGGCCCTAAGTAGACTTCAGAAGAATTCCTCACTTCAGCTCACACCCTACTCATGGAATGTTCACGGGGTCAAAGGGCAACAGGCTCAAGGGGAAAACCAATCTCGTGCAGTGGCGATGAAGTTCTTATTTAAACAAGCCCAGGAAAGCAAGACAGCGTGCTGAAAAAGACAAACCTGTAATTAGCGTATTCGTCATCTGGCACGGATTTTGCGGCTCATTCATTCGTTAAATTAAGACCTTTTCGTGTTTAAGATTCAAGATCTGCTTTAAGAGTCAAAGACTGCATAATTGCATGTTTTTTATATTTATTAACTCATTTAACCATCTGGATCAGATATGGGCAAAGGTTTTACAATCCTTTCAGAGTTTTTACAGAATTACAGCGTATGATACAGCAGATCTTTGGGTTATATTTGTCAACTTTTCTGTTTATTTTCTTGCAGTATTAATTGAAAATTTTGCATAATTCTACACTTCAATGTGTTGAAACACAAAGTTCAACATAGAAATTGCAGTCTTAGGTTTAAGCCAATAAGGAGTTAAATAGTTGATGTGTTGGATGTTTACCAGTTCTTAAGTGTTTCATACTGCTGGCGGAATGGAAATGGACTCATGGGACATTTTCAATCACTTTAAACAAACGAATGATTTTATCACCACAAGTCTGATCTAAAGTGAGTCAGGACTTGTCTTTCAGTGTGAGATGTGTGTTTTACCCTCTGTTGTTAAACGTACACAGAATTTTAGTAAATTTAAGCCGCTTTTAGATGAACAAACAGTTGGAGCATCTCAGGGAGCAGAAATGAGTCTGATATCAACATTTACTTAATGTAAATATTTATGAAACACTACAAAGTCCTGAGTATCTACTTTTATATGAGGTTCATATTAACACCACTGTGGAGTGAGACATGATGAAGAGGTTTGATCAAAATAAACACAACAAAACAGGAGCAAATTCAATCTTTTTACTACTAATATTGAAAATCTATATAACAAAACCTATAAAAATGTTTTAAAATGACATATCCCAGATCATTCTGCATTTTATTATTTCTCTAACTGCCTCAAAGTCATTTGCATGTATCATATTTGCATACTGTGGAATAACAGCAAGCTCTCACGTCAAGAGGTATAGAAAAAGTTACACATTTATTAAATTAAATTTTGTGTAGTTTTTTGTAGTGTCATACAACTTTATTTATCTGAAAGAAATGCTCTCATTCATTACAATTCAAAGATCATGAGGAAGAAAATGATTAGAGCATGAAGATGAACTTGTTTGGTAACTAGTAGTCTTGCTAGTTTGCTAGCTTGCTCTAGACTCTAGATAGTAAAACATTATCGGATTAGAGTTCACAATAATATGACTTATGTATCCGATATTTATGGCTATCTATTTATATCAATGTATTTGTTCTAAAATTAAAAATAGGGCAATAGTGTTTGCTGCTGTGAATAAATCTTCATTATCTGTCAAAAGCTAGAAACTTCCGGGGTTTTTCTAGTTCAGTGGTTCTATGTAGAATCCTATAATAGTGTTTACCTTTTAGTAATGGCTCCTAGCAGAACCCCTTTAGGACCACGAAAGCCCAAGTGTCTAAAGCTAATGTACCACCAGATGTATCACCAGATGATGCCAAATCTCTCTAGTGTAAATGACACCGATATGAGAAATGAGGATTTGTGAGTTAAATCCTGATTGTTTATCATTTATAACCAGTGAGCTGACCATGTGTTTGTGTTTCCTTACAGTACGTATGTTACTGTAATCTGTACAACACAGTGCATTTTCTCATCTCTTACAAACACATTTCTTGCCTTAAAAGAAGGGTTTCTTAAGATTTTTTTTTTATCAATGAAGTTTCTTTACTTTTTAAAGAGATTTTAAACAATTCAAACAATTTATATGATAGCTAAATGAGATATTATTATTATTATTATTATTATTATTATTATTATTATTATTATTATTATTATATGTATATGAGGTATATAGGTATATATATAATATATATATATATATGGTAATAATGAGGTAATAATAATAATAATAATAATATCTGAATATATGGAAAGCATAAAATTATCTTAGAATATTAGAAGGGGAGGATTTGGGGTGTTATATTTATAGAAATTGTCTTTCAGTGTGAATTAAAAAGATTTTACAAATATTGTAAAAATAATTGACCATGATCAAATACGTGGAGTCCAAAGGTCTGAGACCACATTGAAATCTTTTCTAAATATGAATCTTTTCTAAATATGAATCTTTTCTAAATATGAATGAAATTTGAATAAATTTTCCTTTTTAAATAGAAATAGAACACTTTAGAATTTTTAAATAAAACGAAAACAAAGAAAATAAATGTTTAACATCTTGAATATTTAGATCTTTGTATTATTTCTAGGCATTTACATGTAAGAAAATGTCTGATATTGACCATGTTGGAGGTCAGATTCTCCTCATGTCTAATCTCTTCTACTGAAGCATACGTTCATATGAAACTCTGATGGATTTGATGTAAAATGGATCGGAAGGTTTTGCACAAACTTGTGGAGTCCGTGCCAGCTCGAGTCACAGTGCCTTTCAAAGCAAAAATGGGACGAACTAAATACTAAAAAACTCTGAAATTTGTAAATACTTCTGCGATTGTACTTTTCAGATGTTGTTGTCTGTACTAAATAATGCTGTATTGAAATAGAAATGAATGTATAATAGAAGCATTTTCACTATTGCTCTCTCAAATGTGTGCATTTTATAAATTATAGCACAGAAAAGAAAATAATTGTGCATGTATTTGTGAGTAATAGTTCATCATTTGTTAAAGCTAGTAACTGATTCTAAAAACCCATGGCCAAAACCCTTGCTCCTCATGTATGTTTTCTTCTATACTGTAGGTTAGGTAGACTGCTAAGCTGCAGTACTTCAATCCCCACAGCGCCATGCGAATTCTTGTACACTCGTCCAGCCAGTAGTGTTTTGGTCCTTTAACCAATAAGTGATCAGGGGTGGACCCGAGAAATTCCACAGTCCCGGTGTCTCTGCTTTGACCTTGACAACCCCTATCCCCCTCCACCTGATATTATTGCTCCTGAGCATCATGAGTGCACAGATTTCTCATAAAAATGAGTGCTGCTTGTTCAGCATAACTTAATTACCAATTACTTGATTACAATCTTATCGAATGTGCTGTTTAACTCTGGATTATGGTGGACAAGAGCACCTGAAAGCATATCTTTGTGTTTAGTGAATGTCAAGTATCAAGCATAGCTGAACTCTTGAGGTGAAAAATTTCAAAATTTCTAAACATCTAAAATTTTGAATATTTTGGAAGATCGTTAATTTCATGCATTCACCTCATCTCATATTGTTTAGACATAGATTTAGCTTTACTATTCATTATTGTAAGTATTTACACAGCTTATAAATGTGCTAAGTATGTTTAAAGATTCATCTTTATAGCAAGATTCAGATCATTTTCTAATATTATGTTGATGTGCCAATTACAGAATAAAACCCTCCTCACCCAGTTTACCATAACACATTAAAGTGTTTTGATTTCAGTGAAATATTTGCGATAAATTTAGGGTGTCAGTTTGTTGGTTGAAGCTGTTTTTTTGCTATCGCCTTGAGATGTTAGTTTTTCCCTCTGAAACCCTTTCACTGTGAGATGTTAGCTGTTAGAGTGGTGTTTAATCTGAGAAAACATTTCAACAATCTAAAAGATGCTAGCATATCTGACGATCTAGTTTGAGTTAAATGGGGTTAGGGTTAGCTACCTACTTTCGTTAGGTAGAAATTAGAAGAGGGCTAAATCGTACTACAACACTACCAGCAAATAGTCGAGGTGGAAAAGCTAGTCAGTTTGACTTACACAAGTTAACTCAAACAAGATTTTCAGCTCTGCTAGTCAGCTATCTACGAGATGATGGATGTGATGGACTGATAAAGAGCCGCTGCTACACTTTCATAAGGTAGAAATGAGGTGAGGGTTAAATCGTACCGCAACACTATCAGCAAGTAATCGAATGGCATTGTGGATAATGTAGGAAACCAGTAACCAAAACCAAAATACATCGTCAACGAAAGAAGTTTGAGTTTTTAATGAAATAAAAATCCCTGAAGAAGCCCTGAGAAACACATCATTACAGCATATTTTTACACAACCTGGCATCCCTTCCCCTTCTCTGGTTGACCCATTAAATAAACACTTTAAATTTAGTGACTAAACCCACTTGTAATTTGTAACCCTTGTCACATAAACATGCTTATTAACTACAAGGTAGTTCATGAACTCATTTCTCCCTCTAAGTGTTAAATGTAGAAAGTTTGTAATGTGAAGGCGGCCATTTTGCCTGCGCTTGAGAAAGCGCTCGCCAGACGCCACAGCGCCACCTTGTGGTCATGAGCCTGAAAGTCAAGCTGAGCTCAGTGACTTTAACTTAAAAAAAAAATTATACAAAAAATACATACTGGGAGAAATAAAACCAACGTTCCATACTTTAACGCATTGGTAATATGTGTGAATATACAAAGTGTAATGTAGCGCAGCTACATTAACCCGGAAGTTTACGATATGTCGGGCGGTTTTGTAAACACAACCAAGAGGTATTAAACACGGGGAACATAGAAAAATACGAATATGCAGCACGTCATTTCACGTTTCCATGTGTTAATAATTCTAGATGTTAATATATTAAAATCTTGTAAGTAACTTAAAAAAACATTGGATTAAAAACCGGAAGCGGTTTTTAGTTACCATGCCGACTCAGCACTTCCGATTGTTATTCCACATAATACTATTATTTCACTTTTAGTGAAAACAATATGGAATTTTACTACAATTTCATTCAGAAAAAAACGTCAACTACGTTTGTAGTTTAATTTGCAATTAAAGTACAAATTAATCTGTGTCTTATTGGGAACATAATCTGCACTGCAGCGACGCCTTGTGGCTAAAAACATCACTGCTGCTCTTAGTATAAACGGGGGGAAAAACAAAAACAAAAGAAAAACCCTGAGTTCATTAAATAGCTATACAGAAAAAAATTACTTTACATTTTATTGTTCCACAAAGTATGTTTGAATTATTCTATTGACATCACTGAAAGCATAGTTTTAAACTTGCACTTTGTTGTATTTCTGTTATAATCACCAGAGAAATATAACTAAATATAAATGTAGGTGTTTTTAGGTGTTTAGCTGTTCTAAATGTTATCAAGATTAATATGGAAACTGTTCCGGATGGAATTTTCCTTTCAAGTTGTCATTTGACTAAAAGATATTTAATTCCTGCTCTTCTTTGGGCAAAAAGTTGTAAATGAATTCATTAACACATGGCTAGAACAGTTTTAAACACAGTGAGACAGTAAAGAGGCTCTACAGTTAGAGTCACGTTTATTTACAGAATAATCCTGACCGGATGAAGGGGAGCAGGTTAAAGGAGATGAAAACGTTTAGGTACAGCACGTCAGGATCCATAGGTCACTACACAGTTCTTAATTTATTTATTTTTTTTAAATCCACTTTATACAGAATCCTTTTTGGCCGTAACGCAAATGTGACAACGGAGCCCAGTGAAGAGGGACAAAGGGAGAAAGTATAAAATAACACACTAAGAAAAATACAAATGATCGGATAAAACAAAACAAAACAAAACAAAAACAACAGGTGAATCTTGTCATAAAAAAGAAAACCTATTGAAAATGTTCAATCATTCCATGGTTTAAATTTCATGTCTATAAGGAGGGCTGCAGGGGATCAGGAAAGGGATTGTGGGCAAGTTGACGTCGGTGATGCTCCGAATGTGCCGTGGTCAGGAAAACGTTCTCTGCCTGGCGTCTGTGAGGTCGAGGTCCCTGTCTGAGACACAGGGCCCGAGGATCTCCGTGGCCCGTGCGCTTGTGTTTATGTTGTTGTGCAATCATCCTGTTCATCTGTTCATTCGTCCGTTGTGTGCTTGTGAGTGATGCAGTGCTGCCGTAGGCTTACTGAACGACGACACACTGTACACTTCACATGCAAGGCCAGACGACTCACAGATCCAGAAATAATCAAGTAGGAAAAAGAAAGGAAAAAAAAAAAGAAAGAGAAGGAGCAGAACTTAAGACACACACACACACACACACACACACTTCCAGTCTCTTGGGGCAAATAACGGTCAAGAAAACTACTAAAATGAAGAGAGAATTAGAAAGTAAGCCACAAGGCATGTGCCAGTCATCACTTTTGTAAAACGGTGATATTTAACACGCAGATTATCGTTATTTCTGATTTCAGTTGGATCTGAAGGAGACACGTCAAGTCTCGAACAACGGAATCCCGTCATCGGGTGAGGAATTTGTCAGGATAATTTGCTGGCACATGCCTACAAATTACACCAAGCTTCTTAAATGACGAGCGAAATCGGCGCCGAGCCCGTTGACTGTAAGAGCACCGTTCTGATCCAGACTCAGAGGTAATGCCATACATTCACTTCAGACACACACACAAACACTTCTCATTTTCTCTCGGTCACTGAAGCCTCTCTTGAAGCCGTCCCAGTTCAGTCCCTCCTGCTGGTTTCCTGCGGTTTAAAGGAACAGTTGGTGAAACCTGAAGCAAATTTAACGTCGTATTGGACACAAAAACTCAACACCACACTATGGGCCGTGCTGTCCGAGTAAAAGAATCCACACTGGGTGGTGGGATTTCTTTTTAATTCATTAACGAGCAGCACGTCACCCTTTCGAACCGTTATGAACGTCACGGAGTTCCTGTTCTCTCTCGCTTCGGTTACTGCAGCTAAACGGTTGTTCCTCCTCACCTCATAGCTTCTCTTTTTCTCCTTCAAAGTTTACAAGACAACAACAACGCAGCTTGTTGTAGATTACAGAGAAACCAGAAAGTCCTCTGTCCTGAAAACTAGCTGATACCAGAGACTTCTTACAGAAATGCTACACAGACATCTCTGTAGGGAAAATGCAAGATCAACCAGCACACGCTTTTCTTAACGGGATATGGAATATATGAAATATTTATTTATTAGACTTGTATTCAGTGAATTCAAATTAGAGCAACATGTGATGCATTTAATTTGTGAACTAAATTGCAACGGGTGTGTATATTTTGGGGGTGTTGGGGGTGGGTGGGGGTGTTTACAAAAACAACCCACAATGTGTGAAGCTCTCCATCGTTCTTCCTTTAATTGGGCAGACAGAGTGAAGAGAACTGAAACAGAACTTTAGCATCTGGTGTGTACGCAGAGCTCAGATCATCCTGTGTATCGTCTCCACCGTCTATTTTCTCCTGTGTTTCCAGTCAGAGAGCTCGCAACTCATTGCAGCAATTATTTTTTAATTCAGCTCTGAATCGAATGGAGCTCGAACGGTGCAAGAATTTGATCTGTAGGAGACGGAGAAGGCCACGGAACCGGACTAAAGAAGAAAACAGACCAGGGTTCGATAAGAACGGACTAAACACTGCATATGTGAAAGCACCCTTAGATCATGTGAAGCGGCGACTATACAAGTGAGTCTGTTACTATAGAAACGCTAACGTGCCAGAACGTGTACTTCGATACAAATCTGTTACCAGTGTTTAAAAAAAAACAAAAAACAAAAAACAGGACCATGCTGTACAGTATTTCTCGACAAGCTTCTGGTATGAAGCGGACCAGGACACGGTGAGGTTTAGTGCAATCTAACAACCAACGTTTCTTTCCTTCATTTAAACTCCAAAAAAAAAAAACAGACCGCAAAAACACTCTGGAGTGGAAAAGCGCCCAAATTTCACCAACTGTTTCATTAAAAGAGGAAACGTGGTGGTAAAATGTGTACATGGTGTGACCTTTATAGTTCGGGGGTGGTGGTGTTAGTTAGAGACCAAAAACAAAACAAAACAACCTAACAGTGTTTCCCATCGACCCCTGACTACAAATCCACCTAAAAAAGCAACAAAGGGGGAAAAGCACAGGAGAAAAAAGCCCTCACACTCACACACACTCTCACACACACACACAGTATTTAATCACACAAACACTTGCACCCCAACATGATAACCCTAATACATGTGTACACATATATACATAGAGGGGCGTGGCCTTCTCAACCGCAAGGACACACTCCATTTCATAATGCGTCGTTTCTGTATATGTCAAGAATAAAATCTTTCTAAATAAAATACACATATCTTGAAAGGGGAAAAGGGAGGGGCTTAATAGAGAGGAGAGGGGAGGGGATGGGGAGCAGGAAAGCATCTGTGGCCTTGTATATGTGTGTGTGTGTTTGTGTGTGTGTGTGTGTTGGTCCCCTTAGGGTCATCACTGTCCGTAGGCCGAGACTTCGTATCTCAGCGTCTTGTCCGTGGTTCAAAAACAAATCTAAAACAAACAAAAAAACAACACCAACAGTCTGCAAATCCGTAATGATGCCGGTTAGAAAAAAAAATCATCACGTGGAGCACCGGCTGTGTCCCGTAAAGACAAGTCTATTAAGGAGTGGCCTCTCAGTCCAACAGGGAGGGGGGGGAGAGAGAGAGAGAGAGAGAGAGAGAGAGAGAGAGAGAGAGAGATGAGGAAAGAGAAGAGGTAATACAAAGAGAAGGTGAGTGAATGTGCTGAGCAGAATCCATCTGGCAGTGAAGTCAAGCTGCTCTCCATCTGATGGACGAATAAGGAGACAAGAAGACGAGTGCGACTCTCTTCCTGTCTTCCTGCTCTCTCTCCCTCTCTCCGTGTGTCTTGGGGATGAGTTGAACTGAACACTGCCCGTCTCGCTCGTGGCCATCATACGTCCATGAACCGGGAGCTGCTGGCCTTGGCGTGGAACGGCTCAGACCACATGCGCCGCAGATCACCCTGAAGATGTCCACATACACACCACAAGGGTTACTCAAGCACACACACAGGTCTCTCTCTCTCTCACACACACACACACACACACACACACACACACACACACACACACACACACACACACACACACACACACACACACACACACACACAACACAAGGGTTACTCAAGCACACACACAGGTCTCTCTCTCTCTCACACACATACACACCACAAGGGTTACTCAAGCACACACACAGGTCTCTCTCTCTCTCACACACACACACACACACACACACACACACAACACAAGGGTTACTCAAGCACACACACAGGTCTCTCTCTCTCTCTCACACACACACACACACACACACACACACACACAACACAAGGGTTACTCAAGCACACACACAGGTCTCTCTCTCTCTCACACACACACACACACACACACACACACACACACACACACACACACCACAAGGGTTACTCAAGCACACATACGGGTCACACACACACACACACACACACACACACACACACACACACACACACACACACACACAACACAAGGGTCACTCAAGCACACATACAGGTCACACACACACCACAAGGGTTACTCAAGCACACACACAGGTCACACACACACACCACAAGGGTTACTCAAGCACACACACAGGTCACACACACACACACACACACACACACACGGGTTACTCAAGCACAAACACAGGTCTCACACACACACAACACAAGGGTTACGATGTCACTCACACACTCTCACACACACACGATGTCTCACACACACTCACACACACACGATGTCTCACACACACTCTCTCACACACGGGTGTCTCACACACACTCTCTCACACACGGGTGTCTCACACACACTCTCTCACACACGGGTGTCTCACACACACTCTCTCACACACGGGTGTCTCACACACACTCTCTCACACACGGGTGTCTCACACACACTCTCTCACACACGGGTGTCTCACACACACTCTCTCACACACGGGTGTCTCACACACACTCTCTCACACACGGGTGTCTCACACACACTCTCTCACACACGGGTGTCTCACACACACTCTCTCACACACGGGTGTCTCACACACACTCTCTCACACACGGGTGTCTCACACACACTCTCTCACACACGGGTGTCTCACACACACTCTCTCACACACGGGTGTCTCACACACACTCTCTCACACACGGGTGTCTCACACACACTCTCTCACACACGGGTGTCTCACACACACTCTCTCACACACGGGTGTCTCACACACACTCTCTCACACACGGGTGTCTCACACACACTCTCTCACACACGGGTGTCTCACACACACTCTCTCACACACGGGTGTCTCACACACACTCTCTCACACACGGGTGTCTCACACACACTCTCTCACACACGGGTGTCTCACACACACTCTCTCACACACGGGTGTCTCACACACACTCTCTCACACACGGGTGTCTCACACACACTCTCTCACACACGGGTGTCTCACACACACTCTCTCACACACGGGTGTCTCACACACACTCTCTCACACACGGGTGTCTCACACACACTCTCTCACACACGGGTGTCTCACACACACTCTCTCACACACGGGTGTCTCACACACACTCTCTCACACACGGGTGTCTCACACACACTCTCTCACACACGGGTGTCTCACACACACTCTCTCACACACGGGTGTCTCACACACACTCTCTCACACACGGGTGTCTCACACACACTCTCTCACACACGGGTGTCTCACACACACTCTCTCACACACGGGTGTCTCACACACACTCTCTCACACACGGGTGTCTCACACACACTCTCTCACACACGGGTGTCTCACACACACTCTCTCACACACGGGTGTCTCACACACACTCTCTCACACACGGGTGTCTCACACACACTCTCTCACACACGGGTGTCTCACACACACTCTCTCACGCACGGGTGTCTCACACACACTCTCTCACGCACGGGTGTCTCACACACACTCTCTCACGCACGGGTGTCTCACACACACTCTCTCACGCACGGGTGTCTCACACACACTCTCTCACGCACGGGTGTCTCACACACACTCTCTCACGCACGGGTGTCTCACACACACTCTCTCACGCACGGGTGTCTCACACACACTCTCTCACGCACGGGTGTCTCACACACACTCTCTCACGCACGGGTGTCTCACACACACTCTCTCACGCACGGGTGTCTCACACACACTCTCTCACGCACGGGTGTCTCACACACACTCTCTCACGCACGGGTGTCTCACACACACTCTCTCACACACGGGTGTCTCACACACACTCTCTCACACACGGGTGTCTCACACACACTCTCTCACACACGGGTGTCTCACACACACTCTCTCACACACGGGTGTCTCACACACACTCTCTCACACACGGGTGTCTCACACACACTCTCTCACACACGGGTGTCTCACACACACTCTCTCACACACGGGTGTCTCACACACACTCTCTCACACACGGGTGTCTCACTCACACTCTCTCACACACGGGTGTCTCACTCACACTCTCTCACACACGGGTGTCTCACTCACACTCTCTCACACACGGGTGTCTCACTCACACTCTCTCACACACGGGTGTCTCACTCACACTCTCTCACACACGGGTGTCTCACTCACACTCTCTCACACACGGGTGTCTCACTCACACTCTCTCACACACGGGTGTCTCACTCACACTCTCTCACACACGGGTGTCTCACTCACACTCTCTCACACACGGGTGTCTCACTCACACTCTCTCACACACGGGTGTCTCACTCACACTCTCTCACACACGGGTGTCTCACTCACACTCTCTCACACACGGGTGTCTCACTCACACTCTCTCACACACGGGTGTCTCACTCACACTCTCTCACACACGGGTGTCTCACTCACACTCTCTCACACACGGGTGTCTCACTCACACTCTCTCACACACGGGTGTCTCACTCACACTCTCTCACACACGGGTGTCTCACTCACACTCTCTCACACACGGGTGTCTCACTCACACTCTCTCACACACGGGTGTCTCACTCACACTCTCTCACACACGGGTGTCTCACTCACACTCTCTCACACACGGGTGTCTCACTCACACTCTCTCACACACGGGTGTCTCACTCACACTCTCTCACACACGGGTGTCTCACTCACACTCTCTCACACACGGGTGTCTCACTCACACTCTCTCACACACGGGTGTCTCACTCACACTCTCTCACACACGGGTGTCTCACTCACACTCTCTCACACACGGGTGTCTCACTCACACTCTCTCACACACGGGTGTCTCACTCACACTCTCTCACACACGGGTGTCTCACTCACACTCTCTCACACACGGGTGTCTCACTCACACTCTCTCACACACGGGTGTCTCACTCACACTCTCTCACACACGGGTGTCTCTCTCACACTCTCTCACACACGGGTGTCTCTCTCACACTCTCTCACACACGGGTGTCTCTCTCACACTCTCTCACACACGGGTGTCTCTCTCACACTCTCTCACACACGGGTGTCTCTCTCACACTCTCTCACACACGGGTGTCTCACACTCTCTCACACACGGGTGTCTCACACTCTCTCACACACGGGTGTCTCACACTCTCTCACACACGGGTGTCTCACACTCTCTCACACACGGGTGTCTCACACTCTCTCACACACGGGTGTCTCACACTCTCTCACACACGGGTGTCTCACACTCTCTCACACACGGGTGTCTCACACTCTCTCACACACGGGTGTCTCACACTCTCTCACACACGGGTGTCTCACACTCTCTCACACACGGGTGTCTCACACTCTCTCACACACGGGTGTCTCACACTCTCTCACACACGGGTGTCTCACACTCTCTCACACACGGGTGTCTCACACTCTCTCACACACGGGTGTCTCACACTCTCTCACACACGGGTGTCTCACACTCTCTCACACACGGGTGTCTCACACTCTCTCACACACGGGTGTCTCACACTCTCTCACACACGGGTGTCTCACACTCTCTCACACACGGGTGTCTCACACTCTCTCACACACGGGTGTCTCACACTCTCTCACACACGGGTGTCTCACACTCTCTCACACACAGGTGTCTCACACTCTCTCACACACAGGTGTCTCACACTCTCTCACACACAGGTGTCTCACACTCTCTCACACACAGGTGTCTCACACTCTCTCACACACAGGTGTCTCACACTCTCTCTCTCTCTCTCTCTCTCTCTCTCTCACACACACACACGTACACACGTGTAGTTATAAAATATGTGTAAATATTCAGGCAGATATAATTTCCTGAAATAAGTGATTTTTTTTATTTTTATATTGAACTACTGGCCCTTTACAGGGAGCCCTTACCCCTGAGGACCAGCGCAAAATGTAACTAGTGCACATTTAGTACACAGTCGTACCTTCAGGTAGGCCATAGTGAGCAGAGGCAGCAGTGTGAAGGGCACCAGGTAGAGCAGAGCAGGCTGAGCCGCACGGTGAATCCGAGACGCCACGGTCGCAGTCAGAAGACCTGAGAGAGAGAGAGAGAGAGAGAGAGAGAGAGAGAGAGAGAGAGAGAGAGAGAGAGAGAGAGAGAGACACACTCAGTCTGATGTCTATAGGACAGAAGAGAGCTCCCAACAGGACACAGTAGGATTTGAACCATGTCCCGGTCTTTAGATTTCTAACAAATTTCAGACTATAGGATTAGAAACCTGGATTACGGAGCTGAAATGTCAACTCATTTTTATTTGTCTAGTCATCAAGCAGCTTTACAGAAACCTGCCTGTAGATCCCTGAGGAAGAAACGTCCTGTAATCCAGGTTTAATCCTGCGCTCATCCCAGGACACACTGACAATAAGATCATATCCAACATCCTTTTTCACCTCAGGCTTTGCTTTAACCCCAGAATTGTACAAGGAGACAAAAATACGTAATAATCGGAACAAAATGAAATACTTTGGAAGTATCGTGTTGTGGTCATGATCAGTCCCTGTGTACAAGACGACAGGATCATCTCACACCACCAAACCCATCACAGCAGCACAGCTGTGTCCCGACTCACCTACGAAGTAGCCAATGAGGGTGCAGTGGAAGTAGGAGACACGCTGCATGCGCCCGGACATGTTGGCAGGGCTCTGTGCCTCCCCGTTCGCCTGCTTTTTGTAGTTGTCATAGCGCAACACGAAGCAGAGCAGCAGTCCGGGCATGACGATGTCACCGATGCCCAGCATGGAGAAGTGGCTGCCCGTGGAGCTCGGGAACACCAGCTTGCCCGGGAGCGAGAGGCGGGGCACGTCACGGCCCATGCTGGGACCCAGGTGCAGCTTACGGGAGATAACATCCAGTGGGTTATCAGCCGGCTGTGTGGCCACCTTCACCATCACGTTACTGTTAAAGATGTAAGCTGAGAAGAAGACCTGGAGACCAGAGGAGGGACAGAGATTCACATGATTGTACTCGCACGCTGAGCTCTGAAATAGTGTGTGTGTCTGTGTGTGTGTCTTTCTTACCCAGAACACATCATAGATTAGCAGACCAGACAGGAGCAGACAGGACACCTTCAGACTGGGCAGTCTCACGAAGGCGATCATCGCCACACACAGACCCATCGCCAGCGCTGCACAGAGAACAGCATCGACATCGGCGTCAGCGAAAGCAAGCAAAACAAAAAACAGTCTAAAAACCCAAACACTATTCCCAGAAATATATGCCTACTTGCTCGAATGGATTAGGACACTCTATAAAGAAGGAAAAAAGGGAAGAGAAAGTGAAAAACAAGACAAAAGTAAACCCAGCCAAAATTTCCACCCGGTAACCGAACACCGTGTCTACACGGAACAACCGGAATGACTTTTCCCCTTAGTGCAGTCTGGTAGCATCCCATTCCCATCAGAGTCAGCAGGAACGCAGGGCGTGTCAGGTGAAAGGAAACAGTACAACAAATGTGTATCTGTACGAGTAAAAATGTCCTGCAGCTCCACTCATGACCAGAGACAGAAATATCTACACACTGCCTGGATGTTTGGAGTGCAATCAGAAAATACGTAAGAGCTTGGGACTGGATCATTACTGCAGTGTTTATGATGTGCTTTTGACCCTAACTGGTGCAGTGAGAAGCTTCTCATGTCTTAAACAACCAGGTCAGAAGCCTGCATCAAGCAAAGAAAACAAATGTCCGGTGCTGGATGTGTGTCACGTTAGTTATCCACGAACAAACATCTCAGAAGTATAAACCTCCGCAGCCTCTCTAATCTCTAGCTACGCCTCGGTTCCATTCCGTTTGTGCGGCGTCCTAAACTTTGACGGAAGGCGTGAACACAGAAAGTGACGTAAAGTAAATAAATCGTGACAAAAACATCCGACGTATTTAGGGAAAAGTTCAGACTCGAACCGTCTTTCGTCGTCATACTTTAGCACGAGCACAATAACAGGGATTCCAACAAACAAATGATGTGTATTAATCCGAATAAGGTGTAGCAAGACAAATATGAAGCCCATGGCAGAGCCTGACCTTAAAGCTCTATTTGGAACGCAGCCAATCAGGCTCTCGAAACACGTGGGTCATAAATCCATTAAGAGCTCTGAAAGCCAGTAACTTATCAAGTAAAGACTTAACCAGGTGGAATACAAGACTTTTGTTGACTTAATACTTTTGTTCATGTATTTACAGTAGCTGCTGCACGTCGCACTTAGCGGACGCCGCCTTAAAGACCGGGAACGTGATGGACACTGTGCGATCCGTTTATCCAACAAAACACACGGAATGTTGAATGTTTTGCACTTTGAAAAGACCTCAGGCTTACGTCCGAGCGTTGACTAGAACCGTGTCGCAGCATCCGACGTCGCACCCTCTGGCTTTTCACGTCAAACTACAACACGGATGATCTCCTAAAAACTTTCGCTCATGACTTTGGTTGTCGTCATCGATTGATTTGACCTCAAAAGGTCTGAAGTAGTAAACATTACTGTAAACTAGAACACAGACCGAACACTACTAAACAAATAAACAAACAAATAAATAACTACAGGGAAGGTCGTGTTTTACTCGCAAGTGACTGGAAAAATATGAAATCATGAAATAAATAATTACAGCATCATAAGCAGGGAGAAAAAAGGTGATAGTATGAGATGAATACTTAGAGTCTTATAATGTCACACACACACACAAACCTACCGTCCATGAGGAGCCAGTGTCCCGTTAGCACCCAGATGAGGACGAGCATGACCGATAGGGAAAAGGAGAGCAACTCAGCCAACGTGAAGCGGCCGCAGCAGCCAAACGAAATCCTGCATGTAAACACACACCCCTTTTTTTTATATATATACACACACACACACACACACACACACACACACACACACACTCTCTCTCAAATGTACACAAGTAATCTAAACAAACTTGACCTCCAGCTTAACTAGTTAAACACGGAGTATAAAATTCGTCTGATTCGGATATTTAGCGCTATTCCCAAAAGAGGTGATCGTTTTTTCCGAACCAGCGTCCGATTAACCGCGCATCTTCATTACTACATCCAGTAACGGCTCTGATGAGTCATGAGGAGTAATCTATAGACGTGCAGACAGAATCAGCCAGTTTTCTAAATGAATTCTAGCTCAACAATAAACTAAATGAAGCAACAGTACAACTCATCTGCTGGGGTTTTTTTTTAATCCCTCTCTTCTTCTTTCGCTCCTAGCTTTTTTTTTAGTGTTTTTTTTTTTTAATCCCAGACTGAACATACAAGGTGGAAAATATCCATATTTCTTGCATTCGTTTGGTCCTTTATATATTTTCAGTGTTTAGAAAGCTTTAGCAGAGAATGTGCTAAATGTTATCAGCGATCTTTATACTACATTGTTTCCTCAGAACCGTCTCACTGAGTAGAATTTTTGACATTCTGGACTTTTACTTGGCTTCCGGCTCTCTGTCGGCTCAGCGCCATGAAGCTGACGATGTGAAAGAATCTTTTAAAAAAGGTTAATCTTTTAAATCCAGACACTAAAGTCGACTTGGAACAGAAGCCACGAAGCCGACGGGTTTCATGCAGATCATCGGGGTTTTTAAGTTAAGCTTTAATTTCTTTATCCTCACAACGTTTTTGGGTTAAACTGAAGGAACGGTAAAGAAGCGCAGCTCTCTGGCCATCAGCAGTCACCTGATATTTCCCCTGAATCTGGGATCACTAAATCCTCTTTATAACAAACATTTTAACACACGAGAGCTTTAATGCAGTGAGCTGCTACATGACAACCAGCCACACAGCGGTAAAGTGTAGAAACATCTGGATTGATCGTACTTGTTCTGTGGGGAACAGGGTCGCGTCAGGTACTGGCACATCGGCAGCAGCAGGAACGCAAACGCTATAGTAGCTAGAACTGAGAGAGAGAGAGAGAGAGAGAATAAATGAGTTAGTAAATGACCTGATTGGTGTACACAGACAGACACACACAGACAGACACACACACACACACACACACACACACACAGACAGACACACACAGACAGACACACACAGACAGACACACAGACACAGACACACAGACACACAGACACACAGACAGTACCTGCAGTGCAGATGGTGAAGACCACCTGGACCGAATCAAAGAAGAAAAACATGACGAGGAGCGAGACAGACGCTCCAATTGGGAGGAACAGAGCCTGTGTGGAATCGATGGTCTGAATACCTGAAACACACACACACACACACACACACACACATCCAGTCACTACAGGCCAGGTACCCACTTTGCATCATGACAAGACACCGAGCCATAATGATCATCTTTTCATGCTTGTCCGTAGTGATGCACTTTTTAGCTAACATCGATCTGATTCCTAAACAAAATTCGTGGACGTGTGCAAGCAAGCAAGCAAAAATAAACAAAAACACTGAAGATTTTATTTAAGAAGGTAGTTAACGAGGTGTAGGTTAGAGTTCGAGTTAGGAGTTGTGTAGCATTAATTAGCATCATAATTGATTCTGTCCATGTAAGGCCATGTGTGTGTGTATGTGTGTGTGTGTGTCTGTGTGTGTGTGTGCATGTGTGTGTTTCTCACTGTTGTTGGAGTTGGTGTTGTTGAAGGAGCCGTTAGCTGTGGGATTTCCATCCTTGTCTTTTTCCTGGTTCTCACAGTCCATGTTTAACGACCTGGGCAAGAGACACAGACACACACACACACAGACAGGCAGGCACACACACACACAGACAGGCAGGCACACACACACACAGACAGGCAGGCACACACACACACAGACAGGCAGGCACACACACACACAGACAGGCAGGCACACACACACACAGACAGGCACGCACACACACACACAGACAGGCACGCACACACACACACACACAGACAGGCACGCACACACACACACACACAGACAGGCACGCACACACACACACACACAGACAGGCACGCACACACACACACACACAGACAGGCACGCACACACACACACACACAGACAGGCACGCACACACACACACAGACAGACAGGCACGCACACACACACACACACAGACAGGCACGCACACACACAGACAGACAGACAGGCACGCACACACACACACACACAGACAGGCACGCACACACACACACAGACAGGCACGCACACACACACACAGACAGGCACGCACACACACACACAGACAGGCACGCACACACACACACAGACAGGCAGGCACACACACACACAGACAGGCAGGCACACACACACACAGACAGGCAGGCACACACACACACAGACAGGCAGGCACACACACACACACAGACAGGCAGGCACACACACACACAGACAGGCAGGCACACACACAGACAGGCAGGCACACACACACACAGACAGGCAGGCACACACACAGACAGGCACGCACACACACACACAGACAGGCACGCACACACACACACAGACAGACACACACACACACACACACACAGACAGGCAGGCACACAGACACCTTAGTCTCGGCTCAATTGCACATTTCACAGAGGCATAAAAACTCTCTCAGATTATCAGGATGTTTAAATGGCGGTCATTTGTTTGTGTTATCAGAATGACTGTCATTTTAAGAGCCATCTCAAACCCTGAAAGCGTCTGGATAGTTTTGAAAGGTCGATGCAGCCAAGAGACATGACGCTGCACGCCAGTTTTACCACCGAGTCGTGGTGTAGAGCAGAATGTCAGTCTGTTTTTTGCCCACACCTTAAAAAGAGCAAAACTGCTTACCATGCAACCATCTGGTATCTTTTTCCCCCCAAACAAAAGTCTAAAATAGATAAAGTTCAAATCAAACAATGTGCTCTCCAACATCCGGGTTCAAGCTTCCAGCTTTCCCACATCAACATCAGTTCATCTGCTTCATTCTGGAATCCAGAGTCCGGCGTTTGTTTTCCTTTTCTTTATATGGCTACAAATGATGGGCTAATCTGTCTGTGGTCCTGTGTCAGATCCACAACCAAAACTAACCAGATCATTTTAATATCTTGAGCATTTCTACGTGGTCTACTGACACTGCACAAAAAATAATTAAATAACAGACAGATGTCGAGTTACTCCAGCATTCATCTCGTCTCTAAACATCCGTCGCCTCCCAAGAACATCATGTTCCATCTCTTCCTGAAATATCAATGCTGCCATTTACACCACAAAACTCTAACGGCTTATAACTCGAACCTGCACGGCCTTCACTCTCACAAACACACTCACACACACACACACACAGCCTTCACGCTCACATAACCTTCACTCACTCGCTCACACGGCCTACGTTCCCTCACTCGCTCACACGGCCTACGTTCCCTCACTCGCTCACACGGCCTACGTTCCCTCACTCGCTCACACGGCCTACGTTCCCTCACTCGCTCACACGGCCTACGTTCCCTCACTCGCTCACACGGCCTACGTTCCCTCACTCGCTCACACGGCCTACGTTCCCTCACTCGCTCACACGGCCTACGTTCCCTCACTCGCTCACACGGCCTACGTTCCCTCACTCGCTCACTCGGCCTACGTTCCCTCACTCGCTCACACGGCCTACGTTCCCTCACTCGCTCACACGGCCTACGTTCCCTCACTCGCTCACTCGCTCACACGGCCTACGTTCCCTCACTCGCTCACTCGCTCACACGGCCTTCGTTCCCTCACTCGCTCACACGGCCTACGTTCCCTCACTCACTCACTCGCTCACACGGCCTTCGTTCCCTCACTCGCTCACACGGCCTTCGTTCCCTCACTCACACACTCGCTCACACGGCCTTCGTTCCCTCACTCGCTCACACGGCCTACGTTCCCTCACTCGCTCACTCGCTCACACGGCCTACGTTCCCTCACTCGCTCACACGGCCTACGTTCCCTCACTCGCTCACTCGCTCACACGGCCTTCGTTCCCTCACTCGCTCACACGGCCTTCGTTCCCTCACTCTTACACACTCGCTCACACGGCCTTCGTTCCCTCACTCTTACACACTCGCTCACACGGCCTTCGTTCCCTCACTCTTACACACTCGCTCACACGGCCTTCGTTCCCTCACTCTTACACACTCGCTCACACGGCCTTCGTTCCCTCACTCTTACACACTCGCTCACACGGCCTTCGTTCCCTCACTCTTACACACTCGCTCACACACAGCCTTCGTTCCCTCACTCTTACACACACACACACACACACACACGACCTTCACTCACTCACTCTTGCACACACACAGCCTTCACCCTCTCACACTCACGGCCTTCACACACGGAGTATGAATAAGTACCGATCCAGATGAATGGAGAGGAGAAACACAACGTCTGATCATTCAAGTACTAAATCAATCAATCAGTCAGAAGCTGCCTGGAAAAGCAACTATATAAAATATCTGCTGCTGTTTGACCAAAAAACACAACTGGCTAATTTACAGAAATACACACAAGCGAGTTGCTACATTACACGACACTAAACAAGTAACCGTTATCTTAGCAGGTATGGACGTCAGGGTTTAAGTCCCAGCACTGCCACTGTCGGGCCCCTGAGAAAAGGCCCTTGACCGTCTTCGCTCCATGGGCACGGCATCATGTCTGACCCTGCCGTCTGACCCCGACTTCCAAAAAGCTCGAATATGAGAAGAATGAATTTCATTGTGCTATAATGAATATGTGAAAAAAAAATGGCTGCTGCTTCTTCTAGTCAAACGCTTCATCACCAGAGTCTGGGACGCCATCGAGACGGAATTCTTTTGGACTTTTGTGTCCATTTGGCTCTTGGCCAACTTGGCAGCAGCAGAGAAACAGTTTGCACAGACACAATTCACCATCTGCTGATTTCATCACTCACTATCAGGGAAACCTTCAGACTCCGAAAGGCACTGGTGCAGTTCAAAATAAACATGGAGAGTTTTAAGCAGAAAGTTCGAAAAGAATTCTATTTGAAGTTTAGAATAATAAACGACGGCTTGATGAACGATCTAAATCGGTTGTGTTTACAGACAAATGAAATGAAATGAATGTTTTAAAAGATTTTGTGGTGTTTCCAAAGTGCGTTACGACAGTTTATTTCCCATCATATCCTGAGATTATCCGGCAATCTCAGGCCGAGCTGCTGAGTCTTCTTTAGATGTGAAACCTGGGGTTTCCAAATGTGGAAGTAGGAAGAGGAAGTGTGTAGCACTGAATCCTGTGGATTTCGGTTTAGCACCACGTGTGTGACTGCACTCTCCTGAGGTTAATGTTGTCATAGGGCTGGGCGATATAACGATAACGATAAGTATTGCGATAGGCACGTGATCGATAGCGATATAAAATGTGCTCGATAAGACGGTCAATGTTTTTTATTCTTCGTCGGGAGAAAACAGAAGTCGCGAAGCAAGTTTGGTTGCATTAACAAAGGTGCTCGCTCTCTGGTAACCTAGCAACGTAGAGAGTGACACTCTAACAGCCAATCATGTAACAGTATCGTGTTTGGTTGCGCCATATCGTTGTCTCGTGCTGGTTGCCTCTTCAGTAACCGGCGACTGATGAGCAGAAAGTGAGCGCCGCAGCGAGCGCGGGAATTGTAAATAAAAGAGGAAAAGTCAGCTCGCCGGCATTTTTTGAGGCAAATTTTTCTGCCTCAAAGCCTCTTTTAATTCATTTTGGGACACTATTAGAGCGTCTGTTTTCAGCAGCAGGAAACATTTCTTCAAAGCAAATATTTATGTTTGATAGAAAATATTGTTGTATGCATCAAATAAAAATAAAAAAAAAAAGTTAATTAACCAGTTATTAATTTTAAGAGGCCCATCTTATTTTCTCTTGTATGTTTAATATTGCCCTTTAATTAAGCAAAAATACATTTTATCGATTACTCGATGAAATTTTTGATAGAATACTCGATTACTAAAATATTCGATAGCTACAGCCCTAATTATAAGTCTACAAAAATATACTTAAATAGTTCAACTTCAAGTATGATTAGAGTAAGAACAAACTGAGTTACTTCATATTTCTGCAGGTTTTATATTTCATACAATGTTACTGTCGTGTATCAGGTTTGTGTTTTATATTACAGATGTATCTCAGTCTACCTCAGTTTTATTTATGTTTACAAAACTGCACATGTTTTAAAAACACTTTATTCACCAGAAGGTGAACAGCTAGTGAACTTCCTCGCACTAAACTTGCACTAACTTCTCAGATGTTTATATTTAACACTTTGCACTATTTTATTACACTTTATGAAGCATTTCTTACATTTTCTTTCATTTCGCACCTTAAATGTTAAGAGATAATTGTTAAGTGTTCATTGTGACTTTAGACTTATGTTTACATTTTATTTATTTGGTTTTCCTGGTTGTTGACATTTCTGTCTTAATAACTGAAGGGATTATGATAAGAGGAAGGTTAAGCTTAAAATAAAAATGTTTAAATGTAATACATTTTTCTCCTGGTCCTTATTTTAAATGGGTCATAAAAAAGTTCAATATATAACGATATCGACCGTTATGAAACACTGATATCGTGATACGGTTGTTGGCCATATCGCCCAGCCCTATGTTGTCATGGATATAAGCTAGAATACAAAGTATAAATAACTGCTGAGCTTTTTTTTATAGATCAGGACAACCCAAAATTCTGGGCTTTTAAAAACTAGACGTCAATTTAACACTCCGAAGAATCGTCCTTCCATCCATCCATCCAACAAACCATCCATCCATCTCTTCATCCATCAATCCACCCTTCCAACAAACCATCCATCCATCTCTACATCCACCCATCCATCCATCCATCCCTACCTCCACCCATCCCTACTCCCATCCATCCATCTCTACATCCATCCATCTCTACATCCATCCATCCATCCTTCCCTCCAGCTCTACATCCATCCATCCATCCTTCCCTCCAGCTCTACATCCATCCATCCATCCTTCCCTCCATTTCTACCACAATCCTTCCTACAATTCCACAAGCAAAGCACAAATCATTCCCCACCACCCACAATCATTTATCCGAAATGAACCATTTATTTTTTTTATATCATCTATTTATGAATCCCTCAAATCTGAACTCTGAATAATGTCACTGGAAACATCTAACAAATTTAACTAAACCTCTCAGTATTTTTTATATTAGTACATAACATCTATTAGCCTTAGACCTGAATCATAGGTGAATTAATTAAAGGTGTCATTTCACTGTAAAATGAGTCATAAGATTCATTTAAAGCTGTGAAAACACCCTTCAGACCCTCGTCCTTCTGCTCCGGTGCTGTAGCTGGGCAGACCCGAGCATGTCAGGAAAGTCAAAACTCTCATCATCACGTACACATGTTTAAATATGTATTAGACAGAGCTTTGGACACTTACCTGAAGCTGCCATAGACGATGAGGAGGATGGAAATGAGGAAGGTGGACACCTGGCTGGAGTCGACAAGGGAGTACGCCCTAGGAAAAGAAACAACAAAAAAAAAAAAGTCAAAAAGAAAGAAAAAAAGATAATTGTTCTTATAAGAATTGTCGAAAGAATCCTTCCTTAAAAAAGTCTCTCTTAAACCATTCTTCTAGCTCGTTTGCACCCGAGATCCGAATCAGAAATAATGAAATATTACAACAACAAAAAAACAACAATAATGAGCTAAAAAGATTTTCTTTGCAGTCATTCAACCAATTATAAGCAAGCTTTGGTTGGAATGTTTTTATTCTAATATATTCACATACTTTATATACACACACCATTTTTTCCCCCACAGAACACCACAGAGCTAAAATAAGCTCCCACCTGAACCAGTACAAGAGGATCCGCAAGAACAACAGGAAGCTCTGCATTCATGTAAATACACTGCTGCTTTACAAATGAAATGTAATTCAGGATCAGTGCTAAAGGCACAAAAACATCTTGACAAGCCTACAAAAAAAAAGCTTCTGGAACTTTTCCAGCAGTAATGAGGTCACAGCACATTATCTATAAATCACCTTACGATCATGTAGTCAGGCAACACTTTATGTTTGTGTGTGTATTTAAACCGAGCGCTCGGGTTGATCACCTGTGTGGTACGAGTGACTAGCACGCAAACAGATGCTAGAAGTGTTTCAAGTGATGTAAAGAACCAAGCTGCCAGGTCAAGTGTTCGTGGTGGTGATTTTTACTTTATTAACACTCATGGTCCATCATACAGAGTTCTGCAATCAAGGCTTCAATAATCCAAACAAACGGCACTGTTCTGTACCGAATTCTCCACTTCCTCGTTCGTACAAAAGGGGGACAAAGACCCCACGTTATTCCACGTGTGTACCTTGGCACACAAGTTTCTGTAATATCCGTTCTGTAATATCTGTAAACTCCGACCAGCACCAGCCGAAAGCAATGTTTACATAATTATTCATACTCTAAACAGAAACCTGAGCTACAGGAGGAGTTTGTGTGTTTTGCAGGTCCTCTGTAGTAACAAGCTGTGTTTTGTGTTACGGAACAATACAGGAGAAAGAGAAATAAGAGAAAGCTCTGGTACAAACGATTAGCGTTCTTACCGTTTAAACTCCTTACTGATTTTCCACAATTTTTAAAACAACGACTCGCAAATAAAATAAAAAATTTCAACCTCTGTAGTACAAGAGGAATAAAACACTTTGTAGGAACACACGGCCTTGTTAAGCTGCGGTCGGACTAAATAAAGTGGCTGCCATGCGTAAATTTGCAAACGTGTTAACCGTCCACTTTGTGTGACGTGTTGTTCAGCATTTCCAGGTCTGTGGCCCCCATGCTGAAGAATGGACAAACAAAGAAAAGGGAGACGAAGCAGAAAGCAAACAGCATTTATGGATGCATTAACCTTTAGGCTAAGCTGTGAACTCAACCCCAAACCTGCACACAAACACCCCGAGGGTGTGGAATGTGTTCAGCTCCTGTGAGAGTCACGTTACCTTACTGGAGAAAAAAAACATAAAGGGAACACACAGACGTATAGGGATCATTAAGAACAAACCAGAACACGGTCTAGCCTTGAATATGATGTGCAGAAAATTCTTTTTTCAGTTTTTCAGCAGTGTCATCAATTTCACAAAAATGGCACCTTCACAAGCACCGACAACGGCATCGGGAATCACCGGCAGATTCTGTCCGTCACTGTGGCTGAGAAGTGGGACGGTTCTAAATTGATCAAGATCGACTGGAATAAATTCATTTTGTGAAACTGTTCAGGGAGACTTTGCTATACAAGTATTTAATCAGCGTCTCTAATGCTGTCCACCACAGAGCCCAAGCGTACATCATTTACCTCAAGGTCCTAATGAGATCACTCACAGCTAATGAACACTCGCAGTTATAAACCATCCCGACCACCTGATTATGACGATGATGCAATGTCTATCTGTACGTCTCACGCGCTCCGTGTCTGTCTGTACGTCTCATCACCTGTGTTACGGTACGATTTTTATAAAAATGTAGTTGCAAAAATGTTCGACAATTAACATAAAAAAAGAAAATAATAATAATAAATTGGAATTTTTAAAAAAAACATTTTTAAATATTTTATGTGAAATAAAATGCACAAAAACAGATTTAAAAAAAAAGTCAATGAATTTTCAAAAAAAAAAGGGGAATGAAATTCAAAAGTATGTTTATGATAATGAGACGATGTGAAATGGTGCTTTGCAGGAAAGAGTAAAGCGCGGGGGGGGGGCTGACGCTCAATGAGTGCAAAGTAAACATCTGTGCAAAGCAGAAATCTGCACTGACGTGATGAGAGTGAACGAGTCAAATGATGACAGAAAGAAAACTAGATCAGTGGAAGTCAGTCAGAAACTCAGTCAGGTCTGTGATGCCCTGTGAAAAGACACTGACTTTCTCAGAAATACTGAACCCTTACATTTCTAGTCTCTCTGTCTCGCCCTGGAGTGAATAAGCTCCGCCCATTTACAAAGCAGCTTAGCAAGACCACCACTAACTGTTCTGTAAAATCCAACAGAACCTCAGCTTAACCTCAGAAACAATCAACTAACCAGTCTGGCTTTGTGTTACAGGTTTTCTCCGGTTACAGTCCGTCCTCATTGTTTCAGACCGGACCGAGAGGATTTCGAAGGCAAACACTAGCTATAATGGAGAAACACTGCTAGAGTAAAACCTCAACAACTGGAGTATACAGTTTGAGTCGCAACGTCATTGTGGTGCACGTCCCTTTGATCCCCGGCCACACACACTGCAGTGTAAATAAATGTCAGCGCATCACACCACAGAAATGCAAACCTGATGTGTGTGCACCATCTCATGCTCTCTAGTCAGACAGTGAAATCGAGTGCTCTCAATGATGTTATGCTTTAGCGTAGTTTATCTGATGTCATGCTCATGGCACGTACAGGCTACCGGTTTGATTTTACACAAAGCGTGTGTAAGGCGATATGAGCGGCAACATGACAAGAAGCGCTGGACACATCGAATCTTTTTAAACTCGTTCTACAATAAAAAAAATCATATTAAATCTGCGATCCAATCGATTCATTTCTTAATCCGACTGAATTTGCTTTCACAAGCATTCGATGCGTTCCACTGACAATATTGCTTGTACCACTCAGAAAACATCTCTGTAGCACAGTGGTGGCCAACCGGTCAGAGACCAAGAGCCACATTTTTTACTGTGTTACCGCAAAGAGCCACATCATACACATGAGCACACGAACAGCACCTTGACACAAATTGTTTACTCAAATGATCTTGCTCCTACTGGGAAACTTTGAGGTATTTTCATCCCACTCACATGCGCGTTTGACGAAAATACCGTATTGAACTCAAGTGACACGAACACGCATATTAAAAAGACACAAATACCAACTTCCGTATGAACGCAAGAGCCGCATGAAACCGGGCAAAGAGCCGCAGGTTGGCTGCCGCTGCTGTAGTACATAGACATCTTTTGTTTATTTCGTGCTAAATATTAAATTCCAGAATGATCAAACACTAGTTTAACTCATTTTTACCATCATACTGATTAGATTTTTTATTTAACAAAACATTGAATAGCAAGTGTACGTTTCCATGCACTTACACTACGAGGCTCGCTCTTTACAGTTTTAGGAGTGGAATACGCGTTGCATTTATTCGCTAGTTATTTTCCTGTAAGCATCAACTCTGTGTCGGATCATATGTTTCAGGCTTTGCTGGGAATAACCTGCTGTCTTACTATCTATGGGGTTTTATTTTACATCTGGTCACTTCATGCGTTTTCTGTGATCAGATAGCTATCCGATGGTAAAAAGACCAGGTCTAAATGCCCTCCGAAACGATTTCGAGACGGATATAAATCCGATGGTTCAAACCCCTTCAGGAGGTGGTCTGGGACACATTTCAGATGAAACTCGACAGGTGTAAATGAACGTGGTTGTTCAAGCCACATACGTCAGCGATAAACTCCTCCCAAACGGAAGTACCTAACTCGCAGGTGACTCACGAGTCGTGCATCGCGCCAGAAACAAATATGTTTTCCCACCAGCGCTGCTCCGATCCTTCACCCAGGCGTCTCGTTGGGCTTAAAATGCACTGCTGCCACCAGCGAAAATGCAGCAAACAGTAAATGCTGTTTTTGTAGCAACCACATACATCAAAACGTGTCCCATTTCAATTACCCCGGAAATGAGGTGAAATCTATTTGCATATTGGGTGGGAGTAGAAAGATCAGATCGACATCAGATTCGCCGAGACACGTTTATGTAGCCTAATGTAAATGGAACAGTTTTAACAAATCAGATAGCTATCGGATCAGAGACAACACACGAAGTGACCGGGTGTAAAAAGGCCCTAAGAATCATTCCTCAAATCCATGCCGGTTTGTGTATTAATTGTTTACACGTGTAAGCCTGCAAAAGTAAATCGGAACCAGACGAATGTGAGGTAAAAATCAGACCCTGGAGTTTAATACATATACACAGTAGTGCAGCAGGATTGTCACGTTTCATTTAATCCAAATACACACTCCTAATTTACTATAGTATCGTGTGTGAGACATGCTTTAATAAAAAACTGATCATCTCTGGCGAGTTAAAGGATTGTCAGGAATATAACAGGGTTGACGTAGGTTTGGAATGATTAAAGTTATCACGACAAACATCTAGACTAGTTCTTCCTGTCAGTCAGAAGCCACACAGACATTTATTGTAATGCAGAAAAGTGCAAATAGGGCACAGACACCGCTACACCCCCAGCCGTTCTCACATACCCCACGCCTCTCTGGAAACACTCAGACAGCAACTACACGCCGAAGACATCTGGGTTTGAGACTATAAGACAATGAGGATCAGGATTTCAGCTTTCGTTTTCAGATATTTGCATCACCAAACCCAGGTGAGTCCTGTTAGTCTGAGCATTTAAACAATTACCAGCTCTGAATGACGACACTTGGTCTGAGACCCTGTGAAGGCTTGTTGTGGGTTCATTGTTAAAAAGGATAATTCAATATGACGGGCGAAAGAGCTGACGATTGGAGAAAATAAACCCATTATGAAGCGGAGTTAACAGAACTATTACACGAATGCTGTACGCTGCCAAAGCAAAGTCCTGATAAAGAAAGAAATAGTCTCGATGAACTGTCAAGCAGACATCGAACAGGTCAGCCGAGAAATACAACAGCAGTGGATGATGGGGGGAAAAAACCCAAATAAGTCAGAAATGTCACCGACAACCTCCACAGGGCAGGGGGTAAAGGTATCAATTAAATGTTTAGAAAGAAAAAAAAAAAAAAACAGGAATATCGAGGCCTTCCTACAAGATAGAACAGAAATGAGCCACAAACGATCAGGATGTACCTCGGAATGTCACAGTGTGGAGAACGAAAGGATCTGCTCATGATCCGATACATCTGTGAAGCATGGTGTTGGTAGTGTCTTGGGCTTGCATGGCTGCTTCTGGGATGGTTCACTACTCTTTACTGATGATGTCAATTTTCCTAATTGCATAAACAACGATTCTGAAACTATGAAACGTGTCCATTAGCATGTCTGCATCGTAGCTCTACATAAAACACAACCGAAGTGAAAACCAACCACCAACCCAAGGCTGCGGGTGCCGCCACCAACCAGAGCAGCAATGGGCATTCTGATCTACAACAGAGATGTCCAATCAAATCTAGAAAGGACAGCATGGGTGCAGGTTTTCATTTCTCAGACCTAAAACTAGTTAAAGCCAAGATCAACTGACTGCACAGGTGGAAACAGGTGGTATAGTGGAATGAAAACCTGCAGCCACCCCAACCTTTGTTAACACAACATGGCCATGTTCAGTGCCTGAAGATCTGGCTCAGACAAACAGACAGGGATGTGCTTCAGACCTGATCGTGAGCATGAATCATCTGTGTCATATCAGACAGCACAAAAAGGTCAATGCAGATCATCAAACTCTTTATACTGCAGCCACGAACTTGCAGGTTTGCTTGTTTTTCAGCACAAACTTGCAAGATTAAACCTTTGACTAGAACTGTCCCCTTTAGTTAGTCCTTTGACTAAAATATAATTTAGTTTTAGTTATGATTTAGTCTAAAGTAATTTAGGCTAGTTTTAGTTTAATAAATATCACACGACTTATTAGCGCAGGGCCGTAAAAGTTTCCCTCAAAGGTGGGGTCTCCGTTGTTTGAGAAATGCTTCAGAAAACTGCGTTGGGCCGCCAAAAGAAAAACAAAACCAAAACCAATGTGTAGCCAATGAGCAGAAAGGGGCGTGTCTTGTCAATATGGACGGAGAGAGTGTTCAGTGTGCACGTGTGACATTAGCAGAAAGCGGTTTTAACATGGACATGGAGGATAAAAACAAAAAGAAAGCGAAGAAAGGCTTACGATAAGGCAACACGTAGGACGTGTTAATATAGGGTCAGCTTTCCAGCGCTGGAGAGAACTGAACGTCTTCTGCGTGAAATGGAGATAAACCTTTCACGGTACAACACACAGTACTACAAAAACATTTGTATTACCATAGTATTACTCATGAAGCTCATTCATTGATAAAAATCTCCCCTCGGCCAGCTGCCCCAACAGGTTCCGCCATAATACTTGTCTGGGTTATAATTGGGTTATACTTGTCTGGTGTATGTGTGGGGCGGAGCTATAAATACAGGGGCGGGACTCATTTGGGTTGGGGAGTGTTTGTTTTGGCGTTTTCAAATGTCAACATTGGCTTTCAAACGACGGAGACCCCACCTTTAAACATGTGAGGTTTAAATCGATTAAACCTGCTATGAGATGATACTGAGGTTATAAAAAGAACAACACACAGTTTTCCCTTTAAAAAAAAAAAAAAACAGAATACTTTATTTACCTGACCTTGCGTTATCAAGTAGACCTGCTCTCCCTGAATAAGACCACAACAGATGGCATGTGAATTTCATTAATAAGACCGAATACTCTTTTAAAAAAAACAAAAAAAACGTACATAACACATTGTGTGTAAAAATACATTTCACCTTCAAATATTTGGAAATTTTCAAAAACATTTTAAGAAAGTGCAACAGCATCCTGTCTGTTCTTCCTAAAAGGATATGCATTGTTCTTAAGAAACAGCGTATGAAACAAAACCTTCAGGAAACAGAATATTGTAAGAACGTATTGTACGAAAAGTGCCATTTGTGCAACAGGAAAACAGTCAACCATCATAAATTTTAATAATAAATCTCCCTAAATAATTAAAGTGTAACCGTTAATAATGTTGTTCCTTTGGCAGAAACACACCTCCGAATGGATAACTGGACAAGTGGCCTGCAAATGTTGCTTCGAGTTTGTTGCATTTATGAAGCGTTTGCATTTATTGTTCTTATTTTCCTTGACTTTACATGTGAAACGTGTCCTTATGTCTGCACTCGTCTTTCTTTTTCCGAGCATGGACATTTTGTCGTCCACAAACGACGCGCATGAAGGCTGGTCATACTGACTATCCGCACTAGATCCAATGCGTGTCTGACCTCCGCCAGGCACAAATACGCGAGTTGTGATTAGATAGGATCCCAACTAATCCCTAAACACGTTCATTGACTAAATTAGTTCTGATTGGATCTCATTTTTATTTGTTGACAAAACGTCAAAAGATTTTGTCGTGGTTTTCGTTCTGGTGCACGAGTTTTATTCAGTTATCGTTTTGTGTTCGAAAATCGTCCGACAACGAAATTAACATTTTCCTTTCTGGCAGAAGAGAAATGCTCAGACACGATAAGAATCCAGAGCACTGCCAAAATCACACGAGGGGTTCTAAACTACAGCCTGGCTAAGTGTCTAAACTACATCATGGCCTGACCCGAATCTAACAACACATGTTTGGGCTATTTGAGAGAGTAAGATCGAGTGACGCAACCCTTCCAGAGAAAGAGCATCTCTGAAGAACCGTACAATAGGTGTTATTTGTGTAGTAACAGCGTTTAGCTCAGGAATTATTGAGTCGGGAAACTCCAATCTGTGAATATGTGGCCAACTTCCTGCTCCTTCAGTTCTCTCCAGCGCTGGAAAGCTGATCCTATATTAACACATCCTACTTCTTGCCTTATAGGAGGAAGATAGTGACCAAAGACTTTCTTGGTAGGCTACGGTTTACTGCTAATTTTTTATTTTTTGTTACAAGCCGATCCTTCCACTTCTTCCACTAGTTCACATGCTGCCTAATATCCCCCACCTTTACGCATGCATGTCTGTATTTTTCCATCTACGCGTTCATCTTTAAACATTTTTTATCTAGATCGACATGACCGTTTTCTTTAACGGTGTACGTACTGAAGATAGCGTGGAATCTCATCGTACAAGTCTGATGGCATCTGAGATGGGACGCAATTCTCCGGTTTCAACCATCTGCAAAGCACGCATTGACCAACAACTGGTTATATGATATACTATAACGTATTGTGACACATTTACACTGTCCCTGCACAGTGGAACTCATTCAAACTCTGAGTCTGATCTGTGTCGGTTAGCCCCGCCCACTGAGAGTGTAATCGTTCAATGTTTTACGCCTTAATACAATTATTTACATGGTCACAATAGTTCACCTGAGAACATGGCGTACAGTTCACAATAATTTAATTATGAATCTTAATACACTGTTTTTCACTATCAGGTCTAAGACATGTGTGAATCACGTTGTACGCGACTCACGTGTCCTTGTACTGCAGCACGTCGAATTCTCAAAGCTGACCGGTCAGAATATGTTATTTATACACACAACAGAAAGAGAGTCCCAGCTGTAACATGAACTATAGGCTTACGTTCACGATGGTTATTGTTTCTATGGCAACAGCTCATACACGGAGACTTGCACGGCCGATACTCCACATAACCTGAGACTAATAATAAACGCTTAAAAAATACGTGTTTAATAAAGTAAAGTCTGCTCTGTAAGCATTTTATTAGGCAGAACTCAGGAAAGCCTTCAGGATGGAAGAGTTTGGATATGCCAGGTCTAAGTAAGTGTGAGCGAGAGAGAGAGAGAGAGAGAGAGGGAGGAACCAACTCATCTGTCAGATGTTCCACAACATCTAATTTTAAGCTGTTAAAATGCACAAGTTGTGCTCTGTAAAGAACACTGTGGTTGTCTGCAAATATTTGTGTTATCAGAGCAAAAGCAAGCACCAGATCATTTGAAAGGAGTGGTAGCATGACTCCACCTCCACGTAGTCCTGTATCTCACCCCCTCCACAGAGTGCATTATTTATATCACAGTTTATGCTTCCTGGTGTTTCATAAGCATCACAAGTTCCTTATGGGGATTTTTACACCTGGTCACTTAATACGTTTTCTGTGATCCGATAGCTATCCGATGGTAAAAAGTCCAGGTCTAAATGCCCTCTGAAACGGTTTCAAGACGGATATAAATCCGATGGTTCAAACCCCTTCAGGAGGTGGTCTGTGACGCATATCAGATGAAACTGGACAGATGTAAATGAACGTGGTTGTTCGAGCCATATACGTCAGCGCTAAACTCCTCCCAAACGGAAGTACGTCACTCGCAGGCGATCTTTCACCCAGGCGTCTCGTCAGGTCTTAAAACGCGCTGCTGCCAGCGAAAACGCAGCAAACGCTGTTTTTTTTGTAGCATAACCGTCGTAACGAGTTTTTTCGTCTTCTTTTTGATTGCATTCTGAAAACCGCGTACACCAAAGTGTGTTCCGTTTCAATTAACCCGGAAATGAGGTCAAATATATTTGCATTTTGGGCTGGAGTAGAAAGATCAGATCGATATCCGATTCGCCGAGGCGCGTTTATGTGGCCTAATGTAAGTGGAACAGTTTTAACAAATCGGATAGCTATTGGATCAGAGAAAACACACGAAGTGACCAGGTGTGAAAAGGCCCTATGACATTCAGACAGTTTGTGCGTGTGTATGGGGGTAAAGAAAGAGGCTGATTAAGAAGCACCCGTTAAAGGAACGGACTCGCTTTCTAAAAACGCTCTGCAGTCATTCTTTAATAAGCCAAGCAGAGTTGTTGTCAGATTGCTGTGTGTGAAGAGGAATGTGCGCTGTTAGAGAAAGAAAGGAAAGGGAGTTTCACACCAAATGAAAAACTGTAAAAGGTGTGAATAAATTTGCCTGACCTTTTGGGTGGAGATAATTGGACATGCTGCAGATCTCACACATGCAGAGCGTGTCCTATTATCTCCGTCCCAACAAGCTTGCTCGTGTGCGGGATGCTGACAGACGACTCAGATCGGACACCTAACCCTTACGCTTAGGATGATCTGGCTCGGTTACTGGGAGTAACGTCACTACAGAACATTACTCTATACTGACATTACCGATAACTGCATCTTCTCTATTCAGCGATTCAGCAGAGAAAAAAAAGGGAAAAGAAACCAGCACACTTATAACTTTCTACTCATCACCACCGTTAAAATCATTAAAAGTAAACGTAAAAGCGTTAGACTCGCTTTTTTGCCAGAAATTTTAATAAACATATAAAAGTGAGGTTTAAAAAAAAAAAGAAAAAAAAAAAGGTGTGTAACATTTTATTGAATAGGATTAAGAGCATCCTCCATAAACCATGAATACAAGGTCACCCTGTAACTCGACGTCAATTCTTTTGCTGCACTATGAAGTCTTCAGTAGGCATTTTTAATCTACTACTGGTCGTGATATTGTTCAGCTGCGGACGGAGCAACTAGCATTTCAGGGGAGTTTTATGCCGTTTAAATTAAACGCTCTGTAGGGACAATTGGTGTTTGGGTATAAAATTCAGCAGCATACATCACCTCATACGAAATGAAGGAGAAGCGGCGTGTGATCTATTCTCTTCACTCCCATTGGGAGTCACTCTGTTTTTGCATAAAGTAAACTTTTCAGCATTGCTGGACACGCCAACACAGTCACCAACGCTTGTTGCCATTGAAAATAAGCATCACTTAGTTATTGCAAGTTTCAGTATGTGTAAAGACCCCTTAAGCATGTGAGATGGGTGATAGAAGAAAAGAGCAGGGCTTCCTGAAGGTGTTCATTAGCAGAGAGGTTAAAATACCAACACAAATCCTTTCCTGTTTTAAATGAGACTGCTATTTTAACACACCTTCTGAGCGAGTTCTTGTACGAACGTACGCTGGTATTAAATAGCTGAAATCCCAGCAGGTTTGAAAATATTTGAGTAATATTACGGAACGGTGTATAATTCGTTCCCCCTCACAAACCTAATGAACGTCAAAGATTCCTTACTTTGCACAAATCACAAAGAAAATTCTCAAGGATTATCCTCAGATCTGATGAGAGGATCGTATTTAGCAGAATCTTTCAGTCAAAATGCTGCCCAAGATCAACAGGCTTAAACAAACACACAGGGGTGAAAATCATGCAATTCTGGTGATCCCAGCAGGAAATTTATGGAGTAAAACTGCGTCCAAAAAGCAACTTCCATTACTTGTTAGCTACCTTAGCTTTGTATCTTCAGTACAAAATTGCTAATACAAATCAGACTAGAATTTACTAATAGGACATATAGTTCGACTATCGTTCGTACACTATCGTATCGCTCCTATCAAAGTCAGATTCTCCTCAGCATAACACTTAGGTTACTAGGTTACACTGCAAAACTTACTAGGCTTGTGTTTGACACAAACCAAGCGCTAGTCATTAATTTAAATGTGACCTTCTCTGATCAACAATTCAACATCACGTGACAAACCTGGCCATAAATTTCAAACAGAACCAGAAGAGCAAACCAGAAGTTTAACACAAAAATGTAAATTACAAATTAACAATGTACGTGGCACACCTCAAAGCGTTTTAAACAAACACGTTGCAGTTGATGTAATAATTAGTTTAGCAAGGGTGTAAGTGCACTTAAAGCAGCTCGGCAAACTGAGAAAAAAGTTTGATGTAATTTGTTAAGTTTGTCAGAACAAAACAAAAAGCAAGAAAATCGCGTTTTTAAAATACGGCATTACTATGACTAGAAAATCGTAGCTCTGAAACTCGTAGTAGGATAGTCATGTAAACTAACGTTATTATGATGTGAAAGTAAGTCGGTATTTTAAATAACAGATTGTTTAAGTTTCTCATCTTCCTACACGAGCATCCTATCGGTGTTCACAATCCTCCGATTAAAAATAAATCTTTGTTCTTTGGGTCAGAACTCTCATACAAATTCCTGAATAAAGATTCTGTTTATGAGGTACAAACTAGTGTGTGGCACCTGATTTGTAAATATTTAAGCTGTCAACCCCAGCCATGTGTTCAGTTGACAATCTGTGTATCAATTATATCAGAAACAGATCCACTCTTTAATGCAAAATCATTTAAAACTCTATTTAATCTTTTTCATGACTGCCAGCAAGCCGTTTCTAACTTCACCCTTAATATCAATACATCCCCCTTTACATAAAAATATTCTTACCTGACAAATAAAAATTCTAAATTCAATCATATCAATAACAGGAATCAAATTTTTTAGCCTTATGAATCAAAACTATCGTGTGTGTGTGAGTTTATATCTTCGGGCACAACCGTAAGGCACCTGCAGGTAATAAACAGGGGTTTTAAGACATCTTCATGCTGAATTGTGTCTCAATATTCTACAAGTCTCAACCAAAAGATCTTGTTTAGTTCAACAGGTGGATGAACTAGAAATGAATCGATCACACGATTAAATCATTACAGTCCTGAGCTTCATCCTATCACTGCGAAGCAAATGTTTACTGCTATTAAGGATAAACCGAATGTCAGGCTATAGTTTCTGACATAAGCTAAAGTTTGATCTCAACTCACGACCAAATGATTTCTGATTAATTTCATTCATTTAATTTCTCAGAACAAAAATAAATCTGACCAGAAATCAAACGACATGAACCTGCCATTTCATTTAGCTGTCAATTATTTGCTCAAATGTATAAAAATATACAAATAGCTGAAAATGTTGATACTTTTGCCGTCATACACAGACATAAAAAAAACATTTCATAGCAAATAAATGGATTTAAATCGGTTTTGAGTCCAGTGTGAACACAGATCTTGTGTGTGTGTGTGTGTGTGTGTGTGTGAGAGAGAGAGAGAGAGAACAACTAGAAAAACAGAAGGCCTCGATTCTCTCTAAAAAGGGATGACAATTCAGATATTTTACATTTATACAGAAAAAGACAATTAAATGAGTTTTGTAAAGGAAATCGTAGTGAATGGGCTCCGAGGATTAGCCTGCGTTAATGAGGCTAAACCCGCAATTACTGCACTGCTAACTGCTACTATGTTGTCAGGCTAAACAAACCATTCATACACAAAGACAATATAAATAAAGATAATAAAGATGTAGACATAAGACAACGAATATAGATCCGTTTGTAGTAATACAGCTGTAAAAATGACAGGAAATGTGCAGCTAGCTAAACTGTTTTGCCTTTAATGAGCCAGTATTGCGTCGCTAGCGATTAGCTGCTAGCACGAACTAGCATCTCTTGCTATTAGCGTCTCTTCCTCTATCTGTGTTTCCGTCATTACAAAGTTAAATGTGGGGAAAATCTTCCGATATGTTTTATTAGTGGTTTATACGAAACAACACTGATGTACTTGTTCGTATTTTGAACCAAAATGCACCGTAATTATGGAAAGAGAAACATCTGCTAGGTTGTGAATGATGTCCCGTATGTACATTATATATATAAAATATATATAGGATTCACACAAATACGGGTTTAAAATCGACGTCGATGTCATTTGTGTGTCTAAAATGTATTAAAATACACAACTAGGAGCTCCAGTGCTTGGCACCCAGGTTGCTATGTAGCTTGTTAGCTAACTAGCTTTTGTCTTTGTTGGTGAATAGCACAGCGGCTAAAGCTAACGCTTGTTCAGTGCGGATGCAACTGTAACCAGCCGTCGCGTTTAACACATCGGACACGCTTTAAAAACAAAAACACACACACAATATAATATCGCAATCACTACAGATATTTTCTTCAAGTCGGTGGTGTTCGTAGCTTCATCTAAAAGCGTAAAGACTCGTCCTAACGCACGCCTCAAAGCTTAAACGTGAGCCCGTCATTGTTGGTGCATCTATTTATATAGAAATCGTGCATCTATCTGTGTTTATGACAACACTCAGGTGTGCAGGTGGGGGATAAACAGGTACACGTACAGTGAGTCGGAATGTAGATCATTACGAATAGCGAATAGAAAAGCAAAAAAAAAAACAAAAAAAAAAACGCCTTTTAAATCCGAAACCTTGGCCGTTTGGGCGAATGCGCACTCACCAGGAGTAGCTTTGCTCCGCCATGTCGCCGAGGACAAACAGTCAGCAAAACGGCGAGACCGCGATGGAGAGAGGGAAATAAAACGATATTATTCCCTCCACACTTTCAACGTCCACCTTCTTCAGTAAAGCCCTTTAGGTAACAACATGGCGATCGCTTATTCCACCCCCCAGACGGTGGCTTGTAACAGTAAATGACCAAAGACAAAGCACTTAAAGCGGCGTCTTGTTGTTGTTTTTTTTTTGTTTACTACCCAGATCCAGGTGTGAAACGCTTATTAGACTAGCTGTAAATCCATTTTTTTTCCTCCCCCTGGAGGATTTTCCTTTCCGTCTGCATGCAGATCCAGCCTGTGGTCTATAAAACCCCGAATGAAAGCGGCGCAGAGAGCTTTGTTTTGTATGGCGAGATCATCGGGAACGCGCGCCTCGTTGACGCGCCTTGTAGCCGTAGGGTCGTGAACGCGCGCCGTCTATCGCACTTCATGTAAAACCAGAAAGATTCGCGCGTGCACGGAGGATTATTATTTAGAATAGTTCTTATGATTATTTAACTGTTACCAATAAATAAACAAACAAATAAATAAAGACATAAACGTTGCTTGCACACAAATTGTAGTCTTTATTTTTTTTTTTGTGCACTTGACTATTGGGATGTCACAATAAACTTGTGCAAACGAAATAAACACCTAACCAGAGAGTCTCTACGTAAAAGAAAATATATGTATTTACCCAGAAAAGTTTCAGAGTGTCAAAGCTCTTAGTGCTAAATAAAACACACAAACAAAAAAAAAATACATAAATAAATAAATATTTTGTAAACTGATTACAACAATGACTATTATTACTAATACTACTCCTAATACCGCTCTTCCTCAGACTTCTATTACTATTATTACTACTACTGCTTTTGCTACTACTAATAATGTTACTACTGATACTCTGCTCCTTCTCTTTATCATTATCACTACCACTAGTACTAGTTACTGTTACTGCTACCACTTTACTACCACTATTACCACTACCACAAGTATAAAAACTGGTACTTATTCTCAGGGTCGCCACTAGCAATTTTCTACCCTATGAAAGCAAATGAGACTGGACCCCCTACCACACCCGTTTTGCACCAAACATACAAGCCTCTGGGGGCCCCAAAAGTGCGTGGGCCCTTAGAATCGTCCTAACTTTTCCCCTCTTAATGGCGCCACTGCTTATTCTACTCCTACATCTACTACTGCTGCCGCGTCTGTAAAAAACAAAAACAAATGCTTTTACACGGGTTGCCAATAAACTATAAATTGACAGTAAACTATGAAACATATTTCCAATAAAGAACTTTTCTAGTTGTTTACCACCTTGCAAATAAATAACTGTACATTTTACAGCAAATTTTTAGTCTACTCTTACCTACACCAACACCACAACATCTACACAACTATTACTACTAATCCTCCTTCTGCTCCTGCTTCTATAATTACTACTACTACTATAAACACCATTACTCCTCCTCCTGCTCCTCTTCCTCCTACTCCTCCTATACTACTACCACAACTAATTCTGCTACCATGATACTACTGCTATCATAACTTCTATTAATTCTGCTACTACGTCTTACGTTACATTTACGGCATTTGGCAGACACCCTTATACAGAGCAACATACAAAAGTGCTGTTAAGTCTCTATCGATTAATACATTAACACCGGTTCACTAGGTTACAGAATTAGGATGCCATCAACCCTTTTTTAATACACACATACAACAAAGAGGGAAAAGGTGTTAGTTTGAGTGTTTCAGGAAGAGGTAGGCTTTCAGTCATCATTTGAAGATATCCAGTGACTCGGCTGTTTGGACATCTAGGGGAAGTTCGTTAAACCACCTCGGTGCCAGAACAATAAAGAGTCTTGCTGTAAGTCTTGCTGTATAACTACCTCTTACACAGAGAGATGGTGCAACCAAGTAAGTGGTGCTGAAAGCTTCAACTACAACAACTTCTGCTTCTACTATTACTAAAACCACCATTCTTCCTCCTCCTCCTCCTCTTCCTCCTCCTACTACCATGACTACTACTTCTACTACAATTAATACTGCATTACTACTACTACTACCTCTACCACTACGTCTATCCCTTCTATGACTATTACTTCTACTTCTAACTATTTCTGATTACTTCCACTACTATGTCTACTGCGGTTTCTACAACTATTATACCACTACTATTAATAGTGCTACTGTTACTACTAGCTTTTTTGTTGCAATTCACAATCTATTGGCCCCCCTTTACCCCATCCATCATCAGTGGAAATGGATCAACACATGTCCACCCCTGACCATTGTTTATTCAGTTGCTGCGCTATTTTCAGCACAGCAGGAGTTTGTGAGCAGCTCATTGTTGATTAGCCAGGCATCGCTATTGATTAAGGATTAAGGATTAGGGTAAAGGCTCTGAGCCAAAGTAGTCTAGTCAAACAATTATACGCATGCAGCAACCTAAGCCTTTGTTTTTCAGTCGTATGAAGACTTTTTTTTTTTAAATCATCCCTGTACAATTAAGAATGCATAATTCACCAGATAAATAGATCATTCAGGGATTTCATACAGGTGTGTCGATGAATTACAGATCACTGACATTCTGTCAGGGCAGAAAGTAAGTTTCAAAATCATAGATTTTATCCCTATGCCTTTCATGTGACACACGTTAGCTTGATATAGAAGCATCCGTGTGTGCTAAAGGTGTTTACAAATCACACCATGTATACGTTATTGTCTTCCATACGGGAAAATGTATAGCATTCAGGACTGTGGTGCAAAGTAGCGACAATACTCAACTCCATAATACACACAAAGACATACTACAGTATAAGACAAAATCAATAAAAAAAATACAGAGGTTGGGAAAATTACAATAATACAGGATATACAGGAGAAAAAGACACAATCAGGAGATTATATGTATGTAGCACCATATGATGGTGTGTGCCAGTGAAGCCTCACGTTGCTCCTAGTCTTTTACACCTTTTGTCCTCTTTAAAATTGTGAAATCATAAGTAGGTCCCATGATATAGTGAAAATGCTAACAGTTATCATACTATAAGCTATCATACTATATGTCAAATTGTTTTATCTTGAAATAAAGACATCTGCTATAACAACATAAGCTAATTTGAGTAAATTTAGCTGTAAGCAGCGATTGGTGGGCCCAAGCACCATGGGTGCAGTGATGTCTGTACCATGATCCAGAATATGGAAACGTGGACAATATTTTCACTCTAATGAACACTATTGATATTATTATAACTCTGCATGCATGAATATACAGGTTGTATATACAGCCAAATTATGCCAAAGTGTTCTGGCATCATTTTCAATTTATGGCATTTGGCAGACGCTTTCATCCAGAGCGATTTACATTTTACCCCACTGAGTAATTAAGGGATAATGGCCTTGCTCAGGAGGCAGCTTGGTGGCCCTGGGATTCAAACCCACAACCTTCCAATCCAGTCCAACACCTTTATCATTAAGCTACCACACCCCATAATGCCAATCCTACATAATGCCATGTTTATGTTCATCTAAGATTTCAAAAGTTCCATCTCAATTTAACAACAAGCATATCTTGATATCTTGTTGAACAAATGTGTGTAGAATCTGATGAACCCTGTAGGACGATTCATTAAACGGATGGTAAAGATAGATATGTTTACTAATATGTTGTTATATGTAGATAAAATTGGATTTGCAGAATGTAATAATCTTGTCGCAATGAGTGCTTAATCCCCGGGCCATGTCCAGGTCCAGAATTTGCCTAATGTACTGTTAGCACCATTGCTGCTTGGGCCCTAAAATGTAGGTCATGCTGACCCAATGCTGAAAGAAATGACCATAGCCAGTTTAGTGTTATTTTGCTGCATTACAGTATTGTTTAGCAACCATTTATTTGATATTCAATTCAGATCTTGA